>NC_056733.1:35472714-35657714 GCF_019279795.1 Protopterus annectens | reverse complement strand
AGAGTGTTGATGGAGAAGTACAGAGAAGGTCAGAAGGAGTTGCATTGTATCTTTGTGGATTTAATGAAAGCATATGACAGGATGCCTATAGAGGAGTTGTGGTATTGTATGAGGAAGCCAGGAGTGTCAGAGAAGTATGTAAGAGTGGTACAGGATATGTATGAGGGTAGTGTGATAGCGGTGAGGTCTGAGTTGGGAGTGACGGATGCGTTTAAGGTGGAGGTGGGATTACATTAAGGATCAGCTCTGAGCCCTTTCTTATTTGCAATGGTGATGGACAGGTTGACAGATGAGATCAGACAGGAGTCCCCGTGGGCTATGATGTTTGCAGATGACATTGTGATCTGTAGTGAGAGTAGGGAACAGGTGGAGGAGACCCTGGAGAGGTGGAGATATGCTCTAGAGAGAAGAGGAATTAAGGTCAGCAGGACTAACACAGAATATATGTGTGTGAATGAGAGGGAGGATAGAGGAATGGTGAGGATGCAGGGAGAAGAGGTGGCGAAGGTGGATGAGTTTAAGTACTTGGGATCAACAGTTCAGAGTAATGGTGAGTGTGGAAGAGAGGTGAAGAAGAGAGTACAGGCAGGATGGAGTGGGTGGAGAAGAGTGTCAGGAGGGATTTGTGACAGACGAGTACCAGTAAGAGTGAAAGGGAAGGTCTACAAGAGGGTAGTGAGACCAGCTATGTTATATGGGTTGGAGACAGTGGCATTGACAAAAAGGCAGGAGTCAGAGCTTGACGTGGCAGAGTTGAAGATGTTAAGATTTGCACTGGGTGTGACGAGGATGGACAGGATTAGGAATAAGTATATTAGAGGGTCAGCCCAGGTTGGAAGGTTTGGAGACAAAGCCAGAGAGACAAGATTACGTTGGTTTGGATATGTGCTGAGGAGGGATGCAGAGTATATTGGGAAAAAGATGCTAAGGATGAAGCTGCCAGGTAACAGGAAAAGAAGAAGGCCTAGATAAGGTGTATGGATGTGGTGAGAGAGGACATGCAGGTGGTTGGTGTGATAGAGCAAGATGCAGAGGACAGGAAGAAATGGAAACAGTTGATCTGTTGTGGCGACCCCTAACGGGAGCAGCCGAAAGAATAATATATATATATATATATATAAATATATATATATATATATATATATATATATATATATATATATATATATATATATATATATATATATATATATATGTATATATATATAGATATATATATATATATATATGTATATATGTATATATATATATATATATGTATATATGTATATATATATATATATATATATATATATATATATATATATATATATATATATATATATATATATATATATATATATATATATATATATATATATATATATATATATATATATATATATATATATATATATATGGATCCCATTTGGTTTATCAAAATTACATTTCATTGAAGTTCAAATAACAGACAACTATGCTGAAACACCACTGTTTTGAAACTTTACTTCACTGAAGTTCTTTAAAGCGAAATCCTTAATGTGAGGCTGGTAGTGTGGGTAGTACAAGTGTGCAATGTTTATATACCTTCTGGTACACCGTATCAGTTCAGTGGCATGGTGGATATGACACTTTTTATTTCCACAATGCTCGTAGCGTGTAGATGGAGATCGCAGTATGGTAAGGACTCAGGAAATCTACCCTTGTTGTCACTGTAGTGAGACCTCAGAGTTGGTATATATAATTTGCAGGGGTGTGGGGGGAACAAAAATATTAGTGTTTTTGTGTTTTTATTTTTCATATAGTTGGTTTTTCGGTATTTTGTAGTTAAGTGAAGTAAAGTTTCAAAATAGTCATGTTTCAGCATAGTTTCCTCGGTTATTTGTGATTCGGTGAACTGTAATTTTGATAAACCAGATGGGATTTTATATATATATATATATATATATATATATATATATATATATATATATATATATATATATATATATATATATATATATATATATACATGTATCACACACACACACACACACACACACACACACACACACACACACACACATATGTATGTTGTTCTCATGCATTTTGTCATACATCCAGATAGTTGAACATTAAATATTTCAGAGTACCGTTTCTTCAAAACAGGTGAGTGGGGATTGTGTGGAGTTAGAGTGTGTATGGATATGTTCAGGTGTTAGGGTTAGGTTAAGCTGTAGATAAGGGTATAGATATCTTGTGTTTGCGTGCAAGTGTGTGTATTTTAGAGGTAGGGTAGTGGTTAAGTTAAGAGTTTAGATTTTATGTTTGTAGTGTTTGTGGTCGCATGTTTTGTGTCTGAGTATTCTTTGTGTAGTGACAATATCGCGTGAAGGGTTTTGTACAGTGTGGGAATACAGTTGGAATGGAGCACATTACTGAAGTGGATGTGTGGGGACAAAGGTCAAATTCAATATTAATGACAGCACTCATGTAGTTATTTATCCCTGAGTATCAGTTCAATGGGTAACTTATCAGTAGGTAGCTGCAAACAAACTTCGGAATGTCACCCACTGCATAATTCAGGTTACACTTTTCAAGTCTGTTCAGCTGTCTTGTTCCAGGTATCATAAGCATAAAGAAACAACCTTCTCTCCTTCTCATATTGCATCTTCCCTCCCATGCATCATCTCTTTCTTGAGTAATGTCATCTCTTAATTTAGCTTTGTCTTTATCTTTCTGCTCCATCACCAGTTGTGTTAATGACAAAGGTAGCTCTTACCAACTGTATCATCCAGCTTTTTGAAGGTCGGCACTATTCCATCCTGCTGCACCTCCACAATGACTGGGAAGGTCATGTTTAAATTATGACTTCCTTCACTTGCACTGTTTTACTGCTCCAGAAATTGTAATGGATCCTTCAGTGAGCTTTAGTATAATTATGACCTACAAATACTAGCTTCTATACTACTGATAGTTTTCTTCTTGGTTGCCACAGTTTCCACAGTGTCTGTTATTTTCTCACAACATATTCAGAATTCTGTTAATGCCAGTCTAGACTTTGCATATTTCATCTCTGGTTCTGGCAGGGACTAAGGTTCTGCCATATGTCCTGCCTTAATCTGCATCCTAGATGCGGTTTGCCACCAAGTTAATCAGATGCAGTATAGGTATCATGTTTGGTTGCACTACTGTTTCTATGTTGTTAGTAGAATTCATAGTTTGCTGCCCTGCACCCACACCTATTTATGTGTGTTACAAGCTCAGTGAGGATGGAAAGACTAGAGAGAGCACAAGTGATACTGCTACTCACAACCTTATATGCAGTACAAATTGACATCCTAACATTTCTTCCTTTCTTTTTTACTGGATCTGGGAAAATACAAGTTGGAATCATTTTTACTTCCCCAGACTTGTATTGGGTCTGCTACTTTGTTGTGAGTTTTCATTAAAGAACACAATGTTTAAATCCACACACATCCTAAAATCATGATTTTACTTATGTTTGTAGACTTTATATTTAGACAAATTTGAAATTAAGCTTCGGGTACAATTTCTGCCTTGAAAAAAAATAAGACTGAATTTCTTTCCTTACTAAGGATTTTTTGTTCAGGCCATCGCTGGATCAAAACATTGAAAAACAAAAGCTCTAAAGTGAGCATCAGCTCATCCAGAACCCCACGTCTTGTGTTGGCCATACTCAATGCTTAATTTCATTCTTTCCTGCACAGTTATTACAGTGTAGTCTTGGCCAGTGAGGGTGCACTGAAAGGATGCATACTAATATTAGTATTATTACATGATGTCCTAATACTTACAAATATGTCTGCACACATTTCCGTGTTTTGCCAGATTCTTTGTCTCAGGGTCCTTTAAACATTTGCTGTGAGACTTCTGTTCTTTTTACTGACTGGCCCAGAAGTTATTTGACATGATGCAGATGTCCATGACAACAGAATGCGAGATACGATACAGCGATATGACTTCACAACACCAGCCAAATGTGGTGCAAAGCAATGACAATTAAATATTCTTTTTGTAGAACTACGTCAAAAATAACAGAGGTTTTAAAAAGAGCTAATGCAGACTTTGCATTTCTTAAACATTCTACCTTTTTTTAGATATTTTTATTCTAATGATCTTTATGCTGGATATGTGGAACACTATTCTGTCTGGTAATTAAA
Organism: Protopterus annectens; assembly: GCF_019279795.1. Classification (NCBI taxonomy): domain Eukaryota; kingdom Metazoa; phylum Chordata; order Ceratodontiformes; family Protopteridae; genus Protopterus; species Protopterus annectens. Next base: position 35,653,572 of record NC_056733.1, on the reverse strand, counting down.
TGTTTTGCTTTCCTCCGTGCATTCTGCCATAAATACTAGATTCTTATAAACTGTGACACTGGGATGGCTGTCTGTAGTATCACAGATGTAAATATTAAAATGTTGAGGATACAATGAACTGGGAGTTAAATCTGACAGTTACCAATTAATGCATTAATTCCTGTGGTTTATATATTAAGATTACTGGCAGTTCAGTTCACATTTAATTTATATGTTTTTACATATGGTTCTTCCTAGCATTTAATCCTGTATGAATCATTCCTTGCGTTCAAAGCCATTGCATTTGTGAGGAAAAACTGAGTGGGGCAGGCTAGAATGAATGAATGAATGCCTTTCTGGACTTTATCACCATTTTGATCAGGAAACTTACAGTTTGCTATGTTTTATGGAAATATGTTGCCTGCTGTACACTTTATTGTGAAGTTGGAAATGCCCAAGCTTTAAAAGATCTACAGCTTGGGTAGGACATCCGACCACAGAGACAGGACCAGACCACATGCACGACAGGACCCACGAACGAAAGGACAGACCCCACAATGGACACACAGTGAATGAGACGAGGACACAGAATATGGAATTGTGGCACAGCAGAAACGAAGAGACATGAGACACAGACGAGACACGAGAGACAGTGGACACAGACAAAAAAGAATGGGAGACATGGAAGAATATAATGGCAGAGCGAGGAAATGAAAGAGATATACAGAATGACATATATGGTGGAATGAAAGAAGGATGAAATGGAGAGTGGAGGAATGAATGGAAAGAAAGGACATGATGGAATGGGAAGGACAGGATTAAAGAGGAAATAGTGAGACAAGCCATCTTTAAAGGAGACACAGTGATGAGCCTTTGTATAAAGAAAGGAAAGAAAAGGAATAGTGGAGAAGGAAGAGAGGATGAAAATGGAAGAAGAATGGTGGAGGAAATGGGAAGAGGAAAGTGGAAGGAGTGGATAAGGAAGGAGGAGTGGAGGAAATAGAATGGATGGAATGCATAAAGGAAGAAGGACAAATAATGGAAGAAGCTCATCCAGAACCCCACGTCTTGTGTTGGCCATACTCAATGCTTAATTTCATTCTTTCCTGCACAGTTATTACAGTGTAGTCTTGGCCAGTGAGGGTGCACTGAAAGGATGCATACTAATATTAGTATTATTACATGATGTCCTAATACTTACAAATATGTCTGCACACATTTCCGTGTTTTGCCAGATTCTTTGTCTCAGGGTCCTTTAAACATTTGCTGTGAGACTTCTGTTCTTTTTACTGACTGGCCCAGAAGTTATTTGACATGATGCAGATGTCCATGACAACAGAATGCGAGATACGATACAGCGATATGACTTCACAACACCAGCCAAATGTGGTGCAAAGCAATGACAAATATTCTTTTTGTAGAACTACGTCAAAAATAACAGAGGTTTTAAAAAGAGCTAATGCAGACTTTGCATTTCTTAAACATTCTACCTTTTTTTAGATATTTTTATTCTAATGATCTTTATGCTGGATATGTGGAACACTATTCTGTCTGGTAATTAAATGTTTTGCTTTCCTCCGTGCATTCTGCCATAAATACTAGATTCTTATAAACTGTGACACTGGGATGGCTGTCTGTAGTATCACAGATGTAAATATTAAAATGTTGAGGATACAATGAACTGGGAGTTAAATCTGACAGTTACCAATTAATGCATTAATTCCTGTGGTTTATATATTAAGATTACTGGCAGTTCAGTTCACATTTAATTTATATGTTTTTACATATGGTTCTTCCTAGCATTTAATCCTGTATGAATCATTCCTTGCGTTCAAAGCCATTGCATTTGTGAGGAAAAAAACTGAGTGGGGCAGGCTAGAATGAATGAATGAATGCCTTTCTGGACTTTATCACCATTTTGATCAGGAAACTTACAGTTTGCTATGTTTTATGGAAATATGTTGCCTGCTGTACACTTTATTGTGAAGCTGGAAATGCCCAAGCTTTAAAAGATCTACAGCTTGGGTATTTTCAGCTTTACAATGTAAAGTTTACAGTGTGCTTTCAAGGCTATGGTCAGAAACATATTCTGCGGAGTCTCAGTTTACACAGCTATTTCAGCTGTTTTCTGTGACTGTGCAGTTGGTTAGAATTATTACAGTGACCAAATATCTCTGCGATATTTCACTACTGTTGTCAGCTAATTCCTTCCTTACCCTTTCCTGCAGTCATCCAGGTTCTTGGCAAACAGACGTAGACGATATCTGTAAATGGCGCAAAACCTACACACTTCAGAGAAAGTGTGTATCTCACAGACTTTGAAATGGGCTAAAACAATGAATAGTTTAGAATGGTATGTTACTGGTAAGTTAACAGTACTGTTATTTCCACTGGATCTCATACCAGGAAGGTTTGACCCTAGCATCCTTTGTAATTCTGTATAACATTTGTGTGCAATTATTGTTAATGCAACTCATTGTCACTATAAACAGCTCTTATCATGGTTATACAAACACCTGATGTAATCATGGTAATTCTTTTAATACATATTTTGAGCATTCCATTTAGGTTTTGCAGCTGTGTTTGTATTGTCTCCAGACTCTTTGCAACCTCACCCATTTTTTCTTTTCTCAGTAAGAACTGTGAGATATCATGATCGCCTCTATGCAACTCCTGATTAACTTCTTCATGGTACTCAGATTGCACCATAAATTCCACTTCTTCAATTATCAGCCAATAGGAACAAGCGCAGGGCAAACCCCATAATGAAACCTACATGGTGGAACCATAATATCATCAAGCTTTAAATAAAAGGAAAACAATTTTGGCCAAAATAAGAAAAGTAATTCCCAGAACGTTAGAGCCCTTGTCACTGAAATAAACAAACTCAGCAGCTTAATAAAATCCACCAAAGCCAAGTTTGAGGATAAAATAGTTACCCAACCTGAAGACAATCACAAGGCTTTTTTAATTATGTTCATAATCTCAAAAGCACAATGCAGCAATATGGTGAGCTGATTGTGAACGATGTTACTTACGCTGAGGCTGTAGATAAAGTGAACCTGCTGGCTGATAAGTTTAGCTCTAGCTGTACCCCCCCCCCACCATCTGTCCATTAAGATATACCTGAAAGTGGCTTGCCTCTAGGTATCATGCAAGACACAAGTCCTAAAAGTGCTATCAAAGCATAAAAATACCACATTGGTGGGTCCTGATAGTACCCTCGATGCATCTTAAGTAGCACGAGACACGATTTTGCCATATCCTTAACAACACCATTCAGTTTCAACCTCTATGCATGTTTTGTACCAAGCGAATGAAGAATAGCTGCAGTCATTCCTTGCATAAGGACAGACCCAGACAATTACAGGCCCATAAGTCTGACCAGCCTCATATGTAAAGCCATGGAAAGGCTTATCAGGGAATTAACCAGTCAGGACATAGGGAACCTCCAAACACTACACTTGTCTCAGTTTGGATTCACCAAGGGCAGGTTGTGCTTACTCAACTTGGTGGATTTTTTTGAAAAGATCACCAAAGCGGTGGATAAAGGCAAACTGGTACACACCACATAACTCAATCTGGCCAAAGCTTTTGACACAGCTCCCAGAAAAGCTAAATAAACAATCCAGTGTGTGACCCCCTATGTCATCCACTGGATTGCCATCTGGTTCACAGACAGGGTGCAGATAATCAAAATAGGGGAAGTTCGCTCCACAATGGGCCAGTCACCAGTGGAGTCCCCCAGGGTTCTCTGCTGGGCCCTCTCCTGTTTAGCATCTGATTTTGTGAAGTAAAAGCCAATACCAAAGTGCTCTTGCTGATGACTGCAAGCCATGATGAGTCATTGAAGCCCCAAATGACTTACCCATCCTGCTGGAAGTTTTGTCTCAAATAAATAGCTGGTGCCAAAATCATGGACTGAAACTAAATGCCAAAAATTGCATTATTGTATCCTCTGGGAAGCCATATACCCCAGGGAATTACCACATTGGTAATACACCCCTAAGAGTTGACCCAGCTGTTTAGGATTTAGGATTGTATATGTTCAGTGTCTTAACTTTTGACCAACATGTGTCTATTGTTGTGAGAACGTCCTTCTATATTGCATAGCTTATAAAAAAAGGGATTGTGTCTAGAACTAGCAGATGTCATTGTCCTACTTTACTCAGTCCTCATTCAGCCAGTCATTGAATATAATGCCCCCTTTGGCATGTATCTGTCCAGAAACATGCAACAGCTGCAATGCCCACAGAGCTACCTTACTAAAAGGATATAAACAAAATGTCTTACATGGACCATCTCAAAGCTATGTGACTTATACTTGGCATCTCATGGACAGCTAAGAGGCAATCTATGTCTGGCATACAACGTATCCTCTGACCCATTATTGAAGGATTTACTACACATCAGGAAATCAAATGCCATCAGAAATATTTGGTCTTCTGCAACAGCAACAAAATGGTTTGGAGGAACAGGTATATCTTTCAGAGGATACCACTGCTGTGGAACAGACTCCCCATCCACATAAAACAGACTTCATCCCTGTCCATATTTAAGCAAAACTTAGATCTATGGATGAGAAACAGAAACTTTACCCCAGGAACTCACCCTGTACTACTAATGGACAGATGCAGCTCCTAAATGCTTTATCTCATGCATGGATCCCCTAAAATTATCTATGGTATGATCCTGGTTATTCTCATTAGGGGGAATATATACTTATCGACCATGGGATATGTAAGGCCAGTCTCTAACCAAATGGAATAGGTTATTTCAAGCACAAAAAGGGATATTGGCTAGACTTAAAATGGCCCACAAGGACACCTAGCCTAGTACTTATGAACCTATAATAGATGTTACCTTTGCATTGCTATACACCAAACTCTGTGTGAAATAAACAGTTTTATTACAATATTATTTGACTAAATTTAAAAACTCAGGAAGGCAAGCAACTTTAATTAGTATCATGCGCATATATCCCCAGTACCAGCACTTTTATCTCCTTCTGTACAGACACAATCCGTTCTCCATCACAGCACCGTTTTACCAACTGAGGAGGACACGTCCATAGGTCTGCTGATTACCACAGCCCTCATCCCTTGTTAACCTTGTTAGTATGTCTACTTACCACCCCCCCCTTCCCATCCTGAGTTTCTCCATTGTATCTCAGCAGAGTCAGAGCAACCTCTAAAACAGACCAATCATTTATATATATACAAGTTAAAGCAAGGAGTAATAAAATGGCCCTTCAGTAAAGGATCTGGATGATGAGAAAGGAGCCTGACCCAAAACTTCTCCTTTTTATAATCTGAAACTTGTTCAAATTATGCAGTAAATGAGTGATCCCATAAACCTGTAGCTTCTCACAAGTAAAGGCATAAGTAGGCCTGTCACTTTCCCCTGTGTTCCTCCTGGATGGTCCCTATCCTTATGGATGTCCTCTAGAATGCCATCAGAACTGTGTGGGAAAATCCTAATATAATGACTCCTTACACCTAAAATCAAACTTTATTTGTTTACTCAGAGTAGAGACATACAGACCCATTTTCACTGTGTTAGTAGCATCCTTGTATGGGGTCGTACAACTCAGAGCCCTGCTGTTCACTCTCCAGATAAAGAACCCAAGTCTATAGAATGAATTGGTAAGCAGTTTTGAGAAGTGTTTGCTTACATCCATCACCCTGACTCCCCAGTAGGCGGATTACATAAGCATGTGACAACCTGTAGTCAAATGACCTCTATTGAACTTTTTCCTCCATTTTTCCTAATGACAAGATTTATCCAGAAGACCAAACTGCTGAAAAACATTGATTCTTAAAGCTGATTGTTGGCCCAAAAGTACTTGTTCTTGATCCTCCAGCCCTCATTCCACAGATACCTACCTCCATTACACTGCTGTCTCTTTCTTTTCTGGCAAATATCGCTCAGTCTTCCATATTCTGCAGCTCAACAGCTGCTCCACTATTAGAGATTCCAAACAGTGCAGTTATTTTGGATAGGGCAGTTGCAGTCATCAACTCTGCGTAATAGCCATCTACTCTGAAAACGTACCTTAATAAAGGGACTCCCTTTTGTATATCACTAATCCACAATATTATAGACTCATTTTGGCTCCTGTTCCATGAGCACTTACTTGGTTATCTCCCTTTATTCCCCTCCCTAACATTTTTGCTTGTTCTACCACTCTGCCATAACATGACTCAGACTCTATGTAACCTTTTTAACCAGCCATGTCAATATATGACTCATATGTCAATATAAGACTCATATGTCAATATGTCACTATACGACTCATATGTTATGTAAACTCTATACCTCTTAATGTCTCTGTATCACAATCTACCAGTATTCTTATCACTTAGGCTGACTGTTGCATCTTTATGATCTGTATCTTTGAACCTTAATTTTAATTTTATCTTTTGTATTTTCTTTTGTTTTATCTTTTATATTATTATGTAATATGGAGCTTTTCTCCCCGGGCCTCCAATGAAAATGGGCTCCTGAGCCCAGTGGACCTCCCCGGTCATCAAACTGAAATAATTAAATAAATAAATAATAATTTATTCATCAAGGTCCATTTGGTTGCCATTCCTGATTTCCATTCTGAACAAGATTCAGCTTCTAGAGCTTCCTTGAAGGGCTGTAAAACTTTTTGGTGTAGGACTTTCCAGCTCATGGTTCCCATCAAGGAGCAGGTATTTCTATGGGATATTTATGTTATGCTGCAGAAGGCTACCCCTTCTACTTTTATCTGAATTTAAATGTTTGTCCTGGAAGACCCTCTTTCTACTGGCTGTTGCTTCTGGTAGGATTTCCAAACTACAGGTTATTTCTGTCAAATTTTCAGTTTCCATAAGGAAATAGATAAATATATGATTAATCCTTTTTTATGACCAATGCTATCACAAAATCTAATTTAAATCAGTTTATAAGTCTGTTTTTCATAAAGTATTCTGACTGAAAAAATATCTTCTTCGCTGTATGGATGGTCACAGACAAATGAGATTTTATATGAACCTAATCAAGGCATTCTCAAGACTGATCATGTTTTGCTCTCTTTGACTAATGTAGATTGAGAACTAAAATTACCAGACACACCCTTTCATATAGTTAGCCAGCTGTACTGTATTTTACATGAGGAGCATGTGAGACTTCTACATGTAATCCCATATGCAGCATCTTTTGAGGAGCAAAGCTGTTAGTCATCTACAAAGAAAAAGATTCTTAGCATATTATTATACCAACATTTGTTTGACAGAGGCTATGGCAAAAAGCTGCACCAACAAATAAGATATATTCTTTGAGGATTTGATTCAATAGAGAGTAAAGGTATTCATATCATTTTATCTGGCATTGGAGAGATCCTGTTTCAAGTATTGCATGTGTGTGTAAGAGAGAGAGAGAGAGAGAGAGAGACAGAGACAGACAGGCAGCACATACTACAGATGGAAGATCATTTTCCCTTGGAGGCTAAACAGGTTCTGAAATGCTTTCAAGAGAACTAGACCTGACTTAATCAAACTATGTGGATATAGCTTCATAGGTAGGTACTAGGCTATGTGCCCAAGGGCATTTATAAGCCTAGCCAGAGTGTGTCAGCTTTCGCCCCCCATTGATTAATTAACTGAGCCTCTGTCAAGAAGAGTCAATGAAGTGATCCCAGGGGTGTATTTTATGTTAACCATCCACTCGTCAATGTTTCTCTTGCAGAGTGTTAGTGAGGGGCTCTGCCTAATGTAGTTAGGAATTTTGTTCCAAAGCATGGGGAGTCTCTGTGACAGGAATCTAGACCTCCAGCATGTTCTATTTATTGTTGCGGCAAGGTTTAGCTCACTAGAGAGAGTGGCTCGCAGTGACTTGGATTTCTTTAGGTGGAGAATGTCCATCAATTCTGTGTTGGACATGGCTTTGTAAATCAGGCAGAGATCACCTCTGAATAAGCGATATGCCACCGAGTACAGCTGGAGTTTTTCCAGTCCGGCTGCATAGGACATATGTTTGAGGCCAGTAATCCTCTTAGTGAGGTACTTTTGTGGTCTTTCCAGATGTTGGAAGTGTCTTGTGAGGTACATCCCAAATGGCAAGTTCCATGATGATGCGCTCCATAGCCTTGCAGATCAGGCTAGTCAGGCTTATGGGGTGATAGTTACTAGGGTCAGTTGTGGCCCTTCCTTTGTGGAGCGGAATAACCGCTGCTTTGCTCCATTCTATGGCCACATAGCTTGTGAAGAGGCTGAGGTTGAACAGTGTGTCTAGGTGGGGAGTTAGTTTGTTCTGTAGTTCTTGCAAGACACAGCCTGGGACACCATCTGGCCCCATTGATGCTGTGCTTTTGGTTTTGGAAAGGGCTGTTTTTACCCGTGCGTCTGTGATTTCCGAGACACTACACTTTTCAGGTGTTGTTGTGGGCCCTGTTGGGGGTGAGAGGGGGGTAAAGTTTGTACTGAATCTATCTGCCAGGATGCTGGCAATATCAGTGGGTTCAATATATTTTATGCTATTTTGCACTAGTTCAGAACATATCTGCAAGCTGCCACTTAGATTCTTGACATAGCTAAAGAAGGCTTTGTGGTTTTCTTTCGAATCCTTGGCTATTTTTCTTTCGAATACAAAGAATATGAAGTTACCACTTTACAGTTAAAAGAACAAACTGAGGAAAATGTGTGTAAATCAAATGTGAGTCAAACAGTATGAGAAAAATGAGGAACAGAGGAATGACATGCTTTAAAATAATGGATATGAAAAAAGATATGCATGTGAAAACCCAAGATAGAAGTGCTGTAAATCTAATTAAACTTGCAATACACATGGCTATAAACTTAACAGATAGAGTTGTCAATGCTTTAAATAAACTGGCTCAATCTGTACTAAACAAAGGATAATTCTGTCAGATGTGTAAAAATAAGCATGTTTAAAAATGTGCATATTGTTGGGCAGAGGTATAGAGATGGACTGTATATAGTTGCTGTTGAAGTGAAAATGATTAACACTGTGAATCAAGAATACAAGCCTAACTGTTGAAAGGAAATACAGATAATTGATATACAGAATGTTGATAATGAATTTAAAGAAGAAACAGGTACAGAATGCAGTATATTCTCAGAAGCTACTTTTGAACAGCTGGGGCTAGATGGCTCTGATGAAAGAGCTGCTTGTACATTTTATTCTGTTATGGCACCAGCTGGCAGATACTGCTGATGTGTCAATACAACAAAAATAAGTGCAGAAATGAATATTTCTAATATTGTGACTATGGCTTATGAGAATCTACAAATTGCAAAACAATTCATGAAATAGAAGTCTGATATGTTTACAAGCTTAGGAAGTTTGTTAGGAAAATATATATAAATAAAACTTAATCAATTCATGTAATACATGGTGCTATAAACACATATAATATTCAGAAGAAAAGATGGGGTTGAACTGAAGAAAACTGATACCTTAGGTGTCATTAAGAAGCAATTATAGACAACATAATGGAATAGTAGTATGGAAATTGCTGCTGAGCATGATAATATTCATATTTGTTTTAACTCTGAAGATATGAATACAATGATTCAAAAAAGAATATTGCCTTTTGTTTACAGCTTACAAAGTGGTATCAAGAATACTAATTGGTGCATTTTTCTAAGCACCAGATGCAAATCAGGATTTCTGTCAGAAAAAGGGTAGATTAAAAAAGCTCTAGAACTTGTACACCTAATAAGCCAGTAGGGAAGTACAGATTAGTTTAACTCCTGATTAGTATTTCTTTAGCACCAGAGGTATTCCAAAGAACTGTTGCCCACCATCAATCACATTCATAATGATAAAACAATGAAATCCCCAAGAATATTTTTTAAATATTCTAGCAATGTTCAACAATTTTGTAGTATTATTAGAAATAATTGGCCTATTCTTCTGGCAGACAGTAAAGTGGGGCAAACAGTGTGAGAGCAACCATCCTTTACTTTTAGGTATAACATGTCCATTAAAAGACTCCTATGTTATGGACTTAGATACCAGGTACCTTCAGCATCAGGAAAGAAAGGGACATTTCCTTGCTACAGTTGCAAAGCATGCTCTCGATCTCTCCAGATTTATGCTTTATACATTCAGTAACTGGGCATGTTTTTCTCCAAGGTTTGTAGCTACTTGCAGGAGTATGAATCTGGTCTACCTAGCTACCTGTTGCTCTTGCAACAGTTTCTATGTGGGTAAAACCACAAGACAGCTGAGGAAACGGATACTTGAACACTTGGGGGGTATACGCAATAAAATGTTGACAAATGCCTTAGCTAATCATTCCTTGCAATGTCCTGGGCATACTTGTTTTAATTTTAAAGTTCTACAATTGCTATATCCTAGTACTAGGGGGTGTGATTTTAACAATTATATTGAAATGTGTGAGCTTAAATGGATCAACTCTTTATAAGCGTATAGACAACCAGGACTCAACAGTGGAGTCTCCCTTAAGCCTGCACTGTTGAGTAAGAGATGATTGCTTACAGGTTGTTTAAGTATGTTAATAGTTGTTAATGATCTAATGTGATTGGCTCCTTATTACAATGACTTGTCTTAAATTTGTGAATTTTTAACACAGTTTTTATGTTGGTCTGAAGAAGTGGTAACCCCCCAAAAGCACTAACCTTTCTGAATAAATTTGGCTGCCTTTATTTTTATCTACACCTGTGTCTAGGCTGGTTATTTTTATTAGCTCTTGCACCGTGTTGGTTGGGTCACATTTGTTGTTTTTCTCTCCTTGATTACTAGCCCAGAGTGGGGACATCACACAAGACATCACTAAAATTGCAGAGAATGTTAATTAATCTACAAAGGATGATCTGAAAATGATATACAGACCAGACAATGAAATACACAAATAGATATATTCACTACAGCATATTTACTTCAGATGCAAGAAATAACTGTTAAAATAATTAGTAAATATACTTTGTGTAATTCTGCAGTTACAAGTGACCAAAGAAAAATAATTTTAGAGATGTACTGATAATGACTTAGAGATGTGGGTACAAGGGTACAAATAGTTATTGTAATTCAAGGGTGAGCTGAACATGAATCATCAGTAAGGAAAGAAATTTAGTTTTATTTTGGTTATAGGAAAGACATAAATTATATTTAGGGCTTTATGCACAGTCCTGTCAAAAGACTATTTCTTAGACAGCAGAAATGAGAGACGATATGTAAGTCACATTCAGGCATAGTACCGGGAATCAAAATATAAGGAGGGAGGGAAAGAGGGAGCAATGGATACATTATTTTGGCCTGGAATGTTGTCTCAAATAAAATAAATAATGCAGAACTATACTATCTGTAGTGCATACCATAACAACAATACAAAGGAAGAGATTATGGCATATTCAGTTCCCTCATCACTGGAGTCCAGATGGCACAGATCTGTTCCATTATGGAGAAGCCATGTATCTTTCTTTCATTTTTTTCTTTTTTTCTTTTATGTCCTTACACATTTGCTGACTGAAGAAGACCACTAAACCATATGAGCCATTTTCAGCCTCTGCCAGGGTTTACAAACCAAAGAGTTCACAATAAAGTGAGGCAGAAATACAGTAAGAAATAAAAGAGTACTCTGCATGTGTGACGTATTGCTTGAAGTTCCCTAAAATAATTTAATTGAAAGGCATGACAAATTTAAGTGAGATTAACGCCTTAAAGTCTATATTTCCAAAAACAGGGGATACAAGTAAGAAGACTGCATTAAATTATTTTTCCAAAGATAGGGGATACCTGATGTTCCTATACTGACAATGATCCACAAAATGCAAGTGAGGAATTCAGAAGATTTTTGCATGAATAAGAATTAAATTATTGAACATCCAATTCTTACTATCCCTGGTTCCCTGAATAAGTGATGAGAACTATCCAAACAGTTAAAAATCTAATGCTAAACAGGGCTGCAGCAAAAGCTCTGAGGATTACAATTTTGCTGTTCTGGAATATAGGAATTGTCCATTGCGGACACTCAGTTTCTCACCAGCTCAACTGTTAAAAGGACAGATTGCCGATTTTAACTACATTACTGATGTTTAAAAATGAATATAATGTAAAGGAAATTCTGGAAAGAAAACGGCATAGATATAAGTAATACTATGACAGGAACTGCAGAAGACTGCATGACTACCAAGTTGAAGACAGAATAAGAATACAAACCCATGGGAAATCCTGCTGCCCCAAACTGATATTTTTGGTATTGTGACTGAACCAAAACTCTGCATTGTTCATATGCATTGTTCATAATAAATATCTTAAGGTGTAGAGAAGATACTGAAGGCATATATACATGACAAATATGCCTAAGGTGAAGTTAAAGTCGCAGATGGATAAACAGTCAAAAGTGACACAACCAGACTTATTACAGGAAAACATGCCTTCAGCAAAGACATAGGGCAGTAAGAACTGTCCAAAAATTAAGAATAGATGTCCAGTATAGTCTTGTTACATTCTACAGATATGGTAGACTGTTGAGGAAATCTGATCACAACATGGAGTGTTCCAGACTTACAATGATGCTGTAGTATATAAAGTTTGATTATTAAAATTTTTTTCCTGAATATGTAAAACAAAAGTTTTATTTTAATATTAATTCCTAACAACATGCTATGTTAATTGCCTATAACATGCTGAGTTGGTGCTATGGTTAATTATTAAATGATTAATATATTGTTGATGGATGAAACTCTCACTATAATCCAGATAATTAGTAGTTCAGTAGTGGAAGGTCCAAGATAGAGGACAAAAGAGTGAGCACTCAGTACTAGGTCAGCTATCATGGGGGGCCAGGTGTTATGGCCTTTGACACTGCTGATCCCAGCAAACAGTACTGAGATATTGCAGGACACAGCTGTCAGTTTGCTCTAGCTGTGAACTGTATGAAAATCAGGAGGCATACGCATATGAGTAGCGCATACATGTAGCAGCAGCTACTAAGGAAGTCACCAGCTGTCACTGGGAAAGGACAGATATCTGTGAGACAGGCCCTATATGAGCAAGGGATAGTCCACCCCACAGCACCCACCACTTGTCTCCTGGTGGAAGAAATGGGCTTATAATGCTTTTGCCATGAACAGGACATGAATGGGCTGTAGAGCTCTCACCCTTGCTGGGGAACAAAATAATCTGTTTTTCATCTCTATAGAAGGAGCAAACGAGCCAGTTGTGTGTGAGGAGGAACACTTATGGTAGTTTTAAGTCAGAGTATAAAAACAATGATCAATGTATTCTGATGCACATCACTCATAAGTATAGACAGGTCTTCTAACTGTTAATACATGGGATATTATATATGGTCATGTAACATTAAGGCCAATATGCTTGCCACATTGAAGAGTATGTCAAGTATTACACCATTGCTTCTAGAGAAATCAGTTGAAATGCAGACTTTGTGGGGACTAGACCACATCCCCTGTTTCTGTAAGTTATTTCCTAAGCCTTCTGAAATGGCAGCTGCCATCAACTACACCCAACTTGTTTTGGAAAGTTTTTATTTGTGCTCAGGCTTCTCTGGAACGCAGAGACATCTCAGTGTGAGCAAAGTCCTGTAAATGTATTTTAATGGAGATTGAACTATCGTATTACAACATGAACATTTATTTTATTTTCTCCTGATGGCCAGGGTACAAGCCACACCTTATTATTTTATGAAATCTCTACTTTTTTAATTCATTGCAAAAAAAAAAAAAGAGCTTTAGTATGTGCACTTAGCCCACAATATTTTACCAAGTTAACTCCTTTTATAAATTTTTGATCATTGAAAGTCTTCTTCAATGATTTTCTGAGTTTGTCTCCCCAGTCCAGTATGGGAATTCCATCTATAAAATAAATAAGTGGGCGGTGCAGTGTTGCAGCGGTTAATGCTGTCACCTCACAGCAAGAGGTTATCCGATTCAATTCTCGACTGGGGTGCCTTCTAAGCGGAGTTTGCATCTTCTCCATGTGTTCATGTGGGTTTCCTCTGGGTACTGCGGTTTCCTCCCACATTCTAAAGACGTGCATCTGGAGCATTTCTCCCTGGGCCTCTGCTGAGAACAGGCTCTGTGGAACCTAGTCAGACTTTCCCGGTCAACAAATTTTAAATAAAATAAACAATTAAATAAATAAAAATCTTTCCCTGTCTCAAGTTTCTCTCCTATTCTTTGCTCATTATCTTTCTTATTGAGAGTAATTCCATCACATAGCCCTATAAAATTGTTATGCACTCATATTGTGTCATCTCACATCAATAAAGAGAGGCCTAGCTCCTTAACCTTAGTTCAAAATGTCTTCATTCCATTGCATACCTCTCAACCTCTTGGAGCAAGAAATCTGGACAAAGCCATAAATAAAAGTGGGACAAAGGCCCAAAAATAGGGACAATTTTTAAATTTTGCTCGTACATACTCAGAAAGTTGATAGAATAACAGGTTTTGCATTAGCATGGATTTTCTGAAGGGTATGACGTCTGAAACTCAAATGTCTGTCATTATTTTCTAACTTCAGTCTTTAATGATTTGCCAATAATTTTCCAGAAAACCACAATTTTATGAAAAATGGACCAAAAATATGAGGCAAAAATCTCGACATTCTGCACAAATCTGTACAGTTGAAAGGTATGTTCCATTACCATAGCTTTTTCTAGTCAAACTCCTCTAAGCACCTTCTAATTAAAGTATGTATCTCTCCTAAAATGGTCTCCAAAACTGTACAGAGAGACCCAATGAAGAATGGGGAAGATATGTGTTATTCATGGGGCTGCAGATGCTGCAATACTGCTTACTCTAAATGTCCTGTTCTACAGCTGTTAGACTGGTTCGAAAAAGAAGGGAGGCATCAAGTTTTTTTTATAGATTCAAGCAAATAAATTGAAAGCATGAGGATGGAGACTGTGCATTTGGAAGGTAGTGCAAGGGGGCTATGCCGTAGCAAGGGAGGCATACTGGTAGAATGGAAGAGTCAGAGATAACACAGAAGAAGGAGGGCATTTATTGACTGAGACGTGGGGTTTGTACTTATCCATCTTTACGAGAAAAATGAACTACTACAACAGTTTGTAGTTTCAAATAGTCTCCACAGTAGATAAACGTGAGCTTGTTTAGGCTACTGTGCTCACTTGTCTTTTCAAGCGGCAGCCCTCTGGTGTGGATTGTGAACTTGGCTGGACTTTGATTTACATGTCATGCTGCTACATACATTTGATGTGAAGTGTGGTGCCCTAGCACTGACTAAACAGTGTAAAGCTAAATTATCCTTTTCTCCTCAGTGAGAATTCTGAGTGATTTCGCAAAGAGGCTGCGAGATGTATAGGACCAGCAGGTTAGGTCCTCCTCTGATGTGAAGGACTCCTTCCATCCTATCATAGGTTATGCTTGTATTTACCAGTTTCAACAAGTCACTCAAGCCTTGTTCTGTAGCCAACCCAGCACTGTTTATTATTATTAGCATTAGTATTAGCATTAGCATTAGTATTTACTTTTGACACATTACAGTGGTTTAATGACAATGGGCGACCACTGTGGTGCAGCAGTTAGCGTTGTCGCATCACAGTAAGAGGTTCTCTGGTTCGATCCTTGGCTGGGTTGCCTTTTGTGCGGAGTATGTATGTCCTCCCTGTGGTCCCGTGGGTTTCCTCCGGGTGCTCTGGTTTCCTCCCAAAGACATGTTGTAGGTGGATTGGAAACTCTAAATTGGCCCTAGGCGTGAGTGTGTGTGCATGTGTGCGTTCTGTGAAACGTTGGGTGCCGGGCTGGCAACTTGGCACTGTAAAACTCCACTGCCAATCATGAGCGGACAGGTGATCTGCTGCGGTGACCCCTAACTGGGAAAAAGAAGAAGACAGTGGTTTTATGACTCAAAGAAATGATGTCTGCACTATACATGTTCTATAAAATAACTTTCCTTTCAAGACATTTTTGTTGTTAAAAATCAAAAACATAAATACAAGTGTGTTAAATCAGCTGTAGGCTAGAAATCATGTTAACTGTAGAAAGAATGTCATAGCCGCAGACCTCTACGCAATATTGTCAATAATGTTATTGAAGGTGGGCCATTTATTTTTTTCTCTGGATACAAGTTTTAATTCAATCTAGCTAAACCTGTACATATATATTAGCAGACATCCAGGTGTCCAGATTACCAGGACAACTGAAATGGAAAACAAAATCCATTATCCATAAATATGTACCTCAGGCCTTGGCATTAGGTCTTGTGAATGGTTTTATTTTAAGAAGTAGTGCACAGTCTGCTGTGTTATGTGCAATTATAAACATGTGTGTGTATGTGGGTGTGCATGTGTCTGTGTGTGTGTGTGTGTGTGTGTGTGTGTGTGTGTGTGTGTGTGTGTGTGCGCGCGAGCACGCAGGTGTAAATGTGTGTGTGCTTGCGTGTGTGGCTGTGTGTGTGAGACAGTGCATATTTTAGGTCCTATCTCTAAATGTACAAAAAATAGAACACTTGTAAAAGTGAAACAGACAACATTAGTGGAGAGACAGAGACCACCTTACAGTTATCCACACTAGGCAAAGAGATTCAAGTTTAAATGAAGGGGCTAGGCAGTACTGACATAAGTACCTACTCTGCTTTCTCCCATCTTCATTTGCAGTGCACCATTTCTCCATTTCAGTAGAGTAAGCTTTTTCAAGATGACAAAAGAGAAACCAGTATTATTCGTACACAGCTCACTAGATCTGATTCACACTAGCACTTGTCATTACATTACATCTGCAGTAGCCAAGGGAGTTTGGAAAGCAGCCAAAAAGCAGAGTATTTGGAATGAGGAAGCAGACGTAATGAAATAAAACTCTGTACTGCTCCACACTGTGCACAGAAGCTTCTTGGAAAAAGAAAAACAAATGAAGCTGCTGTGTACATTATCCTGAACTGGTTGTTCCTAGCATGGTTTCACTTAGAAGTCTGACTCATTTTTTAGAAACATAAAAGCATCAGTAGAACATTTCTGTATCCCTAAATACCTTTTCCAGCCTTAAATTCCCTGTACTTAACTAGAATACCTAGCCATACAGAGGCCTAGTCCTGTCATGATTTTTTGGTGACCATATTTTCATTACAAAACCTAAAAACAGTAATCTCTGGCCTTACAGACGTTTTCCATTTAATAGCTCCTTGTATTTAGTATTGCTACTAAGCTTCTTCATAGCTATCTACATAAATTGACATGTCTAAATCATGTTTTCAGATTCAGATTTAGTATAAAGTGTGTGGGCTTCTATTTCTTCATGCAGAAGCCTTACATAATAGTTTCTCTGTAGTAACTAAAGCTGGACCTATACCAGAATTCCTTTCCACAGTATTTATGACAAGCAGAGATATTCCCCAAAGTGTGTGATGACAGCTGTTATTGTGGCATTCGCTTTTTACAAATTCTGTCATTAAGTATAATAATTAGGCAACAATCACCCTGAATTCACGATTGTTTTTTCTCTAATGGGAAGGAGCTGCAAAACTGGGACAGCATATGAGTCTTGACTCTTTGGGGGAGAACAGTCTCTGATATGTTGGCAACTGTCTAGTGCTATTAATAGGCATAAATGACACCCAGAAATCTTGCCATCAGGGAAGCTTTAACATACTGGCATGTGTAATTGTACCCCATGTTTCAGTTTAGCTGTTTGGTTTTCTGCAGAACTAAAAAAAAAAAACACTTTTATATTGTTTTTTTTTTTTACAAACCAGTATGAGGCATTAATTTTTGACTGTGATATGTACACTTTAGGTTCAGAGGCATGAAAACATATGACATGAAGTCACATTTTCATAAACTGTTTCTGTCAAATAACAGATTTGTTTCATCAGGTCTTTCAGTCGCTAGAATTGTTTTTTAACTATGATAATGTTTGTTTTTTTTTTTCTAATCTTGTTTGTGCTTGTGATTGTTCAGTTAACTGGCTTAGTAATAGTCCACAGTACATGTCTGTGGCTGTACTGCCCCTTTATTTTAGATACCAAACACTGTACTTCGCAATGTTTGCTGTTAACCTTGTTCTTAATACATTTTTACTCTGATTAAGAAATGTGAGCAAAGAAGAGAATCGCTGTGCAATGCTGAGTATGAAATTGTATTCATTTCATTGTGCTGATCCCTCAGGATAGTTTGATGCATTTTGCATCACCTCTCAGCAGCTGATAAGTTTGGAATTCAGAGCAGTAGGTGGTTTGAAGTATTAGGTAATACATTATCTACATGTAAACACTGGAACATGTATTTCTCTAAAATGCTCTGAAGCTGTTACCACACCATTTTGACTTCCTTCTGTCTGCTGAGCTGAAGCATTGTAACACTGCAAAGGATTTCTACTTCCTGCAGAATGTTTTATTTTGCATTATTTTGCAAGTCCAGCTAATGGGGCTGGTCAGTGTTAGCCAAGAAGTAAAAGAATTCTTGACACGTGCAAATGTGAAAATGGTTGAAAAAGCATCACTCTGAGGAATTATTGAGTCAATTACTGCATTCTGTTCAGGAATAATAAAGCATTTATGTGAACATAGAATATGTACAAGTTATAGTTTGAGATGAAAACATCTAATTTAAATAATTCATTCGCTGACTTAAGAATTACAGTTTTAAATACCTTTAATAAGAAATATAGACACACTTCCTGTTCAGTTTCCCCATTGGGGTGTGATATACATTCTTTGCTGTTTCATTCGTTTAAGGTAGCTGAAGAAGCCAATATTGAAATATGGGCTTTGTTGAATTTTTATCAGATTAGTTCTGTTTCTGAACTGGTTTACTAGTTAGTTGATTTTCATGTTGTCAGTTATTGCAAATAATTCCTGTTCTTTGAACTAGGGTGTTTTTATTACACACTGTCATGTAGAAACATGACATGAAACTTTTGTTAAATGTCTTATAAAATAACTTGATCATCTAGCTCACATTTTATGTCATAGATTTTTGTTTATGCTTAGGTCAAATCATCTTTTTTCATTTTTGTTCTTCTTTTATAACAAGTAAAAGTAATGAGGTATTAGGAAACGTGATATGTTGTTAATCAATCCCAAATAGAACTGCAGCTGTTAGATGCAGTCTGAGTGGCCAGTTCCCGATATATCTCCTCAGCCTCCTGCCTCATAACCTGGGGTCTCTACCAAGAGGCTGACTAAGGCTGTCTCAGCTGGGGGTCCGCTAATGAGAAGCAAAAAGTACTGAGAAGTCTGAAGTTCATGCCACTCCTTCCTCAGAGAACCTTTATCAATCTGTCAAAGTCTTGTAAGCTTTTCATGCCCAGGATTCAAAAGAATCATTTAATCCAAGTGGCTCTTTTTAAGAAATTTTGTTTCAAGGCAAGCTGTGCGACTATCCTCACGTTCTCAGGGGAAGGCATGCCCTTCTTTTATAGATGTGGGAGATGCTGTCTGTAAACGGAATCTCGCCTGCATGCTGGTGCTGTATAAACTTCTGTAAAAAGAAAGAAAAGAAAGGTAAAGGGAAATCCCTCCCTCATATATAGACACACACACACACACACACACACACACACACACACACACACACACACACACACCTCTCAACTGTACAGATTTTTGCAGAATGTCCAGATTTTTGCCTCATATTTTTGGTCTGTTTCTCATAAAACTGTGTTTTTTCTGGCAAAGCATTGAGTTTTAAAGTCAGAAAATAATGACAGGCATTTGAGTTTTAGACTCCATACCTTTCAGAAAATTCATGCTAATGCAAACCCTGTTATTCTATCAATTTTCTAAGTTTGTAAGAAAAATATTTAAAATGTTTCCCTATTTTTGCCCCTCCATTATTGATGCCTTTGTCCAGATTTCTTGCTCTAAGAGGTTGAGAGGTAACACACACACACACACACACACACACACACACACACACACACACACACACACACACACACACACACACACAGGAGCAGCCTTAGGTCAACTGGTGCTCTAGGCAAAAGGGCTCCACAGCGCCCCCTACCACAGCATCTGGTACCCCCATCCTGGATTACATACACCAGATAAATACTAGAAAAGCGCCCCTGCTACAGCGGCACCCTAGGCGGCCACTTAGTTGGACTATGCCTAAGGCTGGCTATGCACACACACACACACACACACACACACACATATATATATATATATATATATATATATATATATATATATATATATATATATAGGGGGTGCGTCATTTCATCTAAAACTCATCTTATCAAAACATAGCTTATCTAAACTCATTTCATCTAAACCACCAAAACTAAAAATTAACAAAAAAAAAAAAAAAACAAAAACAGAACAAATGTCTTTGTATGCTGTAAAATTCTTAAAGATATCGAAGTAATATTGCATTTTGCTCTAATACAGGGCGCTGGATTGTACAAGCAAGTGGTGCTCGTCCAGTGTTTCTTCTCTTTCTTCCACTTTGGTGTAAACATGGAGTTGTTATATGTAAGTGGGGGGCAGACATCTCCTGCAAAAAACATTTGTTCTGTTTTTTTTATTTGAGTTTGCTGTTTTAGATTAAATGAGTTTCAATAAATTCTGTTTGATAAGTTGTACTTAGGTAAGTTGAGTTTTAGATGAAATGGCATACACTCAGATACACACATGCATATACATACATACATACATAGTACAGACATAAGTGACCGATAACTTTGTATAGGGGTAGTTAGATGAATGTCCATTTTTTTACAAGAATGAGCACAACTTAATACTTGTAGACAGTTTGAACATCACTGCATGTCCAATCCTATTTCTTACACAGTTGTGAGTAAATGTGCGGATAAAACAACACTGTACATTCAATGCATGGGAAATATTTTTTATAAGAGAACACACTTCTCTGGTAATATTCCACCTGTCTTCCTGCTCAACAAGAATGTTAAAACAACAAATGTTGAGTAACGATACCTTCAGTCCTTTAAGATAATGACTTTACAGGCTTAAACTGCTCATTAAATAAATAAATAAATAAAACAAAGAATAGAAAAAAAAAATAGTTCATTATTTTTCAGCACTACTCAAAGAAATAACTGAGGATATGCAAGATTAATTTCTAGAAAATATTAATGATAGTGCAGAGACAAGAAATGTTCATTATGCCAGTTCATGTAGTTGCAGCACATGTTTTTTTTTTTTGCACAAGTCTAGGTGAGTCAGGGCAACATAAATAGTTTTAATGCTTGGGCTAGGTCACTGAATTCGTTATATGAAACCTCACCCTTATTTGGTGAGAAGAAAGAATCATACATGGGAAATATTTAGTTTTAACTCTGCCTCGTCAATAGCTCTGACGTCCGCTTTCTTTATCACAGTTATTGTACCCTGAGCCTTTTGACAAAATCAAGTTGTCAACTCGCAATGCAAATGAAGGATCTGTGTCTCTAACCATACTTGTTAATATAGAATTATTCAGCAGCATCTAAACTTCACAATTATATCATTCGTTATATAATCTTAAAACAATTTTTTATAAGTCACAACAAAAATATTAGTGTTAACATGTGTAATGTTTTCTAAACAACTAATATTAGTAAACATTCAGGCTATACATATACTGTCAGAACCACTGTTTTATGTAGTTGTAAGCTTTTATTTGAGGATAGGTAATCCTGTCCACAATGCTTGACTTTTGAGGTATTTACAGAAATATGAAAAGTATGACCATTTGCTTACATATGTTTATGAATATTACTTATTTTCTCTCCATATTATCAAAACAGAGTTAAGTGACATCTGAAGCTTTATTATCTATCTTGTAAGGTTTAAGCTGATATTTTTCACTGGCATGCATGTAACATGGTTTTGCATTTATTAATATAAACATGAATTGGCAAAAGTAGATACCTACAGGCATCACTCCAGTGATTCTATAGAAACACCTGGAAGCATCACTAGGGATTATTGAAATGAAGGTAATTTTAAAGGTATCTCCAATCTTTAATGGAAGGATTGTCATGTTCAATTATTTTCCTGTTTGCATGCACACGCATGTACACACGCATACACACATACACACACACACACACACACACACACACACACACACACACACACACACACACACACACACACACACACACACACACACACACACACACACACACACACACACAGTCTTAGCTGCAACCCCTGTTCTTTTATTTCTGAAATGGTAAAAGAAGAGGTAGAAATACTATCTCTGGTGCATGGGGCAGTCTTTCCAGCCTTCTCACAACCTTGAAGTCTCTGTGATGTCACAGGTTGCTCACCTTTACACCAGTTTGTCAGTGAGATGTGTCACATAAATGGAAATGGTATAATGGGTGAATTTATCAGTCATAAAATGTCCTGGCAAATAAAGCAGCTAGAGCACAAGGTTGCGTTTCTAGCCCTCAGAAGTTTCATGCTAACATTTCAGGTTAGGATAATAGTACAGGTATATTCATTTTACATTAATAAACAAGGAAGTACAAGATACTTGAACCTGTCCATCAGATAGCTTGGGTTCAAGAATGACAACTGCAGATCTGTGCTATCCTTTCAGCATTTCATGTATCTGCAGAGTATAGGCTTTGAAGTAGTTATGTAAGTTTACGACAGGACTGGTAGTATGCATATATGCTGAATCGCCAACAGCATGTCCTTTTTTTCAAACAGAACAAGCCAGACATCAGCCTTTGTACCTCTCTTTCAAGGCATCAGATTTTTATTACAGCACGTGTCAGTAGTGCAACAAGTAGCACCCTCGCCTTTGGTGCAGAAGGTTGTGGATTCTATTTCCACACCAAGTAGATCAACTGTTGGCACTGTGGTGCAGCATAAAGGGGGTGCTACACTCCTGAGCATGCTTTTGGATGAGATGTTAAACTGAGGCTTTAGTTGGTGGTAGCTCAGGTGGTTGTAAAACATCCCTTGGCACCTATGAAAAAGAGTAGGGGTCTTTTATTTATATACAAAAATAACTCTTATTTACAAAATATTTACATATTTACAAATATTTACATGTGTACAAATATATAAATACACAAATATGTTTGCACATAATCATAATTTCATTTACAATCAAGCTAAATTTTCATCCTTATTAGAACCATACTCCTTTTTCCATAACCACTATCTGATTTTACTTAATATTGTTGCTAAAATCCATTTACCACTAAACATAATTTAATTTATTATTTCATTGTATACAACCCATATAACATAAAATAACTTTTTTATCTATTCTTTTAACATATTCTTTACTTCTATTCTTATAATATCCATATTTAATCATACCCATCTGGATTTTATCCACTTATTTTGTATCTTCAAAAAATCTTCTTTGCATAGTTTTCCCATAACTTTTTTTTTACACTTTTACATTTCAAAATCATATGTTCTGTCATTTCTGCTTGTAAACATATTCTGTCACTTTTGTTTTTATATGGTATATTTTCTTTTACTAGCAATTTGTCTATTACCAGTCTTCACAAAAAATCTTGACATTCTATTTTCTGATTGCACCATTTGCTTCTTATTTTTATAGCTTTAATTTTTTTATTTGTTAGATTTTCCCATTGTTTTACATAATAATGTTTTATCAATACATTCTTATACCATACTTTTCTAACTTTTTCTATATAATCAATTTTTATTTTCCACACAAATATTTTTTTCTTGGTAACATATTTCTTCATTTATAGACTATTTTTATACCATACCCCAAAATTTATCATACTTATATTTATACATTTTTACTACTAACCTCTTATCTTTTCCTTTATCCACTTTAACACTTTGTACAAATTTAATTTAAGTGTATACCACTGGGTTAGTTAACTCAAACCTCCTTCTTCATTATTTACATACAAAACTTATCTTTTTACTGGGTTTAATCTTGAACCCCATATAAATGAAAAAAAAAACAAACTAGCAGCAATAATTCCTTTTCAAATACTGTTGGCAACATAAATACACTTGCTAAGTATGCTATTTTTCCCATCAGTACTGAATTTATCAAATAAGCCTTTTTTTCTGAATGATAATTTATAAGTTCTCCAGAAAATATGTTTGCTTTATTTCTTCTATTGTTTTTTTTCCTGTTGAATTCTACTTACATCTATATTCTCAATTTTGATACCTGACAGAAATTTCATTATTGTGAAATATATACCCCCAATCTTTACTACATCACCTAAACATTTACTTTTGTCTTTATTTAAAAGCATCCCTATCATCTCTAGACACCAGTTTCTTCAAATTATTACTTCTTCTTTCCAAATTTTATTTTTGCAATTATTATGTCATCTGCATATGTTAACAGAACTGGAATTCTTAACCCTTCAGGTGTTATATACCCACCTCCTTAATTTATTTCACATACTATCATATTCATAAGTAATGCAAAGAGTATACAAATAATTGGATAGCCCTGTCTTACACCATTCTTCATATGTACCTCTTGACTTAACCAGCCATTTACCATTTTTTTTACTTTATTATTATTCTAAGCTGACACATACAATTTCCTAACTTTCTCACTTATATCCTTTCATTATTACTTATACGATTTCATGTCCAGTTGTGTCAAACACCTTATTAAGGTCTCCTATCAATATTTTCATTTCTTCTTTTCTGTTTTGTAACATCATCCACAATTTCTCTTCCCCTTTATACTGTATATGCTATCTTCTATAATATGTTCCATTTTAGTTTGAAATCTCTTTTGTATTATTTTCATAAAGATCTTATAATCACTATTATGCAATACTACTGGTCTCCAGTTTTATTTTTATTTCTTCATTCTTCCTTCTTTCATATGAATTTAAGTATTACACTACATAATTCTTTATATATAAAAATCTTCATTTAAGCATTCGTTCCAAATCTTTAATTTTTTTGCCAATCCCTTAAAGTTTCCTACATTTCATACCCTTCCATTTGGGCCTGCATCCAGAACTACATTTACTTGTCCTAATACTTTATCTAGCTCATTTAAAGAAATCTCCTTTTCCAACTCTTTATTCTCTTTTTTATTAGCTATTTTTATTTTCCATATTTTTTCACTACCTTCTTTTCTTCTTTAAACTATTTTTGTACATATTGTACTACACTATTCATAATATTTTCCTGAGTTCCTTCTATTCCTCCTTTTACATTTTTTATTACTCTTATTACACTACCATCTTCCTTTACTAATCTGTAAGTAACTTGATACTTTTTTTCTCTTTTTCCTTGTAAAAATATATTTGCTTATATAACAATTGTATTTTTTCTTGATTTCTTTAATATGATTATTTTTCTTTGTCAAAGTACTTTCTATCATTATGTTCTAAATCTTGCAATGCATCATGTATCCTTTTATATTTTTCTTTCTCTACTTTTCTCACATCATATTGCCACTGTAAAAAACATGTTTTTATATTTTTCCTTAAATATTATCCTTCATCTAGACCAGTTTTTATAAAATGTTCTCATAATAATATGATCTTTCCATAACTGCATTACTAATCTATTTCCTTCTCAGTTTTATTCCTTCTCATTTATCCCTTTAATTTATTTGTCTATTTTTATATATTCCTTGCTTTCTTTTATCTCTAGGCATATTGCAAGAAAATCCTGTTTTAACTTCTTCCCCTTCTCCTGTAATTAAATCCTCCGATACTATAGCATAATCTACTTCATTTCTATACATACCCTTTTTGTAAGTCCATGAATTTTTGTCCCAAAGTTTTAACTTACCACATCTTATAACTTCTAATATTTTTCTTATATAATTTCCTTTATTTTTATGCTTGCCTCTTAAATCACAATTAAAGTCTCTTGTTATTATAATATTTATATGTATCACTACTTAGCATAAAATCTTATGAAATAAGCTTCCCTTTCTTTACAGTTAGTCTAAGCATACAATGTTATAATTCTATATACTTGTTCTTTCATTTTAAACCTACAATGGTTAATCTTCCCATTTTTGCTAAAGTTTCATCTAATATCTTTACTGTATTTCTACAGAATACAGCTATTCCGGAACATCTCTTATTTCCCAAATTTCAGATTATCTTTCCTCCCAGTAGATTCACTGTTTGCAATCTTTCTTCATTTGTTAAAAATGTTGTGTCTTCTAATATAATTGCACCTACATCACATGTATTACACCACTCAAAATTTCTATTCTTCTTACTATATTCTTAATGCTATTCACATTTACAGAAAGCACTCTAAAAAGACTTTTGCCTTTCCCAGTTAGGGGTATCTACAGTGGATCACTGGTCCACTATTGATTGGCAGTGGATTTTTACAGTGTCGAGTTGCCAGGCTGGTGCCCAACCTTCACAAAAGGCACACACATACTCACATACCTACCTGCATGTCTTTAAAATTCACTCAACCAGAAAGCACTCTAATCCAACATAATTGCATCTACATGACATGTATCCAACATAATTGCATCTACATCACATGTATCCAACATAATTGCATCTACATCACATGTATCCAACATAATTGCATCTACATCACATGTATTACACCCCTCAAAAATTCCTATTCTTCTTACTATATTCTTAATGCTATTCACATTTACAGAAAGCACTCTAAAATTGTATTTTCCTCTTTTCCTTAGATTTCTTAATGGGCCATTCCAAGCCTAACCAATTTCATTTCCAAAGGTGAGAATCAAACACTGTGTATTGTGTCTTTGAGTAAAGCACCTTAACCATTATACCAAGTCCCAGTCTTTAGCTTTACATATTATTTGCATCCATTTCCTTTATGTTTTTCTTTTGTACTTACCCCTTTAAATGTTCTTTTTCTGTCTTTTACCCTTTTACCAATATAATTCTTTTCCAGTTCATTACTTCCCAGTTTATCCCCAGGAGTCAATAAAATCTGTGTAGGCTCTGTAAAGAGCCCATGCTGAATGTACCCATGTACACGGCTATGTTTCCTCCTTGGCAATGTACCATATATAATAATTATGGCATGCTACCAAGGGAGGCAGCACAGTAACAGCCATGTACGCAACTTTGTAGAGGCTGTGCTGTAGTTGTGGACTATCCAGAAAACTTCTGGGCAGTTGGCAAGCACAGCACAATACCTTTTCAGCCCATTGACCGAACAACAGATACTACTTCATGAAACTGCAATTTTAATATTTTTAATGGTTTATGTGCTTGTTTGTATGGTGTGGTGCCCTGCGCAGCTTTGCTTAGCATTGCTCACATATACAGTAAACATCTGCTGGACATCTAAAAATAGAATTGAAACCGGATGTAATCAATTTTAATTAATGTTTTTTATGTGCTTGTTTGCTCAGTGCAGCACATTCCTTAGTGATGCTGAGTATATATATATATATATATATATATATATATATATATATATATATATATATATATATATATATATATATACACACACACACACAGCAGGCACCCACCAGACATCTAAAAATAGAAACCGGATGTATTCAATTGTTGCAGTCCTGCAGTGCTTAACAATCTACAAACACATGCAGCGAAGCTGCGCTACATTTACTGGCACCTTTGTAGTATATGTGAAGATAAAATAAAATGAAATAAAATAAATAAATAAATATATAAGTTCCCTTCACTATCACACAGTGCCTAGATAGGTTGAGTTATGATCTCTAGTGTAGTAGGTGCCGGGTTCAAGTCCTGAGCATTTATACTTTTTACATTTATTGCTGTGAAAAATGTGTTGGGTGTCTGAAACATCTGTTTAATTTAAAATTAAAAAAGTTTTACATTTGGAAAAGCTGTGCAATGCTAAGCAGCAGTTATACGTGGTCAATGGTCTATTCTTATTTGTGTGTTGCTAAACTTCACTTACATATGGTTTGTGCAAGTTTGCATGATGCTAAGTGGCACGGTGCTTTTTTGAAAGTTACAGCATGACATTTAAGGGTGAGAATGCAGCCTATTTAAAGGCCAGTAGGCTGGAATTTCACATCATTCATTGGAGTCTTAACTTGGTTATGGATATGCCTGGTGCTGTTGTTGAAGGAGTGCGCTTTTATGCACAGAAATGTGTAGTGCAGGAGACCAGAGTTTTTGTTGGACTCCCGGTTAAGAATTATGAACCCTGGCTGCTGCAGGGTGACTACCAGGACTCGGAGTATAAGTCTGAGGCCTGGAATAATTTGGCCAGGGAACTTACCAGTGCTACTGGTATCCCCCATACTGATGACCGGTGTCATCACCACTATGACCAGTGTCATCACCGCAACAACCTGAGGCATAGGAGGAGGGGAACCTCATTACCTGGGTCCAAGAAGCTAGGGCTGGGCGAATCTCACAGATATGTAAATATGATTGCCAGTAATTTAGAAATATACAAGTTGAATTTGTGCAAAACTAGTATGCATAATGGTTTGCTTCTCTTCTAACAGCTGCAGAAGAGAGGGCTCCCAATGTCCAGTCCCATGCAGGGTGCCTGGGCAGGATGAAACAATTGTGTGGTAAGTAGGAAAACATCAAAGTAATAACTTAATGCATAATGTAATTATACAATAAATTAATTACAGAGTTTGGAGTCTTAACAGTCAGGTATGACATACCTGGGACATCTTACATCTTTATTAATTTGTCACTGCCGACATGAAATGGTAAAGCAAGTTAAAGCAAATAGACAGGGTATATGGGTTATTAACAGAAGTCCTGCACAGCTTCCCATGGTCTACATGCCAGAGTTGAAGGAACATTAATCAATACATTTTAAAGGGTGATGGTGCTTTGATAAGTAATCTTTTCAAATAAAATGTTCACTATTCATGTAATCACTGCATGTGTGTTCTAATCTGATACCAGTCAAGTGTTACATGTAACTGAATGCAGCAAAAATTTCAGAAATAAATGTAGTGCAACACCAAGAATAAGGTTCAAGCCTGTGCTCTTTTCATTTTGTCTGAAATAATGCTGTATATTCCACTCAGTCAGTGAACATGCTATATGGTTACGTTAACTGAAATCCTGGACAGCTATCTGTGTGTGTGTCTAAATGCCAGAGTTTAAGCAGCATTATCAATAAAGTTTAAAAGGAGATGATGCTTTGATAACTAATCTTATAAAAAATGTGTTCACTTTCTTGTACTCATGGCATGTGTAGTCTAATCTGACACCAATCAAACTGTTAAATATAAATGAATAAAGAATGCAGCAACAAATGTCTGAAATGAATGTAGTGCAATACCCAGAGTAAAGTTGAAGCCTGTGTTCAGCTCATTTTGTCTGAAATAATGCTGTATATTCCACTCAGTAAATGAAAATGGTACATGGGTAAGTTAAATGGTACATGGGTAAGTTATATGGTACAGTTATATGGTATATGGGTAAGTAAAATGGTACATGGGTAAGTTAAATGGTACATGGGTAAGTTATATGGTATATGGGTAAGTAAAATGGTACATGGGTAAGTAAAATGGTACATGGGTAAGTTAAATAGTACATGGGTAAGTAAAATGGTACATGGGTAAGTTAAATGAAGTCCTAGACAGCTATCCATCTGTCTAAATGCCAGATTTTAAGAAACATTATCAATAAAGTTTAAAACAAGATTGTGCTTTTTTAAGTAATCTTTTCAATTAAGTGTTCATTATTCCTGAATTCACTGCATGTGTGTTCTAATCTGACACCAGTCAACTGCTACATATTAACTAATAAATAATGCAGCAACAAATTTCAGAAATATGTGTCTTTTTCAGCTTTTCCCGGTTAGGGGTCGCCACTGCGGAATTCTGGTCTGCTGATGATTGGCAGTGGATTTTTACAGTGCCGAGTTGCCAGCTCAATGCTCAACCTTCAAAGAAGACACACCCATTTACGTACGCATCTGCCTGCATGTCTTTAGACATCACTCAACAGTGGGAAGGACATGCAGACTCCCCACAGAAGGCACTCCAGCTGAGAATCAAACGGGAGAACCTCTTGCTTTGAGGCGACAACGCTAACCGCTGCACCATTGCGGCCTCCCAACAAATTTCAGATATAAATGTAGTGCAATACCCAGATTAAGTGTTAAGCTGCAGTTCTGATCATTTTCCCTGAAATCTGCTATAGATAACACTCAGTAAATGAATTGGGTATACAGACGAACCACAAAAGACCAGAACTATTACCTCCTTAGACTGAAAGTCCGTTTATTCAACAGCAGTAACTTCCATGTACAAATAACAGTAAACGAATCACTAGTATAGAACTGGATAGCAGCAAACAGTCTCATAAAAATTGAAGAATGACAAAAAAGTAGCAGCAAACACTTCTAATTTCAAGAAACTACAACAAATGTAAAAATCCTCTTAGCTCCTCGGCTTCGAATGCCTTTACAGAGTAATTAATGCTTAAAAAACACTTCCTTTTATATAAAATACAAGCATCAATCAATTAATTAATGACATCCATATTTAAAAGACACAATTAATTATATTAACTTATGCACTATTAAAGTGACAATTTAAATAAAACTTCTCCAGTGACACTTTTTATTCAACCCTTCTGGTTGTAGTGTATTGTATTTTAGTATAAAAATGTATTCTTTTTTCCGGAGTAAAATATTTGATTCTTTCTTCATTCTGAAAACTACAATTAATTTGTTGTAAAACAGAAACTTGTAAATTACTAATGTCTCCACCATGTATCTTATTAAAATGCTCTGCTACAGGACTTGTTGTCTTATTGTTTCTTACATCTCTTATACGTTCTTTTATTCTTTCACCCAAAGTTCTCTTAGTTTCCCCAACGTAGAAACTATTGCATGGACACTTAATAGCATACATTACCTCACCACTTCTACAAGTGTAATTCCCTTTAGTTTGAAATATTTTGTCATTTATTTTTATCAAATGTCCTGATAATATATGGACATATAGTACATCTGCCACAAGGTACAGTACCAAATTCTGAAATTACACTTGCTGGTACTTGCTGTGAGGTGACAATGCTAACCACTGCACCATCACGGCCTCCCAACAAATTTCAGATATAAATGTAGTGCAATACCCAGATTAAGTGTTAAGCTGCAATTCTGATACTTTTCCCCGAAATATGCTATAGATAGCACTCAGTAAATGAATTGGGTATACAGTTAGTTTAACAGACGTCCTACACAGCCATACATATTTGTAACTACCAGATTTCATGTGACATTAAGCATTACAGTGTAAAAGGAGATGGTGCTTTGATAATTAATGTTTTCAAATAAAGTGCTCATTATTCATGTGGTCACTGCATTTGGTTTCCAATCTGATACCACACAACTATGCATGTGTGTAAATGTACGATTTCACACAAAATGTTGCAATAAAAGTCTTAAAGGAGATGGTGTGTTGAGAATTCATTATATTCAAATAAAGTGCACATTCTTCCTGTAGTCACTGCTTGTGGGTTCTAATCCCATGGCAGCTAACTGAGAAATGACCAGCTGTCTAGTGTAATTAGTGTAGACATATACCTCTCAGCTGCCACAGTTTTTGCAGAATGTAATCACTACTGCCCCATATGTCTGGTCCTTGATTAGCAGATACATGATATTACTTGGAATGCAATTTATTGGCAAATCCATTATCAGAACACCTTGCTACTAATGTATAAGCACACTATGTAACAATGCTCCTTGTAATTGTGCCTTTGTATCACCATTTGGTAGGGCTTGGCCCATAATGTCCCACACTAACAGGTTGAGAGCTATGTACATGCAACATCATCTATACAATATTTGCAGTCACTGTACTCACAACTGAAATCTTACATATGTTGAAGTATGTAGTAGTAGTTTGTGTAGCAATATTACCTGCAAAGTTACTAATGTTTTTTTCTCTCTCACCCCACCCCTTCTCTTCTTTAATTTATTAATTATATTTATTATGATGATTTGATATTAATATATTATTTGCAACTACCTCTTATGTTGGTCTTATGTATAATTTCATATTGCTTTGCTGTTAATATACTTTCATTTAAGTTATTTATTGTTTCTCATTATATTCCTTTCTATTTCTTTCAATTGATCATTATTTTCTATTATGTTAATACTAACATTTGTTTGGTTATGTTTATTTTTATCTTATGTTTATATTTAATTTACTATAGTGCAACAAGGTAGGCAGGTTCCAGGTGATCCACCTACCTTGGCTCCCCAGCCGTGGCACCAAAGCCCAGCACATCTGGGCCGCAGTCTGGTGGTGCCCCTCTGTTGTCCCTGCAGTATCCGGGTCGTCAAGCAAGTTCTGCCCCATAGGCTGGGGTTGGTCCACTTATGTCACCTGTTAGGAACTGCCAGGCATGGTCCATGGGCTGCTGTGCCAAACTCCTAGTGCACACCTACACCAGATGAAGAGCATGCTATCTATCCTGATGAGTCAGCCTTGCCCTCCGCATTGGCGTCAACCACTGCCTCCACAGGAGCCATGAAGGTACAGTGCTGACAGACCCATGGGTGAGGAATTGAGTCACACTGGTACCATGTCTAACTTCCATGGGACTGGGATTCCACAACACCCTCCCCAGCTAAGGTGTTCACCCCCGTCTTGTTTCACACATCAACCCTGTCTGCTGTCTTGTCTGTCTTGCCTGTCTGCAAAAGTTTTCTCACCTTCCAAACTTACCTCCCCCACATGTACCTATGTCCCTTCCCCAACATTCCACCCTCACCTTAAAAAAAATGAGCACTTGCGCCCCCCAAAAAATTGTCCCATACATAACTCTCCATTTTGCACACATGTCCACTGGATACTTTTAATTTGGTCCAGTTGGCTTGACAATGCACTTATGTTGTCCTCACCCCTCTCTCTGGGGGTGGCAGTCCAAATTCAGCATAAAAATCTGTTAAAGTGTGCAGTTGTTGCTGTACAAGAGATGGATAGCTATGGTTCTTTCCTACACCCTTCCTGCACATAGCTGCCTGTCTTTCACTATGCTTTCCCCCCTGCTTGTACCCCATTTCATCACTGTCCTATCTTACCATTTTTAATTTCTTTAAAGATTTTTTGCTAAATGGCACTATATTGATATATGTTTGTGAAAAAAATATTAATCACTTTCAAAAAGTACACCTGCACCCTATTTCAGACCTAGAACCATTGCACCTGTAGATCAGTGCATCAACCCGTCAAGCCACACAGCTGTTAATCAACACAGGTGTTTTAAGAAAAACATAATAACTGCCTTCTTCCCATCATTAAGCACGTTTAAGCAATGCTGCGCACCCCACTGCATTGTGCAAATTTGATAAGAGAGTGATAGGAAAATGGGAATGTAACTTGAACTCTGATATAGAAATATAGCACTACAAATCCAGACACATAATAATGGATGTAAGTGAGTTCTCTAACAGGTAACTCTGCAATTATATCTGCAACATTTAAAACGACATCTGTTAAAACATTAGTGGAAAAATATGTGTTTAACTGGGACTCTAGTGGAGAATACATCCTTGTTTGCTCGTTTCCCACCTTTTCTAGCCAGTCCATATCCCAGACTTTGCTTGTCTCAGGACTTTATTTTCTGTGTTCAGAGCTATCCAGACCTTGCTGTGGTAGAGGGAAGTCCTATTGCCTACCAATGGGACTGGTGAGCATTGTACTGCCTATCTAATGCTAGAGGAGTGGTTTCCAGCTCTGAAATTGTAATTTTATTAGCCTTTTTGGGCTGATTTCTATCCCTTTCAACTTTCTGGCTTAAAAATGCACGTGTTTGCACAGTTTTCACATTGTGCAGCACTGCGAGGCTACAGTTAAACTATTCCAGGTGCCAGAAAGTTTGCTCTTCAAATTTTCCCTTAGAACTAGCTGGTTTCTCAGTAGTAGCACTAAAATCTGAACCCCTGTGACTAGCACTTGTTCTAGGACTTGCTGGAAAGCACTAGGAAGCCTGAAACTAATTCAAGCACTCAGCGCTTCTTGTCAATAAGGAGAAATTAATCATAGGCACTAAACAGCCTATAATTGCAAAGTATCTTGCAAGAAAGCACTAGGAAGCCTGAAACTGATTCAAGCACTCAGCTCTCCTTGTCAATAAGGAGAAATTAATCATAGGCACTAAACAGCCTATAATTGCAAAGTACCTTGCAAAGGTAAGAGAAAACAGCTCTTAAACTTTACAAAAAAGCACCTAAACAGGCATGTCCAAGGGTCAGCTTCCAGTGATATCTCCTGTCCACCTGGTGAATCTGGGCATACTGGGGCAGTGTGGCAACTGCCTCATGTACACAGACAATCCTCTCCTCCTACCACCCAACACTACAACCTGCGAGAGATGCACTTACATAGCCAAACTGGAAGCAAAGCTCTCTCCGGCCAAGATTGTGCTAGACAGTCAAGAGGAGAAGGTTAACACCTGCATTACACCTCAAGCAACTCATAGCCCTTCAAAACCCACACCATCAACACCCACACATAGCAACACTAAACCCACATATGCAGAGGTCCTTAACATTAACCTGCCCAAGCAACAAGGACCTCTGAAGCCAAAACACAAACAAACACCAGTCACAACCAAAGTGACACATAGCTCACAACACCAGTGTGCCTCCCAACAACAGCCCCTAAGGCAAGACAATGTACCTAACACTTTAGTCATAGTTGACTCTATAGTCAGGCACACTGATGTCCCACTCACCAGGCTGAACAAGGAGAAAATTACAGTCAGCTGCCTTTCGGGTGCCAGGATCCGCCACATCATGAATGCACTCAAGTCACTTCACAACAAGTACAAATATGACTCTGTCATTGTTCATGCTGGAGTGAATGACTTGAGACGTACCTCCCTGGACTACATGAAAAGAGACATGGAAGAGCTCTTGGATCATGTGACCGAGGCAGGTATGACCCTAGCCCTGAGTAGCATCCTGCCTTCACCCATAATGATACCACAGTATAAGGACAAAATGATTGACTTCAACAATTGGCTAAGCGTCTGGTGTCATTCAAAGGGGATCCAATATTTGTCTGCCTGGGAAAACATAATCGACAAACCACGATGCTTTGCCAGAGATGGTCTGCACCTGTCACCCCTGGGATTCAGGTTACTGGCTAAAGCTCTTGCCACCCCTATAGTGCCTTTTTTAGGCAAGGATCAAAGGATAAAACCACCTCCGTAGCAGATACATGCATACAAAATCTGAAGGTAATGTTACTCAATGCTAGAAGTCTAAACCTCAAAATGCACTCTTTCAAGGCACTCCTAAAAATGGAGAACATCGATATCTGTGCAGTAACTGAGACCTGGTTCAAGGCTCCAGAGAGCACCCCTGCAATACCAGGCTACAATTCTTACCACACTTTTCGGCCACAAAACCAAGACCGAAACACTAAAGGTGGAGGAGTGTCCATATTAACCAAGGATATTCACACCTCCAGGCTAGTTGCCCAACACAATGCATCTGAAATTCTCCAGGTGCAATTAACACTAGGTAAGACTGCAATACAAATTGTAGCTTGCTACAGATCCCCCACCATGCCCCAAGATTCTCACTACACCTTTCTAAACATACTGGAAAATATTAAGATACAACCAAACACCCTAGTACTGGGTGATTTCAACTACCCTGCCATTATTTGGGAAACTACTCAGGTACCAACTCCTTTTCCCAACGGTTCTTGGAATTCATAAATTCCAATGCCCTGGATCAACTAATCCATTGTCCCACCAGAGCTCCAATATCCTAGACCTGTTCATTACCAACATGGGAGATAGATGCTCCACACCAGTGGTCACCCCCTCATTGGTCAGGTCTGACCATAAACAAATCACCTTTGACATCCACATCCCACCCCCCAGTAAGGAAACCTCCTTAAAAAGCTTCTCCAAAGCCAACTACATGCTACTGAAGTCAGAAGTGACAAACTTCACAACACCCAAGCAGACGGGATCTGGAAGTTCGACTGCAGAATACTACACTAAGGCACTGTACGAGCACATCCACTCGTGCATGAATTGTGCCATCCCAAATAGAACCAAGATGCTCTTCTCCAAAAAAGGAAGCCAATCTGGTGGTCCCCTGCTATAAACAAACTATACAACAGAAGGAATAAACTGTTACAGAAAAGAGGAAAATCCCAGGATGCAAAAAACTCCCTCACCGGCCTCAGTAAGAAGCTGAGATCCCTCATAAAATCCTCAAAAGCTAGTTATGAAAATAAAATTGCCAAAGATCCCAAAGACAACCACAAGGCATTCTATAGTTATGTCAATAATCTAAATGGAAATGCTCAGATCTGCTCTGAGCTACAACAGAATGGCATTAAATATACTGATCCCAAGGATATTGCCAATATCCTGGCAGATCGATTTAGTGCCAACTTCTCCCCCCTCTCAACCCCTAAAGGGCCCATCTCAATACCAAAAGATTGCCAAATTCCGATAATCAGGGCCACACAGGTAGAAACCGCACTCTTCAAAGCTAAGAATACAGCATCCATGGGACCAGATGACATCCCAGGCTGTGTAATACATGAACTACAAAATGAACTGGCACCTCAACTAAGTGTCATGTTTAATCATAGCCTCACCTCAGGCTTCGTGCCCACTGAGTGGTGCACAGCTACAGTTATCCCGCTCCACAAGGGAGGATCCGCCTTGGATCCCGGGAACTACCGTCCCATCAGTCTGACAAGCCTGATCTGCAAGGGCATGGAACGCATTATCATGGAACTTATAAACAAAGACATTGGCAACCTTCAAACACTGAACCCCACCCAGTTTGGGTTTGTGAAGGGCCGATCTTGTCTCCTGAGTCTGATTGACTTCTTCGAATCAGTCTCCAGAGCTGTGTACGAGGGTACAGTGGTCCACACAGCCTATCTGGACCTCGCCAAGGCCTTCAACACCATCCCCCACTCTGGAATCAAAGATAAACTTACTAAACTGAGCATGAATTCTACGTCACTCGATGGGTTGCCAACTGGCTTACTGACAGAACCCAGACTGTAAAAGTAGCTGACTCCAAATTCAGCTCCAGACAAGTGACAAGGGGAGTACCTCAGGGTTCAGTCCTGGGACCATTCTTGTTTGGCATCTACTTCTCTGAAGTACAGGCCAACACTAAGGGACTCTGGCTAACAAAGTTTGCAGATGACTGCAAACTGGGAGCCATTATTGAATCCCCAAATGATGTAGATATTCTACAAAAGGGCATTACAGAAACAGTTGCCTGGTGCCAGAGCCATGGTCTCAAGCTTAATGCCAAGAAATGTATAGTTATCCCCTTTGGAAAAAAACATGTACCCATGGTGGCAGGACACTAAACATCGAAAGTGTGATGACAGACTTAGGGACACAGGTGGACAGTGGTCTCACTTTTGATAACCACATCGCCACAGCAGTCAGGAAATCCTTCTATGTGGCACACCTCATCGCTAAGGGCTTTTCATCCAGAAAAAAGGAGGTCATTGTCCCACTGTACTCATCCCTCATTAGAACCATTATAGAGTATAATGCCCCATTTGGTATGTACCTCACAAGACATCTGCAACAGCTGGAAAGGCCACAGAAATACCTCACTAAAAGAATCACAGGCCTAAAGCAGATGCCATATGCTGACCATCTAAAAAAACTCCAGCCACACTCTGTGGCATATCGTCTACTCAGAGGCAATCTCTGCTTAACATACAAGGCCATGTCAAACCCTAAGCTGTTGGACATGCTCCACTTAAAGAAATCCCAATCCCTCAGAGCCACACACTCCAGGGATCTAAACCTTGTCATCACAATGAACAAAACATGCTGGAGGGATAGGTTCCTGACCCAGAGACTCCCCATACTCTCTAATAGACTGCCCATACATGTCAAGCAGAGCGCCTCATTGGCCCTCTTCAAAAGGAACCTTGATGATTGGATGGGAGATAGGAAATTCACCCCAGAGATCATGTCAGTCGCCGTGCTAGACAGGGGTCCAGAAAAGTAAATATTGTGGGAAGAAATATCCAGGGAATTGTTATGGCTAGGCTTGCATAGGCCCTTGGGTCAATAGCCTAGTACCAACCTATGAACCTATAAACCTTATAAAGCCATACACAGAATAATGGATGTAAATGAGGTATGTAACAGTGGGTATACTTGATATGGACGACATTTCACAATGTCGAAATTCATATCTCTGAGACCATATGACCGACATTTGAAATGCCGACCATACAAATAGTACATAAAAAAAAAAAAAAACTTACCTTACCGCTGCTAGCAGCCACCCTGCATCCCCCCACACCCCCGTAACTTAAATATACCAACTACAGTGCAGAAGTGGACATTTTTCCATTCCGCACTGTAGGAAGATGCCGGTTCCCCATGGTCGACATTTCAAATGTTGATCATATGGTCTCAGCCATATGAATGTCGACATTGTGAAATGTCGACCATTCGAAGGTGACCTGTAACAGCATGTAAGTGTGCAATTATATATGGAAAAATACACTTGCTGAAACAGTGACTCGGTAGCTCAGTCTGTTAAATGCTTTCAAAACATTACTTTTTGGTACACATGGTCCTGGGTTTAAATCTAGTGGTGTCTACCATTTCAAATACATGTATGTGTAATTCACCATTGTGAATTCTGATATGAATGACTGTCTCATCATCTGTTTATCCACCCAAAGCATTTCAGATGGACTGTCTGCTTTTCAATGCTGGAAGTCAAAGGCCTGCAGATAGGAACACAGTTAACAAATTCATATTACAACACTAGAAAGTGCATAGAGTGTCAGGTCATGCATTGCCATCCATTCACAAAGGATTTGTTATGTAATTCAAAGAAGGCTCAGTAATATTAGACTGCAGCACACAATCATTTGCTACTGATATTACAGATAAGCACAGCTGCACAACTAACATACATATATGGATGTCTTGCTAGCAACAAGGGTTGCCAGCACACATACTCCCCAGAAGATTACCATAATATAACACATGGCTTGGCAGTTGTCCAAATGATTGACATAATGGCAAATTTACCCCCTGCCTTGTTCAAGGACACAACAAACACTTTGTCTTTTACTCTGTTAATGATACCTTTGGCTAACATACTTACATTAAACACATACAGTACCTCAGTATCCTGTTGGATGGGTTCCCTCAATCGTGCTGTACACTAGGGCTGCCACTGGTCAAACACTTACTCATAAGTGTTGTTGTTCTCCACATTCTGCAGCATCTCTCACTATGCTTATTGCCTGTAGCAGCAGCAGTTGCAGCCTGTAACACACACACGTGTATGTAATAAGTATCTACTACAAACATCCTTTCTGTGCTGACGTAGTATTTCTACCTAGCATTTCCACCCCATCATATGAGAAAGGAGATGGATTCCACATTGAGGCCTTATATCTTCTTCAGTAGTTGCATGAAATTGCCTGATTACACTGCAAATCAGCTGTGAATTCTTCAGTTACAATTCCTGAACCACAGATTGGTTCAGAGGAAATCACCTGTTAATGACAACCATCTTAAAAAGGCAAACTCTTAGCTAGGGAAACCATTGTGTATGAGAGTTACTTTCTATGGTGACCTCGTTGTCACAACACGTCTATATCTGTATCTTTCAAAAGATGAGTATTACACTCCATCAAGTATGTAACCATTTTGTTTTCAACATGATGCATATGTTTTAATATAATTAGGGGGAATGGGATTACATCAGTAAGCATTTCTTGATACTGTACTGATGACATGCCATTGATCTGCAGCTGTGTATCACCTACAGAGGATGTAGACTACAGCAAGGGTTTAATGCTGTCTGTTAACTAGGGACACAGGTCTCCTGGATACTGCTTTTATTGGCAGTTGAAATGCTACAAAACTACTTTTTGAGATTGTACTATATACATATGTCATGGGGACTTTCCTGATATGGGCCACACTATGTGTACTCCTAAGTTGGGTGTCTGATCATATGTGAGCATCTGTCATTGCAGAAGCAGGTGTAGGCCACTATTGCCACTATCCTAGTTGCTTCCACACCCTTTGTATGATTGTCACAATGTTGCATATGAGATGTGCACTCAAGTGGGAAATACTGACAGCCTTCCTTAATTGCTGTATATGTACGTACTGTACACCCATGTACGTGATCCTGACATGTTCTCATTATTTTGTTTTTCATGTGATAACATGCATGCCAGATGTCGCCCACCTTTCACTGAGGTGGAAAACAACTTAATAATTGAAGCATTACGACTACACTACCAAGTCCTGCTGTCCAGAGGGACGGCAAATAGGAAAGAGCAACAAGCCTAGTGGGATGAACTGGTCCATAACATAAATGCTGTGCGCCATCAGAATCACACATATGAGCAGGTGCGACACCGTGCTACAGACATGATCCACACGGCAGGTAGCGGACGTGGCCAGGGATCATCAGGTCACTGTGGTGGGCCTACAGTGTTACAATCTTTGTCAGCCACTGAGGAATTCCTGGCAAACTTTGCAACACAAGACAGCTCTCAGGCTTCCATCACACCATATGTTGTAGATATTGGTGCCACAATTTCCAGCCATGAGGAGAATCCAGGTATGTTTAGTTGAATCAGCACTGGAATACTGTAGTATTTAACATGTCAGGGTGTACATAGGTTTATGTGGCTGTTAGGTGTTTTATGGAGGGGTGGGAACTAGGTTACCTTCAGTTTTAAACTCATGCAGAGATTGTGACCTACATAATAAACCGGCTCAGCTCCCTAGACACTGCAAACTTTAATAGACCAAAAGAGCGAAAAAACACGTAATAATTCTATACATATGAACAGATAACTTAGCGCTTTCACCCACATACATAGTTAGGCATCATCAGAGTAAAAGAGCCTTTCATTTTTGTTGCATTTAAGGCTATTAATTACAGACACACCCCTCTAGGCAACCAACCCCAACCAAAAAGCAATTTATAAATTAAAGTCACAGTAAAACATCACTCCTATGATTGTTAGAAAGCACAGTTACTCATAACTAGAAAAAATGGTATTCAACTTAAAACATAAACATTTTAAAAAATCTATATGTAAACATGTTTTTATAAAAGAAGTAAAAAATAATAAAAAAATAATAATATAATAATATAATGCATAACATTCTTCAAACAAATGTAGATTTGTACTTTAAAATGCTAGAGACTGAGATGTGATCATTAATGCCTGGAGGTCTAGATGCATCCTGCCTCAACTGCCAGATGCACTCCCTCATCTCAAGTAAAACTTTTAAATCACCTCCTTTGTCATTAAATGGAATTCTGTCTATTACAGAAAACAGAAATTTCTTAAAATTAGGGCAACTCAGACTTTGCATGTACAAGGCATTGTTAGTTCTTTTGTTCCTGATGTCTCTTAGGTGTTCCAGGATTCTGAGCCTTAACTTTCTTGTTGTTTTCCCAACATAGAAAGTAGAACAGCTCAAACATGTAGCAATATACACTACCATCTTAGTATTAGAATTACAGAATCCAGGACACCTAATAGTTTTATAGAAGCCTTGAACCGCCATATAAGGGCCGTTATTAATAAACTTACATATACTACAAACTCCGCATTTACTCATTTTGGAGCTCTTATATGTCTCAATATTAGATTCAGCTTCCATCAATTCTTTGAGGTTCCTACCCCTACTATATGTAAAAGTTGGGGTGTTACCTATAATACTAATAGTATCACTGTCAAAAGAACTTTGCCAAGTGTTCTTAATAATTGTGATAATTTGTCCTGCCTACCCATTATATGGCAAAATCATAGCCCATTTTTTGTGATGTACATGGGACTCTGAAGCCAACTCATTTCCCTCCTGGAATTCCTTCATTAAACCCCCATGCAAAATAGCTTTAAAAGATGTAATTCTCTTAGTTTCTATTTCTTTTCTAACTCTGGACAAAATTTCTTGTGGATAACCCCTTTCTGTAAACATAGCAGTCAAGCTGGTCAACTGAATGTTTAGCCGTTCATCCTCACTAATCAACCTGGATAATCTAACCATTTGGCCTTTGACCAAGTTCTTCTTGATATAGTGAGGATGGTAACTCTGGAAATGCAAGAAACTATTAGAGTAACCTGGGGACCCAAGTTGATAGCAATCTCTCATTTGACAACCAAGTGGCCAAAGTGGTTAGAAAAACATTTTATATAGCCCACCTAATCATGAAGGGATTCACATCTAGATTAGGGGAGGTCATCGTGCCTCTTTACTCATCCCTCATCAGGCCCATAATTGAGTACAATGCCCCTTTTGGGATGTACCTTACCAAACACCTGCAGCAACTGGAAAGACCCCAAAAGTACCTCACCAAGAGGATCAAAGGGCTCAAACAGATGCCATATGCTGCCCGGTTAAAGAAACTCCAGCTCTACTCAGTGGCATACCGCCTGCTCAGAGGTGACCTGTGCCTGACGTATAAGGCCATGTCCAACCCGAATTAAGGGACATGCTGCACCTCAAAAATCCAAATCCCTTCGAGCTACACGCTCGAGAGACTTGAACCTCAGCACTGAAATAAATAGGACATGCTGGAGGGACAGATTCATAACCCAGAGGCTCCCTTCACTCTGGAATAAAATCCCAGTCCAGGTTAGGCAGAGTCCCTCATTGACTCTTTTCAAGAGGAATCTTGATGAGTGGATGGGAGATCGTAGGTTTACCCCGGGTATCACTTCTGTGTCACTGTTAGACAGAGGCACAGTATACTAACCTCGAAAAAGGGCATAGCAAAATTAATTTAAAATGGGTGGAGAAAGCCAAACATACTCTGGCTAGGCTTATAAATGCCCTAGGGCAGATAGCCTAGTATGAACCTATGAACCTATGAACCTATGAGACATACCTCTCTGGACTGTATGCAGAGACATGACTGGGTTGACAGATTATGTGTCTCAGGCAGGTATGCCCTTGAGCTGCATTTTAGTGTCACGTATGATGATGGCTCCATACAAACAGAAAATGATTGACGTCAATAATTACGTAGTGTGTGGTGTCAATGTAAGGGGATCTACTGTCTGTAAGCCTGGGATTACCTGCTCAACAGACCTCAAAGCTTTGCCAGAGATGGTCTTCATCTGTCACTCCTGGGATTGTGGCAAATGGCCAAGGCTGTTCCACCCCCATAGAGCACCTTTTAGGTGGTGTCACAAGGAAAAATTTTTGAATGAGAAAATCCCATCGACAAACAGCATCATGGTTATGCTGCGAAACACTAGGAATGTCATCACTAAACTCCACTCAATGGAAGTTTACCCCACC
This sequence comes from Protopterus annectens, assembly GCF_019279795.1. Taxonomy (NCBI): domain Eukaryota; kingdom Metazoa; phylum Chordata; order Ceratodontiformes; family Protopteridae; genus Protopterus; species Protopterus annectens. The sequence goes on along the minus strand of NC_056733.1, from coordinate 35,610,448 downwards.
TTGGAAGATGCAGACATTTGTTCAGTCACAGACACCTGGGTCAAGGGTGTGGAAACCACCACAGCTATACCAGGCTACACCTCCTTCCACATGTTCAGACCTCAAACTTAAAGCGTGCAAAGTAATGGAGGTGGTGTATCCATATTCATTAAAGAGAGATACACATCCAACTTGGTTAAACAGCATGATTCCCTGGAGAAACTGCAGGTGCTATTGACTGCTTGTAGGGCACCTAATCAAGCCATTGCCAGCTACAGGAGCAACTTCATGAATCAGGATACTCACTGTGCTTATAAGGATCTACTTGAGTCTATCAAGATACATAAAAACAAGATGGTTTTGGTTGACTTTAACTACCTACCAGTTGGGTAGATAACTCATGCTCAAACTCACTTGCCCAGAGGTTAGTCGACTTCCTTAACCACAATGCCTTGGACCAGTGTGTTGACATCCACACAAGGGGAGACAACATACTGGATTGGGTGTTTACCCATATGGCTGACCACTGTAGATCTTCCACTGTGAGGTCTTCTCTCGTGAGATCTGACCACATGTTGGTCTTATTCAAAGTAACTACCACACCTGACCCCCCCTGCAGCAAATAAAGTTCAACAAAGCAGATTATAACCTACTATGGGATGGTATAAATAGCTTGACTGCACGCTACATGTGTAATGTAAAAGAAAGGCCAACATTGTTGCCAAACACATACATAATGATAACACATATTATGAGCCTGTAGAGATAGCTAACCTGTTGCCCAACAGGTTCTGTGACAACTGCACTCTGCTGTCCCTACCACACATACATCATGACATCCCTGAAACCTGTCCCATACATTGTATCCCAGATGGAACAGGAAACTATGCTGAGCACTACACTAATGCTTTATACAAGCACCTGTACAACTGCATTGACTCGCCTGTACCTGACAGCAGCAAAACTCATGGCACAGCAAACCTGCCTGGTGGACAACTGCCATTAACAGGCTTTACAATAAGAGGTAGACATTGATGTCTCACATTAGAAGGGAGAGAGGGAGCCCCCCCCCCTAAAATGGTGGCATTCCCTCCTCAGCTTAAACAAGCAAATGTGTTGTTGTGAAGTCCTGCAAAACAAAGTATGGGGCAAAATGAGCCCCCTCCACAAATGACAACCACAAGGCATTGTGGAGTTACATGTGTAATGTAAAAGAAAGGCCAACATTGTTGCCAAACACATACATAATGATAACACATATTATGAGCCTGTAGAGATAGCTAACCTGTTGCCCAACAGGTTCTGTGACAACTGCACTCTGCTGTCCCTACCACACATACATCATGACATACCTGAAACCTGTCCCATACATTGTATCTCTAAACACCAGGTACTAAATGACCTCTCTAAGGAGACAAACACAGCATCTATTGCACCTGCTAGCATCACAGGCTGCGTCCTACATGGTATCCAACATGGATTGAGATTTATTACATCTCAAAACAATTTAAGCAAGGAAATAGAAAATGTTATACATAAAATCTGGCGTATACTGTTATCTGTGCCAGAATTGAGATCTATTGTAGGTGAGAAGCCAAAATTTGCACACAAGAATTGTTTAAATTTAAAGAGAGATTTATGTTACAAAGATTTTAGTTTGAATAATAAGGAAGTGGCAATTAGAAATAAGAATGACACTACACCATGCTATAATTGTAGTTGCTGTAAAGATATATGTAGTGAACTAGAATATAAACATCCTATACGTAAGGAAGTCTATAAGATAGATTGTCGTGCAACCTGTAACACTGAATTAATAGTGTATTTGGCTACCTGCACGGTATGTGCAGGATTTTATGTAGGTAAATGCTCTAGGCGTTTAAAAGACCGTATAATTGAACACAAATCAGAAGTTAGAAGAATGGTGATGACCAATGCACTAGCCAAGCACTTTAAGGAAAAAGGACCAACACATAAATTTAAGTTTAAAGTGCTACAGGTATTATGTGTAAATATGAGAGGTGGGGACATTGTTAATAACATGGATATAGCTGAATATAGATGGATAACTATGCTAGAAGCAGATAAATATCCGGGTTTGAATAATATGGTTAGTTTAAAACCCATATTAGTAGCTAAACAAAAGGAATATAAATGAATGTCTTACATAGACTTGATGAAATGTCAGAGTAACAAAATGTTAATGAAAATGTTTTATATAATGATATGTCTTTAAAGTTTTATTAATGTTTAGTTAATTAATTCAAATTAACTTTTTATTGGTTGGTTGTGTCATGTGTTCTTAGTAAAATGCTTATTTATACTGTGAGCAAGATGGTATTAAAATACTGATGAAGGGTGTTACCTGAAAGCTTTATTCTGTGTTTGTTGAATAACTAGAGTGCTGCTTTACTGTTTTTTGCCTTATTTGATCCAACATGGATTCCCAACACCATTGGAAACTCTTTGCAATCATAGTGTAACCACCATCTGCATCACAGCTTACTGGAAATCACCCACTGTTATCCCCTTGCACAGAGGTGGTGCATCCACTGATCACAGGAACTATAGACCTATCAGCCTGACTAGCCATATCTGTAAGGCCATGGGGCAACTTATCATGGACTGTATCAAGAAAGATAGAAACAATCTAAAAAAACTTGACCCTACACTGTTTGGATCTCTGATAGGGAGATCATGCCTGTTAAACCTGGTGGACATCTATGAGGAGTCACCAATCACCTGGATGAGGGGACATCTGTGCATGCAACCACCTGGACTTAGCCAAGTCATTTGACACTATCCCCACTCAGGCATCATTGACAAAACCACCCAGCTAACCATCAACAGTAATATCATTAGAGGGGTCACTAACTGGCTCACTGATAGCGCTCATATTGTTGGAATAGGGGTATCCACCTCCAGTAGCTGAGCTATAATCATTGGTGTTCCACAGGGTTCAGTCCTGGGTCCTCTAAGGTTTGGAAGATATCCAGTTTTAATTGATTGCTGCCTACATCATCACTGTCACATGGGTAGTCTGTCCTTGCAAATATGCTCAGCTATGCGCTGCACACACATGAAATCTGGAAACAAAAAATTCTAAAAATAATAACACACACCCCTGATGTTATCCACATCTTCTGGCAATAAAAAATTCTAAAAATAATAACACACACCCCTGATGTCATCCACATCTTCTGGCAATATCAACATTGTGTAGGAGTCTACACAAAAGAGATATGTGGACATGGTTGCTCCGTTTAGCAATTCAGGAAATCCACCTCATTTGCATAAATATAGGTTCATAGGTAGGTACTAGGCTATTGGCCCTAGGGCCTATATAAGCATAGCCAAGCGGTACCCTGGCTTTTGCCACCCAAGAAAATTATTTTCCTGTGCCCCTGTCAAGCAGAGCTACAGAAGTGATCCCCGGGGTGAATTTCCTATCTCCTATCCAATCATCAAGATTTTTCTTGAAGAGTGCTAATGAGGAGCTTTGTTTGATATAAATAGGTAGTTTGTTCCAGAGTATGGGAAGTCTCTGGGACAGGAATCTATCCCTCCAGCATGTTCTGTTTATTGTGGTGACAAGGTTTAGGTCTCTAGAGTGTGTAACTCGGAGGGATTGGGATTTCTTTATGTGGAGCATGTCCAACATCTCGGGTTTGACATAGCTTTGCATGTTAGGCAGAGATCTCCTCTGAGTAGGCGATATGCGACAGAGTAAAGCTGGGGTTGTTTGAGACGGTCTGCGTAGGGCATCTGTTTGAGGCCAGTAATCCTCTTTGTGAGGTATTTCTGTGGCCTTTCCAGTTGTTGTAGATGTCTTGTGAGGTACATAACAAAAGGGGCATTGTACTCTATAATGGGTCTAATGAGTGATGAGTAGAGGGGAACCATGACCTCTTTTTTCCTGGATGAGAAACCTTTTGTGATGAGGTGTGCCATGTAGAAGGAATTCCTGACTATTGTGGTGATGTGATTATCAAAGGAGAGACTACTGTCCACCTGTGTCCCAAGGTCTCATCACACTTTTGGTGTTAAGTAGACTACTGCCTATGTGGTAGTTCATAGATACAGAGTTTTTACCAAAAGGGATGACAATGCACTTTTTGGCATTGAGCTTGAGGCCATGGCTTTGACACCAGGCATTTATCTCAGTAAGGCCCTTTTGAAGGATGTCCACATCATTAGGAGTTTTGATTATGGCTCCTAGTTTGCAGTCATTTGCGAACTTTGTTAGCCAAAGACCTTCTGTGTTAGCCTGTTCTTCAGAGAAGTAGATACCAAACAGGAGAGTACCTAGGACTGAACCCTGTGTTACTCCACTTGTCACTGGTCTGAAGTTGGATTTAGAGTCTGCTACCTTTACAGTGTGGGTTCTATAAGTGAGCCAGTTGGCAACCCATCTTGTGACATAGGGATTTATACCTAGTTTAGTGAGTTTATCTATAATTCCAGAGTGGGGGATGGTGTCGAAAGCCTCGGTGAGATCTAGATAGGCTGTGTGAACCATCCTACCCTCATTTACGGCTTTGGTGACCACTTCAAAGAAGTCTATCAGGTTTAGGAGACATGATCTGCCTTTTACAAACCTGAACTGGGTAGGGTCCAGAGTTTGGAGATTACCAATGTCATTGTTTATAAGTTCCGTGATGATCCATTCCATAGCCTTGCAGACCAGGCTCATCAGGCTAATGGGGCAGTAGTTCCCAGGGTCTGTGGTGGCTTCCCCTTTGTGGAGTGGGATAACCGTTGCTGTGTGCCATTCATTGGGCACAAAGCCTGAGGTGAGGCTATGATTGAACATGGTACTTAGGTGGGGTGCCAGTTTGTTCTGTAGTTCATGTAGAACGCAGCCTGGGATGTTGTCAGGTCCCATAGATGCTGTGTTCTTGGCTTTGGACAGTGTGTTTTTTACCTGTGCAGCCATGATTGCAAGTACTTTGCATTCTTCTGGTATAAAGATGGGCCCTTTAGAGGATGAGAGAGGGGTAAAGTTAGCACTGAACCTATCTTCCAGGATGTTGGCAGTATCAGTTGGTTCTGTATATTTAGTGCCATTGTGCTGTAACTCAGAGCAGATCTGAGTGTTGCCATTGAGATTCTTGACATAGCTATAGAATGCTTTGTGGTTGTCTTTAGAATCAGTGGCGATTTTGTTTTCGTAACTAGCTTTGGAAGATTTTATGAGGGATCTCATCTTCTTACTGAGGCTGACCACGGAGTTCCTCCAATCATGGGATTTTACTCTTTTTTGCAACAGTTTCTTTCTTCTGTTGTAGAGTTTGTTTATAGCAGGGGACCACCAGACTGGCTTCATTTTTTTGGAGGATAGCATCTTGGTTCTGTTAGGGATTGCACGATCCATGCACTTGTGTAAGTGCTTATAAAGTGCAATTGTATAGGATTCAGCAGTTGTACCTCTATTGTCCGTCAGCATGGGTGTCGTGACGTTTGCCACTTTTGTCTTAAGAAGCGTGAAGTTGGCTTTGGAGAAATTTTTTATGGTGGTTTCCCTAATGGGGGGTGGGGGTGGGATGTTGCTGACAGCCTAGATACTACACAGTTCATGGTGACAACACATATGCAACATTGTATAGACCCGACCCAAGGTCCTACAGTATATTTGTGAAAACCATATTCGAAATGTTATTTTTTTTTTCTTGTCAAGCATGCTTGCTCATTGTGGTGCATAGCGCAAACATGCCAAAATTATTAAAAAAAATATTATTTATTTTACATATTCTCTTGCTTTTTCAGACATCAACAATGTACCTTTTGCACATATATGTATGTGATCTAACATTTTCTGGGGAGGTATGTCCATATTTGTGGACTTTTACAACCCCTTCTGTCTGTGTAGACTCCTGTATGTGGGCAAACTCCATGTACACTATGGACACTGACACAGAGTCTACACGGATGCCTTTCTGCTTGTTGGATCAATCCACCTGGGTCATTTGCATAAGATTCAACTGCTTATGAGGTAATTTGCATTCCACAGAACTTTCCCTGTTTGCACGTGCTTGTCTGCCACTAAGCGACCATTAATGAAGCTAAAATTGTCCACTCTTGTGTATGCATCCCTGTGAGATGCATACACCCAAAAAAATGTTGTGTAAGCTTTACTGAATTTCCACCCATGTCTTCTTCATCAGTTATTTCAGAACCTTCTTCTATATCCTCTTTATTATTTTTTTCTCGACTAATTTTTCTTCTAGTTCTATGACTGCTAACATTTCTTCTTTGCTCATTTTCTTCCCTTGCTTTTTTCTTTTTTCCTTAGTATTTTCATTTTTGCAATCCATCCATAAATGATCAATTTTATTATATTTATAATATTTTAATTCACATTTTTGCATAATGCCCCATTTCCCCAAAAATATAACATTTTCTTTGTCATAGCTACTTACCAAATGTCCTTCTTTCAACAAAAGAAACGTTTTCAGTTTTCCCTACTTTAGAAAATATATGTCCGTTCCTAATATAAACCAGTAATATTCTGTGACTTCAACATACTTGGCAACCTACTCTAAGGTTTCTAGTCTTTCCATAAGGAAAGCCACATTACCAAGAGTTTGATTTTCTCTTATTATGCATAAAGATCCGTTCTTATTTTGGAATTTGAATATCTGGACAGTCACCTTCTGAACCATTAATTTTGGTGAATCGAACTCTCTTCTAAGTAACAATTAAGTCTAGCTAGGGACAGGATTTTTTAAGAAGTTTCTGGCGTGTACATAAATTAGTCAACTCATTTTCTTGCTTTATTCAGTGTCTATTATTCTCACAGTAATGAAACAAAAATGACACAATACAGATAAACTCCTCAGGGTCCAACAAAGCAGTCACCAATTACATAATGTAATGTGTTTAATAAGGTGAAACACCAGCAACATAAAATAATTACAGTTTAGTGTTTTTGCCCAAACATCAAACCGACTTGTTCAGAACGGATTAAAAAAAATGGAACCACTACCGCCAGAAGAAAGCAGAAGTCTATGCGTTGTAAACTTTGCAAAGGGATTCTGAGAATCCTTTGTGTGAATATAAACATTCCTCAGAATCCCTTTGCAAACTTTACAACACAGACTTCTGCTTTCTTCTGGCAGTAGTGGTACCATTTTTGTTTAAATCAGTTCTGAAGAAGTCCGTTTGATGTTTGGACATAAGCGCTAAATTTAGTTATATTACTGGTTCTTCACCTTATTAAAAATATTATGTTCTATAACTGGTGACTACTCTGTTGGGCCCTGTGGAGTTTATCCGTATTGTGCAGTTTTCATTTGACTATAAGTTCTGCTCCTACACTCTTGTCATGGTGTTTCTGTAATTTCACAGTAACATGAACTGCCATTCTCCAGATGTTATGAAAACTAAAACCTACCTACCTACCTACCTACCTACCTACCTACTTATGTTGTATCTTAATTCCATTCTTACTAGCTTCCTCCCTGTCTTTCAGTCTTTCATTCTGTCATGCTCAAGTCCATTTTAATGCATTCCAGGAATAAAAGTTTGTAGAACCATTACAGTACGTAAAATTAATACACAAATATGATTCAAGTTTAGTTACTGTGTTGAATGAATCAAGGAAACTGAGTGAACATTCTCAACACAGTGCTGAGAGATACTGCTTGTTACTCATACAGATACTGCCTGTTACTCATACAGATACTGCTTGTTACTCATGCAGCTACTAGCTGTTCCCATGGTTTCTGTCATGTCCTTGGGAACAGCTGTTGTCCACTCTCTTCCTTCTTACTTATTTTTGTCTGCAGAAGTTAGACTAGCCTGAAGAATATTCAGAGAATGTGAAGGAAATCTTTACCTTGTAGATATACATGACAAACCCCTTAGGGTAACCCAACATCCTTCTATCTTGCATCGCAGCATCTTTCAGGTAAACATTTTCTAATGAATTACTTGTTTAAAGAAAATTATTAAACCTATGCATTTGTTTTTTTCATTTCTTTAAGCTCTAATGAAGAAACTGGAGGTACTGTGGTAAATGAGTTTCAGATGGCTGTGTGTGAGGCAAATGCTGTAGTATTTTTGACGTTATGAGCTATCGATACTTTTAGTCTCTTTCTTACTACTCTGAAATCTGAGTCACTCACCTGCATTATACTTGAGTGGGCAAGTCAAAGTTGCACTCAGAGTTATCATTCAAATCACAGAAGTGAAAGGATAATATTAGCTCTCATTTGGGGCATGGTCCCAAGACCTCCTGTGTATCCTAACTCACAAGTCATGGTGTCATGAAATAATTAGCTATTCCATTCCATTTACCTATTTATTGCATCTACGTCCAAGAGATGTTAAAGCCAGTGGATGTGTTGCTGCTACTGCTGTGATTGCTTAAAAAATGAAAGCACATTTCTAAAGCAACTTCATGCCAGCATGGTGCATGTTTTATAAAGGATGTAATTTTAATTGCTATAATGATAATAATAATAACAATAATAATAATGACTTTCAACATATGTGTATTATAAAATATTTCTAGTCTCAGACCTCAGGTTATGAGACATACACACCTCAAGGGAAATCTACAGTTACTGTTATATCCATTTGCTCAGCTATGACTCAGTGTCTTGTTTTATTTAAAAATTTATGAATTTCTGATTTTTTTGTATATATTTACTAACTTTACAGCCACATTGTCCTCATACTGATACTCACTTGAAGAAAATTATTTAATTTTAAATAGCATAATTTAAGATGCACTTCTTTATGAAAGTATGTCTCAGTTAGGGTGTGTTTGTATCAGTGTCACTAGCAGCTATGGCATTGTTTGGTTTCCTCATCCAGTGGGTGAGTCCTCGTCTCAGGTTCTCACTCATTACGGTTGTCATAGCATCAGTTGTGATTTATGTGTAACCTCTGTAGATAGTGGTTATTTGCGTTCATTCTGCTTCAAGGAAGAATATTTGCATGTAAGACAGTGCCATACAATTACTAGTCCATCACATGTGATCACTGGACTTTAACCTAAATAGGTTTGGGAATGATTTTCACTACAAGCATGCTTTAAATCATCACACACCGAAGACTTGTACCTGAACCCGGTCCAGGTCACACTCCTGGTCTGGTTTATCTGGTGAAGTCTGCAGGTATTTTCCATTGTTCTTGAAGCATCACAAAGGATTCTACTTTATGACATCTTCAAGATAACCTCATTTGCCTTCTTTAACAAACAGATCAGCCACCCAACAGCCAGTGCTTAGATGTCAGCCTTTAAGCAACTCCATTAACATGATGTTATATTACTGATTACTTATTCATCAAAATACAAGTAATGGCTGTATTTTCAGTTTTTTCCTTGCCACTGAAATGCAGAAAGCATGTAAAGACCTGAACAAGACACACCCAATCAATAGACTTTGAACTGGCTAAATAATTTATCTTTTGGACATCACCAACAATGAGTGTATAAGATAGATTGCAACCAAAGTGTATGCATAGACCCCCCCCCCACACACACACACACACACACCAAAAACAATCCCCTCCATTATTCATGACCACATTTCCTTATAAGAGGTGGCCACTTACTGGGATGTGAAAAAAAAACGCTTATAAAATCTAACTAATCCAGATGATGCAAGAAGATCCATTCATTATCTTGGGATTTTTGGGGTTAAAAAGAAATTCTCATCTTATTTGTCTCAAACGTTTCCTCCCTGAACAGAAATTTCACATTGCCACTCTTCTATCAGTATTGTTTCTCACTAAAGGAGGCTAGATATGCTTCTTGGTCAAAGATGCCAAACTCCACATCAGAATAAGTAGGATGGAGCAGAAGTTGTTGCACTTTTGAGCAGGAGCTATTCTTCACCAAGTCCAGACTTAGCCCTTCAACCACTTATCAGCCTCAGTGGGCAATACCAAATGCAAAACAATGGTAACTCCATACCTCCATGCATTATCCTTCCGAATTTTTTTTTACTAGATGGATCATTGACTACTTCTGCCTGCAATTCCCCTGGTACACTCAAAGACAGGGATGAAATTTTCTATTTCAGAAACAATGCATTTTAGTGAATCATATGAAGTCACAACCTACATCTTTCCAGCTAGTTCTATTTTCTGATGTGAAATTTAGAAAACCCAGCCATGACAGCATTCCTTCCCCTGGCTAGATTCAAGGATATTCAACATACTATTCAGTCAATCACTGTAGCATAAATAGTGACATGTGAAATGATTCTGCAGTTCTGTAGGTGTATGACTGTTGAAGGGCTACGCAAAGCTTTGACTTGTTGGCAAAATCCTTTTTGTCTGTTAGCTGGTCAATCTATTCTGCAGGAAAAAAAAGGAAAAACATGAGCACGCTTCTTGTGCAATACCTTTCTGCAGGAATGGGGAGGGGTCCTCTTCAGCAGATACTTTGTAAAGGGTTTGTAGTCACAGAGCAAAAACATATACCATATAATAATTTGAAGATAAGAGCAGTTCTGTTGACCTTATAACATTTGTCACTTTCTCACCCCAGTAGCTAGTGTTGCTATTCAAAGACCACCTAACCATGATGTGGTGCATAAACAAACAAAAGGAATGAGCTCCAAACCAACTGTGCAGGCTAGGAATGAGGACTGTGACTGCATTATTCACCACTCTCTCTTTCTGGGTGCAAATCCTGTTCCTAGACAGTTTAACTACCTAGTAGATGGACTTGCTCAGAACGTCTTGAAAGCATATGAGTGGTATCTACCCCACCGCAGTTGCAAACCTTTGTTCAAAAAACAGGCCATCTAGTATGTGATCTGATTAAATCTCCTAACAAACATAACTTCTTCTTTACAAGGACAGCTCTTTCCAGAATACTTTGATAGCTTCCTGGTCCCAGGCTCTTCTTTTTACACTCTACCCAGTACCCTTGATTGTTAAGTAAATTTACAGACCATCCTAGCAGAAAGTTGTCGAGAGCTTAGTTTCAAGTGTATTAAAGTACCTATAGCTAAATAACATACCCCGTAAATTAATACCTGACAAATATAATAATATGGATTAAAGACAATAAGTAAACATTGCAACTAAATTACTCTTATAAGGCTTGTTAATCAGAAATCTGATGTCATAAACTAGCTCAAGCAGATATGTTTTTAGAGACCTCTTAAAACTATTTAACATCAGGGATGATCTTAGCTACCCTGACACTATGATGAGAAAAAGAACACATCCCACAGGAATTCAATTGCACCTTTAGTAGCACAAGCAGCAATATGGAAGCTGAGCTTAGGGCCCAGGACAGCAGATGCCATGCCAAGTGCTCCTGAAAGTGGGGTGGCAGGTTATTTATGACCAAATAACATTACTGTCCAAGGCCTACATGAAGTTACAGAACTTTGTTGATGACTCATGACCTGACTGGCATCCAGTAGAGGCTACATAAGTCTGCATAATATGGTGCTAATGGGAAAAGCCCACAAGCTTCCAGGCTGCAAATGATCTGTTCTGATGCTGGTAGCCCCAGGTACATGGAGTTAAAGTAGACCAAACAGGAGAAAACCATGACATACGATACCACAGAGACATCTTCAGATGATAAAAAGTGCTTAATAAACACAGTATTTCTAAGATGGAGACAGAAAGATTAGATAACAACTGAAACCTGGTCTTTGTATACCAGTCTATCATTAATGAGGACCCGTATATTCCTCACCTTTGACTCGAATTTCATTTTGTGACCATATATATCATATTAAGAGACAAACATAGAGCATAAGAAGTGTGTCATTAATAGCTATGGTAACTGTCTTGGAGGTGTGACATTCAGCCAATTCCTAATAGGTTCATAGGTATATAATAGGCTAATGACCACCAGGGTCTTTATACACTTAGCCACACAGTCCTAAGCATCCCCTGGTAACATACATCTTAACTGAGGAGGTATATTTGTTAGGAGGGGTATGTTAGTAGGCACGTTAGGAAGTTAGTAAAAATTTATGTGGGGGGTATGTTAGTTAGGGGATGTTTATAGTCGGTCTCTGTCTATAAGAGACATGGGGGCCAGTTTAGGGATGAATTTATAATTACCCATCCAATGTTAGTTTGGGAATGCTTACTGCCAGCCTCTGTCTATAAGAGACATGGGAGCCAACACAGGGAAGAATTTGTGATTTCCTATCCAATGGTCAAGGTTAAATTTGAATTGGGTTATGTATAGACTCTGCTTCACATGGATGGGAAGCCTATTGCAGAGCATGGAGATCCTTTGGGTCACATATCAATCTCACCGGAATATTCTATTTATGTTTGTAGATCTAGTGTTTCTAGTGCTGCCCATTTTGATGGTGTGCAAAAGCTCCATCAGGGCTGGCTCTAAGGATGTTTTGTATGCCAAGCACAGATTGCCTCTCAACAGCTTTTAGGAGACGGACTATGCAGACAGGGCTTTAAGGTGACCTGTATAGGACAGTGTGTTAATAATCTGGATTCCCTTGATAAGGAACCTCTGTGGCCATTCTAACTGTTGCATATGCCTAATGAGGTACATGCCAAAGATGTCATTGTACTAAGTGATGGATCTGATTAGGGGTGAGTAGAGCTCCATTAAACTCCACTGCCAATCATGAGTGGACAGGTGATCTGCTGTGGTGACCCCTAACCGGGAAAAAAGCCGAAAGAAGAAGAAGAAGAGTAATACTATACTGTAACTTCCTTGGACATGGATGCCATGCTCTTACTTATAAGAGTTTCTTACTACCTTGGCTACGTGTTGGTCAAAGGCCAGTTACTTTCTACATATATTCCCAGGTCTCTAACTACTGGATCAACTCTTAGGGGTGTCTTATCAACAGAGTAACTTACCAGAGTAGATGTTTTTCCAAAAGGCACTATAATGCACTTCTTTGCATTGAGTTTTAATTCACAGCTTTGGCCCCAGACAGTTGTCGGTGTTAGAAACTCTTGCAGGATGTCAGAGTCATGGGGGAGTTTTTGATAACTTCCAATTTGAAGTAATCTATGAACTTGGTGAGCTACAGGCAGTTGACATTAACTTTGACCTCTGAGAAGTAGATGCCAAACAGGAGTGGGCCCAACACAGAGCCTTGCAGTACACCACTAGTGACCTGCATCTTGGTGGAGGTGGTCTCACCAATCCTGACTTCCTGGGTCCTATCTGTGAGATAACTGGGAATCTAGCAAGATCATTCTGTCCCCAGTGCATAATAAATGTCCTGCTAGCATGTTTATAACAAATATAGACTCCTGTTAGAAGAAAAGGTACAGCTCCATGTCATCAGTGTTACAATGCTATTGTAAACTTCTCTCCTGAGTAATGGTTATTTATTTACATTTGTTTACTGGAATAGATCACTGATTACAAGTGACCCATTCAAGTATCAGCCCATGAATACAAAGAAAATCAAAATTAGTTTTAGTGAGAGACAGCAGGAATATAATGAAAATACACATCTGTAAAATACCATTATCGGTTAACAAAAATGTAAAGAGCATCAACAATTGTAATATACATTATTTATAAAAAATCAAGACAAATCTCATGAGAAAAGTGAGGTTTCTGTGTGATAATTACAGCTATGTGTTTTCTAAGTGGGAATTATAAGACAGCACAGTGAAGTAAATGGTGTTATTTGAAAGGAAAAATTGCATTAAGATAATGTGAGTGAAAAGTGAGGACTGATGCACAAAACCTGTCATATGAGGGACAGTGAGTGTTAATATTACGACAGACAATGATGTATCTCAGGTCAAGTGGTATCACTGGATGAGAGACAATAACATTTGGCACATGAGGTGTCTTTTATTTGTGAATAATGCTTTATCAGAATTTTGGACCTATTACAGAGAAGCAGTGATCCGTACAATGAAGTTTAGTTATTTTTGGTGGGGGATAGAAGGGTAGGGACAAAATGGTCACAGGTTCTGAGGCTGTAAGAGATAGTGTTTTCTATGGGGGGGTGTTGTTTTGATCATAAGTATGCAAATAATTGTGTGTTTTATGTTTCTGTTTGGCTACAAAAATTATAGTTTTGGTTTCGGTGGAGATGAGAAGGTGGCTTTTGTTGGAGATCCAGTGGATCAAGACTAGGAAATCTGCTAGTGGGTCTGTCTGGAGGTTGGGTACTGCATAGTTTGTGTGAAATAGTACCATGTCATCTGTATAAAGAAGGCAGGGGAGATGAAGTAGAACAAGGGAAAGTTTGTTTATAGAGAAAAGCGAAGGAGAAAGTAGGGAACCTTGTGCAACTGCTTTTGAAGGCTGACCAAATGGGAAATTGAGATATGAACTTTGGCAGAGAAGTGGTGATTGGTGAGGAAGTTTTGAAGCCAAGGCATGCATTTGGGAATTATGATTATTTGTATTTGGTGATGGAGGGCAATTTTGTGGTCAAATATCTTCTAGAAGAAGCATATACTCTGTTAACAACAAAGCATCCATAAATTAAGCTTCTGGAACACTGTTGATTTGAAATTAAGAAGAAGAATCTATGAATTTGTCAAAACATGTAGCAAGCAGACCAGTCCGAACCTACACTGCAATGCTGCAGTGATGCCAGAGTTGGTCCAAAAGGATCTTGTAGTCATCCATTCCAATGAGAGATATGACAGGAATAAAACTGAGAAAAGAAATCATTCACTGTCTATTAGTAGATCATTAAAGGCTCTCATCAGCCCCATTTCAGTATTGTGTCTGGAACAAAAGGCAAATGGGTATGGATCACAGATAGTATTACATTTAAGGTAGGCAGGCAGTTACACAAGTATGACTTTCTCATGAACATTATTGAATAAAAGAAGATTTAAGATAGGTCTTTAGTTGTTAGGTCTTTTTTTTTTTTTACAAATGAGGATAATCAGTTAGTGCCTCCTTTTTAAATAAATGGAAACACTCCATGTCTAGGAAATGATGAGCTGATCTGATAAATCAGTTAGTGCCTCCTTTTTAAATAAATGGAAACACTCCATGTCTAGGAAATGATGAGCTGATCTGATAAATCAGTTAGTGCCTTATTTTTAAATAAATGGAAACACTCCACGCCTAGGAAATGATGATCTGATCTGATAAATCAGTTAGTGCCTCCTTTTTAAATAAATGGAAACACTCCATGCCTAGGAAATGATGAGGTGATCTGATAAATCAGTTAGTGCCTCCTTTTTAAATAAATGGAAACACTCCATGCCTAGGAAATGATGAGCTGATCTGATAAATCAGTTAGTGCCTCCTTTTTAATAAATGGAAACACTCCATGCCTAGGAAATGATGAGGTGATCTGATAAATCAGTTAGTGCCTCCTTTTTAAATAAATGGAAACACTCCATGCCTAGGAAATGATGAGGTGATCTGATAAATCAGTTAGTGCCTCCTTTTTAAATAAATGGAAACACTCCATGCCTAGGAAATGATGAGCTGATCTGATAAATCAGTTAGTGCCTCCTTTTAAATAAATGGAAACACTCCATGCCTAGGAAATGATGAGCTGATCTGATAAATCAGTTAGTGCCTCCTTTTTAAATAAATGGAAACACTCCATGCCTAGGAAATGATGAGCTGATCTGATAAATCAGTTAGTGCCTCCTTTTAAATAAATGGAAACACTCCATGCCTAGGAAATGATGAGCTGATCTGATAAATCAGTTAGTGCCTCCTTTTTAAATAAATGGAAACACTCCATGCCTAGGAAATGATGAGCTGATCTGATAAATCAGTTAGTGCCTCCTTTTTAAATAAATGGAAACACTCCATGCCTAGGAAATGATGAGGTGATCTGATAAATCAGTTAGTGCCTCCTTTTTAAATAAATGGAAACACTCCATGCCTAGGAAATGATGAGGTGATCTGATAAATCAGTTAGTGCCTCCTTTTTAAATAAATGGAAACACTCCATGCCTAGGAAATGATGAGGTGATCTGATAAATCAGTTAGTGCCTCCTTTTTAAATAAATGGAAACACTCCATGCCTAGGAAATGATGAGCTGAGCTGATAAATCAGTTAGTGCCTCCTTTTTAATAAATGGAAACACTCCATGCCTAGGAAATGATGAGCTGATCTGATAAATCAGTTAGTGCCTCCTTTTTAAATAAATGGAAACACTCCATGCCTAGGAAATGATGAGGTGATCTGATAAATCAGTTAGTGCCTCCTTTTTAAATAAATGGAAACACTCCATGCCTAAGAAACGGTTAGGTGATCTGATAAATCAGTTAGTGCCTCCTTTTTAAATAAATGGAAACACTCCATGCCTAGGAAATGATGAGCTGAGCTGATAAATCAGTTAGTGCCTCCTTTTTAATAAATGGAAACACTCCATGCCTAGGAATTGTGAGGTGATCTGATAAATCAGTTAGTGCCTCCTTTTTAAATAAAAGGAAACACTCCATGCCTAGGAAATGATGTGGTGATCTGATAAATCACTTAGTGCCTCCTTTTTAAATAAATGGAAACACTCCATGCCTAGGAAATGATGAGCTGATCTGATAAATCAGTTAGTGCCTCCTTTTTAAATAAATGGAAACACTCCATGCCTAGGAAATGATGAGGTGATCTGATAAATCAGTTAGTGCCTCCTTTTTAAATAAATGGAAACACTCCATGCCTAGGAAATGATGAGGTGATCTGATAAATCAGTTAGTGCCTCCTTTTTAAATAAATGGAAACACTCCATGCCTAGGAAATGATGAGGTGATCTGATAAATCAGTTAGTGCCTCCTTTTTAAATAAATGGAAACACTCCATGCCTAGGAAATGATGAGCTGATCTGATAAATCAGTTAGTGCCTCCTTTTTAAATAAATGGAAACACTCCATGCCTAGGAAATGATGAGGTGATCTGATAAATCAGTTAGTGCCTCCTTTTTAAATAAATGGAAACACTCCATGCCTAGGAAATGATGAGCTGATCTGATAAATCAGTTAGTGCCTCCTTTTTAAATAAATGGAAACACTCCATGCCTAGGAAATGATGAGGTGATCTGATAAATCAGTTAGTGCCTCCTTTTTAAATAAATGGAAACACTCCATGCCTAGGAAATGATGAGGTGATCTGATAAATCAGTTAGTGCCTCCTTTTTAAATAAATGGAAACACTCCATGCCTAGGAAATGATGAGCTGATCTGATAAATCAGTTAGTGCCTCCTTTTTAATAAATGGAAACACTCCATGCCTAGGAAATGATGAGGTGATCTGATAAATCAGTTAGTGCCTCCTTTTTAAATAAATGGAAACACTCCATGCCTAGGAAATGATGAGGTGATCTGATAAATCAGTTAGTGCCTCCTTTTTAAATAAATGGAAACACTCCATGCCTAGGAAATGATGAGCTGATCTGATAAATCAGTTAGTGCCTCCTTTTTTAAATAAACGGAAACACTCCATGCCTAGGAAAAGATGAGCTGATCAGATAAATCAGTTAGTGCCATCTTTTTAAATAAATGGAAACACTCCATGCCTAGGAAATGATGAACTGATCTGATAAATCAGTTAGTGCCTCCTTTTTAAATAAATGGAAACACTCCATGCCTAGGAAATGATGAGCTGATCTGATAAATCAGTTAGTGCCTCCTTTTTAAATGAATGGAAACACTCCATGCCTAGGAAATGATGAGCTGATCTGATAAATCAGTTAGTGCCTCCTTTTTAAATAAATGGAAACACTCCATGCCTAGGAAATGATGAGCTGATCTGATAAATCAGTTAGTGCCTCCTTTTTAAATAAATGGAAACACTCCATGCCTAGGAAATGATGAGGTTATCTGATAAATCAGTTAGTGCCTCCTTTTTAAATAAATGGAAACACTCCATGCCTAGGAAATGAGGCGCTGATCTGATAAATCAGTTAGTGCCTCCATTTTAAATAAACGGAAACACTCCATGTCTAGGAAATGATGAGCTGATCTGATAAATCAGTTAGTGCCTCCATTTTAAATAAATGGAAACACTCCATGCCTAGGAAATGATGAGCTGATCTGATAAATCAGTTAGTGCCTCCTTTTTAAATAAATGGAAACACTCCATGCCTAGGAAATGATGAGCTGATCTGATAAATCAGTTAGTGCCTCCTTTTTAAATAAATGGAAACACTCCATGCCTAGGAAATGATGAGCTGATCTGATAAATCAGTTAGTGCCTCCTTTTTAAATAAATGGAAACACTCCATGCCTAGGAAATGATGAGCTGATCTGATAAATCAGTTAGTGCCTCCTTTTTAATAAATGGAAACACTCCATGCCTAGGAAATGATGAGGTGATCTGATAAATCAGTTAGTGCCTCCTTTTTAAATAAATGGAAACACTCCATGCCTAGGAAATGATGAGCTGATCTGATAAATCAGTTAGTGCCTCCTTTTTAAATAAATGGAAACACTCCATGCCTAGGAAATGATGAGCTGATCTGATAAATCAGTTAGTGCCTCCTTTTAGATAAATGGAAACACTACATGTCTAGGAAATGATGAGGTGATCTGATAAATCAGTTAGTGCCTCCTTTTTAAATAAATGGAAACACTCCATGCCTAGGAAATGATGAGCTGATCTGATAAATCAGTTAGTGCCTCCTTTTTAAATAAATGGAAACACTCCATGCCTAGGAAATGATGAGGTGATCTGATAAATCAGTTAGTGCCTCCATTTTAAATAAATGGAAACACTCCATGCCTAGGAAATGATGAGCTGATCTGATAAATCAGTTAGTGCCTCCTTTTTAAATAAATGGAAACACTCCATGCCTAGGAAATGATGAGCTGATCTGATAAATCAGTTAGTGCCTCCTTTTTAATAAATAGAAACACTCCATGCCTAGGAAATGATGAGCTGATCTGATAAATCAGTTAGTGCCTCCTTTTTAAAATAAATGGAAACACTCCATGCCTAGGAAATGATGAGGTGATCTGATAAATCAGTTAGTGCCTCCTTTTTAAATAAATGGAAACACTCCATGCCTAGGAAATGATGATGAGGTGATCTGATAAATCAGTTAGTGCCTCCTTTTTAAATAAATGGAAACACTCCATGCCTAGGAAATGATGAGCTGATCTGATAAATCAGTTAGTGCCTCCTTTTTTAAATAAATGGAAACACTCCATGCCTAGGAAATGATGAGCTGATCTGATAAATCAGTTAGTGCCTCCTTTTAAATAAATGGAAACACTCCATGCCTAGGAAATGATGAGCTGATCTGATAAATCAGTTAGTGCCTCCTTTTTAAATAAATGGAAACACTCCATGCCTAGGAAATGATGAGGTGATCTGATAAATCAGTTAGTGCCTCCTTTTTAAATAAATGGAAACACTCCATGCCTAGGAAATGATGAGCTGATCTGATAAATCAGTTAGTGCCTCCTTTTTAATAAATGGAAACACTCCATGCCTAGGAAATGATGAGGTGATCTGATAAATCAGTTAGTGCCTCCTTTTTAAATAAATGGAAACACTCCATGCCTAGGAAATGATGAGGTGATCTGATAAATCAGTTAGTGCCTCCTTTTTAAATAAATGGAAACACTCCATGCCTAGGAAATGATGAGGTGATCTGATAAATCAGTTAGTGCCTCCTTTTTAAATAAATGGAAACACTCCATGCCTAGGAAATGATGAGGTGATCTGATAAATCAGTTAGTGCCTCCTTTTTAAATAAATGGAAACACTCCATGCCTAGGAAATGATGAGCTGATCTGATAAATCAGTTAGTGCCTCCTTTTTAAATAAATGGAAACACTCCATGCCTAGGAAATGATGAGGTGATCTGATAAATCAGTTAGTGCCTCCTTTTTAAATAAATGGAAACACTCCATGCCTAGGAAATGATGAGGTGATCTGATAAATCAGTTAGTGCCTCCTTTTTAAATAAATGGAAACACTCCATGCCTAGGAAATGATGAGGTGATCTGATAAATCAGTTAGTGCCTCCTTTTTAAATAAATGGAAACACTCCATGCCTAGGAAATGATGAGCTGATCTGATAAATCAGTTAGTGCCTCCTTTTTAATAAATGGAAACACTCCATGCCTAGGAAATGATGAGCTGATCTGATAAATCAGTTAGTGCCTCCTTTTTAATAAATGGAAACACTCCATGCCTAGGAAATGATGAGCTGATCTGATAAATCAGTTAGTGCCTCCTTTTTAAATAAATGGAAACACTCCATGCCTAGGAAATGATGAGCTGATCTGATAAATCAGTTAGTGCCTCCTTTTTAAATAAATGGAAACACTCCATGCCTAGGAAATGATGAGCTGATCTGATAAATCAGTTAGTGCCTCCTTTTTAATAAATGGAAACACTCCATGCCTAGGAAATGATGAGGTGATCTGATAAATCAGTTAGTGCCTCCTTTTTAAATAAATGGAAACACTCCATGCCTAGGAAATGATGAGGTGATCTGATAAATCAGTTAGTGCCTCCTTTTTAAATAAATGGAAACACTCCATGCCTAGGAAATGATGAGCTGATCTGATAAATCAGTTAGTGCCTCCTTTTAAATAAATGGAAACACTCCATGCCTAGGAAATGATGAGCTGATCTGATAAATCAGTTAGTGCCTCCTTTTTAAATAAATGGAAACACTCCATGCCTAGGAAATGATGAGCTGATCTGATAAATCAGTTAGTGCCTCCTTTTTAAATAAATGGAAACACTCCATGCCTAGGAAATGATGAGCTGATCTGATAAATCAGTTAGTGCCTCCTTTTTAAATAAATGGAAACACTCCATGCCTAGGAAATGATGAGCTGATCTGATAAATCAGTTAGTGCCTCCTTTTTAATAAATGGAAACACTCCATGCCTAGGAAATGATGAGGTGATCTGATAAATCAGTTAGTGCCTCCTTTTAAATAAATGGAAACACTCCATGCCTAGGAAATGATGAGCTGATCTGATAAATCAGTTAGTGCCTCCTTTTTAAATAAATGGAAACACTCCATGCCTAGGAAATGATGAGCTGATCTGATAAATCAGTTAGTGCCTCCTTTTTAAATAAATGGAAACACTCCATGCCTAGGAAATGATGAGCTGATCTGATAAATCAGTTAGTGCCTCCTTTTTAAATAAATGGAAACACTCCATGCCTAGGAAATGATGAGCTGATCTGATAAATCAGTTAGTGCCTCCTTTTAAATAAATGGAAACACTCCATGCCTAGGAAATGATGAGCTGATCTGATAAATCAGTTAGTGCCTCCTTTTTAAATAAATGGAAACACTCCATGCCTAGGAAATGATGAGGTGATCTGATAAATCAGTTAGTGCCTCCTTTTTAAATAAATGGAAACACTCCATGCCTAGGAAATGATGAGCTGATCTGATAAATCAGTTAGTGCCTCCTTTTAAATAAATGGAAACACTCCATGCCTAGGAAATGATGAGCTGATCTGATAAATCAGTTAGTGCCTCCTTTTTAAATAAATGGAAACACTCCATGCCTAGGAAATGATGAGCTGATCTGATAAATCAGTTAGTGCCTCCTTTTTAAATAAATGGAAACACTCCATGCCTAGGAAATGATGAGGTGATCTGATAAATCAGTTAGTGCCTCCTTTTTAAATAAATGGAAACACTCCATGCCTAGGAAATGATGAGGTGATCTGATAAATCAGTTAGTGCCTCCTTTTTAAATAAATGGAAACACTCCATGCCTAGGAAATGATGAGCTGATCTGATAAATCAGTTAGTGCCTCCTTTTTAAATAAATGGAAACACTCCATGCCTAGGAAATGATGAGCTGATCTGATAAATCAGTTAGTGCCTCCTTTTTAATAAATGGAAACACTCCATGCCTAGGAAATGATGAGGTGATCTGATAAATCAGTTAGTGCCTCCGTTTTAAATAAATGGAAACACTCCATGCCTAGGAAATGATGAGGTGATCTGATAAATCAGTTAGTGCCTCCTTTTTAAATAAATGGAAACACTCCATGTCTAGGAAATGATGAGGTGATCTGATAAATCAGTTAGTGCCTCCTTTTTAAATAAATGGAAACACTCCATGTCTAGGAAATGATGAGGTGATCTGATAAATCAGTTAGTGCCTCCTTTTTAAATAAATGGAAACACTCCATGCCTAGGAAATGATGAGGTGATCTGATAAATCAGTTAGTGCCTCCTTTTTAAATAAATGGAAACACTCCATGCCTAGGAAATGATGAGGTGATCTGATAAATCAGTTAGTGCCTCCTTTTTAAATAAATGGAAACACTCCATGCCTAGGAAATGATGAGGTGATCTGATAAATCAGTTAGTGCCTCCTTTTTAAATAAATGGAAACACTCCATGCCTAGGAAATGATGAGCTGATCTGATAAATCAGTTAGTGCCTCCTTTTTAAATAAATGGAAACACTCCATGCCTAGGAAATGATGAGCTGATCTGATAAATCAGTTAGTGCCTCCTTTTTAAATAAATGGAAACACTCCATGCCTAGGAAATGATGAGGTGATCTGATAAATCAGTTAGTGCCTCCTTTTTAAATAAATGGAAACACTCCATGTCTAGGAAATGATGAGCTGATCTGATAAATCAGTTAGTGCCTCCTTTTTAAATAAATGGAAACACTCCATGCCTAGGAAATGATGAGGTGATCTGATAAATCAGTTAGTGCCTCCTTTTTAAATAAATGGAAACACTCCATGCCTAGGAAATGATGAGGTGATCTGATAAATCAGTTAGTGCCTCCTTTTTAAATAAATGGAAACACTCCATGCCTAGGAAATGATGAGGTTATCTGATAAATCAGTTAGTGCCTCCTTTTAAATAAATGGAAACACTCCATGCCTAGGAAATGATGAGCTGATCTGATAAATCAGTTAGTGCCTCCTTTTTAAATAAATGGAAACACTCCATGTCTAGGAAATGATGAGGTGATCTGATAAATCAGTTAGTGCCTCCATTTTAAATAAATGGAAACACTCCATGCCTAGGAAATGATGAGCTGATCTGATAAATCAGTTAGTGCCTCCTTTTTAAATAAATGGAAACACTCCATGCCTAGGAAATGATGAGGTGATCTGATAAAGAATGCAGGTAGTTTGGTGCATGCTGTAAACAAAGGAAACACAAATCCTCATATTCAGGAATAATAAAGTCTCACAAGCTCAAGGATGGCATGCGTCTCCTCCTTAGGACTACTCATCATCTCTGTGAACACACAGTCTGAAACATTATCTGATTGTAAGAGACTTTGCAGTAAAAAAAAAAAACTAAGTGGCCAATTCAGAAAATTCATTTCATAAAACGTTCTGGGTGGCAAGGTTGCCCAGACTATACAGCTTTTCCACTGCCCAGGAAACAATGTCTGGTCAGTTTTACACAATATAAATCTTCCAGGACAAACACAAGAGCTCCACATGAAAAAAATATGAAACAAACTCATGCAATGCCAACAAAGCTTTACCCTTCATGCAGCAATCTTAAGTCCATAGAGCTCAAAGTCAAATCATTGTTCTCATCCTATGGAGTAGATCAGGTGCATTTAGCTAGGGGCTAAAGCAGCCAGTGAGGTGTCAGGACATCTTTGTAAGCCTTTGCTTGTCCATCTAAATCATAAACATCCATTATCTGAAACTGTTGGTACAGAACAGTAACCAACTGTTTTGGTGTAATCACAGTGGGGCTCCTGCTATGCACCAGAACCAGATCAGGGGGTTTCACCTGGGGCTGTCTGATGATACATCACACCAGGCAGTGCTTTATCTGAGTGGTTGGTTCCATATCCAAATCACTGGTCAAAATGTCAAGCTGGAAAACCAAGTCTAGATGCACCTATGCTGATAGGTAACAAAGATAATGCCATGAACAACACCAAAGCCCTTTATAATAGAAAGGGATTTCTTAACTACAGCCACAGACTTTTCTATCATGATGTTATCCAAGATAACCAGTTTGGTGATGTCAACCCACAGGAGACAAAAAAGCCTTTAAACTCTTGAAGGAACATTCTCACAATGCCCAATGGAGAAGATGAATAGATTGCTCTTGTAGCCATGGCAAACACAAATTACTTGACTGCCTTAGCAGGAGCCTTTTTTTATTCAATGGATCAAAGATTCAGAATAGTGATCGTCTCTCTGGCACAATCTAGTGAAGGACACTGTATAACAGAGACCAAAAGGGCATAAGTCACCAGTCTGGTACTACACTGGTCATCCAACTAGGTCTCTGAAATAAATAGCAGATCTCAGGATCAGAGCTAATCAGATATAATCCCATGCTTGATCTAGGCAGACCTCGCATTAAATTACAGCACCATCAAAGAATCTTTAGAAAAACATTTCTCATCTATCTGTTCAAGATGACAAGAGGGACCCATAGGTATAGACTGCAAAACAAAGCTTAGTCTGTCAGTGTAGTATTTGATGGTAGCTACAAAGCACAATTATTGGTGAAACCCTGACCTCAGGTAATAATGATGTTTGAAGAAGTTGCAACCATCCATCCATCCATCCTCAACCCCTTTTCCCATTTTGCACATGGGGTCAGGGTGTCACTTCAGCAGTGACAATCATCTTGAGTCAAGGTTTACACTGCTGGGTGGCTAGCCCTGCCTCGGTATTTCATTCATACCACTCACTCATACACACACTCTCACTTACGGGCAATTTAGAGTGTCCAATCCACCTACTGCATGTCTTTGGAATGTGGGAGGAAACTGGAGCACCCGGAAGAAATCCACGTGACTGCAGGGAGGACATGCAGACTCAGCACAGAAGGCACCCCAGCCAAGAATCGAACTGGAGAACAACTATGTTTGTGTCTTTTGGCTTTTCCCAGTTAGGGGTCACCACAGTGGAACTCCGGTCCGTTAATGATTGGCAGTTGATTTTTACGTACCAGCTTGCCAGGCCTGATGCACAACCTTCATCGAAGGTATGCCCATTCATGCATGTTTCTACGCAGAAGACGCTCTAGCTGGGAATCGAACTGGACAGCGTCTTACTGTGAGGTGACAATACTACCGCAGCACCACCACCGCGGGTTAGAACAAGTGGCAACTATGCTTATGTTTATTTTAGAATACCTAACCTGAAGTCCCTAAAGGGGTGCTGAGATAACTAAGGGAAAAAAGGGATGGAATGCCAACAACTAGCCCCTGTCATAGATTAAACAGTTAAAGCTCATTGTTGTGTGCAGCATAGATTGAACTAGAACTAATACAAGACATAAATCAAAATTATACAATAACCACCTGACTAAACCAGTGAACCTGTACTAGTTAGATGAACTAATCAGAATGTAAAATCTATTTGGATTAAATATTTAATCAAATAAAATGTAAAACCTAGATCCAAAGCATTTAATGGAATTGCAGAAAGAAAACATACAGTGTTTTTTAAACATCTTTATTAAATTATCACTTAAGACATAGGCAGGCATACATTAATAAAAAAATATATACATTTTTGTTCCATTTTCACACATTATACATTATGTTTTCTTTCTTTACAGAAACTTTATTATAGTCCAACATTACAAAAATTGATCACTTCCTGTCTTCCCTTAAAAATCAATCCTCCTCCTGAACATTATTCCGCATGTATTCTTCGTACAAATCAATTTATTTATATGTAGTTTGCTCCTTCCCTTTTCTAAAGAGCCCTCTTGCAGTTTTTTTTAATCACATTTAGAATATTCACTATTTCAAATACAGTTGATTTAGATTTTGATTTCCATTTTCTAGTAATTGCTTTTCTGGCAGTCAATAGCATTAAACTTAATAAGGCCTTACTATTTGTAAGCAATTCACATCTTGTGTCCCAGCTCAAAACATTCTTAAAAGTGGCAACATAACAAATGATCAAAAGCAAGTAATAATAGATGAAAAAATCCCATCATTTATGATAAAATCAGTGATCAAATGGCATTAAATAATATTCCAAAACACCTACAGGATAGGGCAAATAGATTGAAATATTGTTAGCATGAACAACAGTTAAGCAATAGTAGGTTATAGAATAATAAACAGTGCTGGTGTGACAATAACTGCGAAAAAAGAGTCCACTAAGATAAAGGCAAACAGTCCAGCAGTATTAACATACTTGTAAACTACTGAAGCCGATGAGTGAAAGTGACCAGATGACCAATCATGGCTAGAAACTAAGTACAGCAATGACCTATGATCTAGGGTGTTGGCAAACCAGAGTATGCCAATAAGGATATAAAATATAAATAAGTTAATGACTATATATATATATATATATATATATATATATATATATATATATGTGTGTGTGTGTGTGTCTGTGTGCGTGTGTGTGCACATGTGCATATGAGTTTATAATGAATCAAAATATAATAACCACTAAAATCATCAAAAAAAAGCAAGCACAAATACTAACCAATAGGTTCATATGTTCATAGGTAGGTACTAGGCTATTGGCCCTGGGGCCTATATAAGCCCAGCCAAAAAGGTTCCCTGGCTTTTGCAACCCAAGAAAATTATTTTCCTGTGCCCCTGTCAAGCAGTGCCACAGAAATGATCAATTATAGGTTATATTTTTGATTACCCCAAAAAAAAAAAAAAAACAACTTTTACATTGGGGGACCCACAACCCCGACATGAGGGCTCATCTCCACATCCCCAGAAATTAAATATACTAACTCCAAGGTTGCACAAACTTGAAGAAAGACCCTGAAATTACATAACAGTTGGTCTAATGAACTTCAATTGCTACATAATTTGTCAAACTATACCACCAATGAAATGTGTGCAACGATACCTCACATAACACTTGTATACAGTATGTCTATATAGCTATCGTTCACTCGCTCTCTCTCTTTCTACATACATATATATATATATATATATATATATATATATAGAGAGAGAGAGAGAAGGATATGCAGAAGCAGACCTCTCAACCGTCCCGAATTACTCGTTTTTTACCGAGTTTTGGGGTCCCAATAATGGGGTGCCATGATTCCTGAGTGGCACCCCATTATTTCCGATTTTTTAATCTACTTTTTTAGATTTTCGTGCTTTCGAAGGTGACGTCATCACATGTGCGATGACGTCAGCTCCGTCAGCCCGTTGGAATTAAGCCTCGCATCTGTTTGAATAACAGAACACAGGATTTCTAAGCCGCACGTGAACACAGGAGGATTTCTGTACTTTTTAAGCCTTGGACTGGTTAATGAATTAACTGCAGAGCTGGTGGATCTCTAAGCTGTGCTGTTACAGTAACAGAATGGAGGATTAAAGTCATACTGTTAACAAATGGCAGGTACCTAATTAAGCTGTTACTGAACAGATTTAATTGCAGAGCTAGGTGAATGCAGTGCAATGCACTAGTGCCAGTAAGCTGTTACAGAATGGATTTAAAGTCGGTGAATGCACTTTTAATTGCAGAGTGAGTGTGTGTGTGCGTTTTAACACTATATGCTAATATTTCATTGCTATAAAATATAACACTTTATGTTATCACAGGTCCAGTCAGTATCTCCTTTCACATCATAGCTCAGGTTAGAAAAGCATAGTACAAGCATTTTATTTATTTAAATAGTATGTCCCCCCCTACATTGCTGTGAAGTGCAATTAACGTGTCACAGCTTAAATGCAGCTCACCCCATGTAACAACGGCAGTCAGAGAAGTAGTGTGCTATGCTAGAAAGTATTGAGATCTATTGTTTGGAGTTTCCTCATGGCCAACCTGTTATGAACTCTGATACAGGATTTCAATGAGAAAAACAGTACCACATCTGTGAAGTAAAGTCTTCTGTGTTTACTTTATACTAGAGTGTGCTAGTCCTGATTTACAGGCTTCATTTTGTACTGTGATGCTTTTCCATCTGAAACTGGTCTTGCTCATTCCTCTTGGTGAAAGTAACAGTTTCTGCTGTTATTTCAGGTTTGTGTTACTAGTGATTATTAGAGGTGCTACCTTTTCATTGACTGTGTTCCCTGTGGTCTTCTGTACACATATCATTTTATGAGAATACTACTGCTTTGCTATGCTGGGCTTTGATACAACCAACGTGCCTTGAAGTCTCTTACTGGAAAAGCAGTCATAACATCTGGGAAGTAAAGGTTTATGCATTCATTTTACACATTAGATTGTGCTGGTGCTGCTTAAAGGCTCTATTTTGTGCTATGGTAATATTTTATGTATAACTGGCTTTCCTGGTTCCTCCCATGGTGACAGTATAGGTTACTGCTGGTGTTGTTTTTGGTTTATACTAGCAGCTTTTACATAGCAGTGCTAATTTTTTCATTGGTCTGTATGCTCTGTAGTCTGCTTTAAAACTGTTGTATTTGTGGAAGTCACCACTCTCTTGTGCTAGGATTCAGCACACCCTACCTTGCTTGAATCAGTAGCAAGTACTGATGTTGGTAACTGTCCTGTTTCCTTCTATCCCTATTATCTAAAATAATGCACCTTGTGTGTGTGCGTGTGTGTGTGTGTGTGTGTGTGTGTGTGTGTGTGTGTGTGTGTGTGTGTGTGTGTGTGTTGTATTCCCCATTGTTCTGGGTTCTACTGTGATATATATATATATATATATATATATATATATATATATATATATTGTGCAGAAGTTGAAGATTTCTACATTCTGAAAGATGTTCATAAACCATTTTCACCAAAGATTTATGTTATTAAGAGGAAGAAGTCTTGTGTCTGCATGATGGATCATAATATTCTTCCTCATGCAGATGAACCTGCATTGCTTCTAATGCAGCTATAATATCAGTTCAGTTAAGGATTCGGTTATTCAGTGGTTGAGGTTCATCATTCTGCTGTTACTAATTTTTATTAGAGTGTAGAAGACAAGTCTTTGCTATCCAAAAGTGTCCCATTTAAGATTTAACCCCCCCATACACACACATTTGAACACAATTTCATATAAGAAAAACAATCTACCCCCCTACATTTAGCAGCTCATAATACAGGCCTACAATTTTTAACTTTGAAAACTTTTTTCTTGTTGCCCATTTCCTCTGCCTGTTAGGAGAGTTTGTGAACATCAGAGTCAGCTATACTCATTTTTTCCCTATAAGAGCTGTATTACTATCCACTCTAATCCTATTATGATATCTTAGGTCACCACAGCTTCATACTTAAACCAATGTATACCTTTACTGTTTTCATTTCATCATAGATGCCCTTGCTTTCACTGCTGCAGTATTCACTCCCTCCCTCCTTCCCCCCTAGTCCTTTCCTTCCTGGATGTACAAGTTACCTCATGGGTTCCTTGGACTACTGTTCCTACTGGGGCAATCAGTTCTTTTTATGGTAAGTCTGAACATTACCATTATGCCCCATGGTACACAAGGAGCATTTGAGTGACATTCAGGCGTAACTTTAAATCTAATAGGAAGTCTTTGGTATGCTGGCAAGATGACGAGCTTCCATGGCAGAGAATCCCAAAGGTTATGAATACTGCAGCAGCAAATGTAAGGGCATGAGTGAGGCTAGGTGGTAGGGAGTGAACCAGTCAGTAGGTTAGCGGATCTCCTCAGAGCTCATAACCCCTTCAGCTGTTCTATCATGCACCATGATTGCTGCCTACCTTGGGAAAGTATGGATGCCTTCACACATATGCTACTTCCTGGGATTGCTATGTACAGAGCACCCTTGGTGGTGTCTATTCTGTAGGCCCATAATCTGCAGGTGCAACACCAAGATCATGGTGTCACCCAAGAGGGTAGCCACAGCTGCCTCCCTCTCAGACTGCATTGTTATTATTCTTATAAATAAGTTTGGATATGTGCTTCATTACATGCCCACGGCCCATTCCACTGCAGGAATAACTACATGCAATGCTTTTTTTCTGGAACTCTGCTGTGCCCCCAGCTTCATGGTGCAGAAGGATAAAGCCATGATTGCAATCCAGATAACCTGAGTTCATCACGTAACTTTGGCATCTTGACTGAATTCTGCTATGGACCCCGCACTCACTTTGCACAGGCTGCCTATACCATGTTTATGTTATCAGTGATGATCCATGGCATTATTTATTTATTTACTAACCTGGTAAATGGACCAGTGCAAAGGCCCCTTTTTAGCCATTCACAGAGCCAGAGACAAAGGCAATAATACATATATGTAACAGACAAAAACATAATAGGGAATCATAGCATAGGCAGGAACAGGAATCTATCAATCTATCTATCTATCTATCTATCTATCTATCTATCTATCTATCTATTTACAGCATAGACAGGAAGAGCAATATATATATTTATATGGATCCTTCTCATCTGATCAAGTTTTCAGAAACTCGAAATTCATATGTTCGATACCCTATGATTGAGTTTTTGAAAACTCAAAGCTTTTGAATGGAGATCGCAATACAGCGAGGATCAAGAAATATACCCTTTTCTTCACTGTACTGCGATCTGAGAGTTGGTATATATAATTTTCAGGGGTGTGGGAGGTGCAGGTAGGCTTGCTCTCCTGTAAAAATGTAAAAAGGTAGATTTTATTTTTTTGATGTTCAAGTTTTTGGAAACTCGATCATATGGTCTTGTCCATATGAATTTTGAGTATCTGAAAAATTGATCATCTGACATATATATATATATATATATATATATATATATATATATGGGTCTAGTTCATATGACTGACAGTTCATATGATTGCCACTCATTTGGTCGACAGTTCATTTGGCTGACAAAAAGTATTCAAGTCAAAAACCTGGGATTTGCCCCCCTCCCCACTGTTGTGCGACCGTGGAGTTGTTATATATAGTTGGGGGGGGTGAAGCCCCCCACCTACACTTTTTGTCAGCCAAATGAAGTGTCGACCAAATGAGTGTCAGTCATATGAACTGTCAGTCATATGAACTAGACCCATATAAATATATATATATATATATATATATATATATATATATATATATATATATGAATAAATGTGCAATGCTACAGTAGCAGTATTACTAAAGAAAAAGTGAAGAAACAATATGTTCTATAGGCAGCATATTTGCAATTACTTGTAAGTATTCAGTTGTCATGAGTTACAGTTTATTAGTAATATATGGACATAATGGACATTGAGTGAGTTGCTTATTTAATTATGAAATAAAAAATATTAACAAATGGATTTCAAAATATATGGCTTGAATGTTAAAATATTTAGGGAGAAATAAGTTTTTCTACTAGAAGAAATCTTCATTGTTGTTGGAATTCTAAAATGGGGTGCAAAAGCACAGGGTAGACTAGAAATTTCTCTACTGAATTTAAATGAACAGATAAGATTATATGAATAAATAACATTGACTAGAATAATACCAGAGTGGGAAGATTTCTAATGTGACTAGAAATTAAATCCAAACAGCTGAGCAAATTTAGACAATGCTCTTTGTATTGTAACTGTGCAAAGATAGATGAGATCTAATAAAAATGTGAGAGCCCATTTATTTATCTCTAGGTGGATATGTGCATAGTTTGTTTCTGAGAAATGGACAAATGCCTAGATATATCCTGTTGTAAACTATTAAAGCATAACAAATAAGTTGTCCTTTAATTAAACAGAATGCTTTTAGTAGAACTGAATAATAAGGACTTGCTCCTTGGTGCAGAGGTATAGAGCCTTTACTATGACACATGTGATCAGGGTTCAGCTAGTGTCCCCCATGTGAACAGGGTTCAGCTAGTATCCCCTCCCCTGTCACTGGAGGGCCATGCAGGGAGCGACAGGAGTGAACAGGTGTGGCCCACTCACCTCTCTGGGGGGTAATGGAGAATGAATAGGGTAGCAGTCAATCGGTAAACATATACAGAAGTGCTATTCATCCAATGGAGAACACGGAAATTGCTTCTTGGGCTTGATGGAAGGTTGAAGGACTACTTGATGGCAACATCCCTTGCATAAGTGAGGGATGATTGGTGCAGATTGTCCATTGCATGCCCACCCTTCACCTTCTCAAGTTGGGTCTTCACAGGTATGGTAGGGGAAAAAAGAAAAAAAAGCCTCAGACCACCGCTAATGGCTGTCTAAATGATGGCCATTCCTGGTTGACTCTCACCCTTTCAGTGGGGGATGAATGGGCTGATTGGCTGGAAGTGGACTGATGGCCAACAAGAAATGGGGGTAAAGAGAACTAAAAAAATTGAATAATAATAAAGAGATACAAAACTGAGAGTCAGCTAAACTGATATACTTACAGACTATTTAATGGTACCCTGCCCAGAGTCCATATTTCCAGAGCTATATAATGCTTTAATATGAAGCATATAGTCCAGTTTTGATGACATAGGCTTCACTTTGACTCATTGAGTCACAGCTCATCAATACTGCTAGTTATTGCACTAAGGAGTCCTAAATGGTTCAATTTCTAGAACAAACAAAAAAAATTCTGTTAGGAAGATTGTAGGAGTCTGTGCTATTACACCCCTTCTAACTTATAAAAGCTAACTTCAGGTCACACAATTCAAAGTCAAAGTAAACTTTATTGTTGATCAGATATACACAGCAGTGCAAGCTGAGTGAAATTACTTTGCTTTGATCCCTGTGCAAGACATAACAATGGACACATAGTTCAAATGACCGTAAGACTAATGCACATACAGTAATAATTAAAATATTAACAACACAATAAATTACCACAATTGGACAGGAAGACATTAGACATTATTATACTAGTAGGTATTGCAAGACTATGACTTCACATTAGGATTGCTTAGAATACTGCACTTCATCAGCTGTAGTATGATATATTCTGATGTTCATATTGCTCATGCAAGACATAACAATGGACACATAGTTCAAATGACCGTAAGACTAATGCACATACAGTAATAATTAAAATGATGTTCATATTGCTCATAATAGCATAAGAAATCAGGCTAACTGTACCAGTTATTGAAGCAATTTGCCAGAGTGATTTCTATAGATGATACTTCACAGCAAGTGGCATATTGATCTAATTATTCGCTGTCATGCCTGGCATTCAAGTTCAGCAGCCTTATGTATAGAGGGACGAGGCTCCTGTTCAGTCTAGGTGTTTTGCAGTGTAAGCTACGATACTGCTTGCCTGAGGAAAGCAGAAGTACATACCATGGCAGGGTGAGTAGGATAGTTGATTATCTTCCTAGCCCTTCCCACACACCAAGTCTCGTGCAGATCATCCATGGTTGGGCATGAGAAACGAATGACTTTTTCTGCTGTCCTCAGTACCCCCAGGAGAGCCTTGCAGTCAGATGCTTTACATTTACCATACCAAACTATGATGCTCTCGATGGTACCCCCATTGAAGGCTTTGAGGATGGACTGAGAAAGGTTTGCCTTCCTCAGTTTCCGAAGGAAGTGCAGACGTTGTTGTGCCCTCTTCACTGTGTGGCTAATATGAGTCAACCAGGATAGGTCATCTGAGATGTGCACCCCCAGGAACTTAGTGTTTTTGTCTCTTTCTAGAGGTTGATGTATCTCCTGAGTCCTCCTGAAGTCCACTATTAATTCTTTGGTTTTATTTACATTTAAGGCCAGATTGTTGCTGTCACACCAGCCTATCAGATGCTCCACTTCATTGCTGTAGGCTGTTTCCTCACCATGTCTGACAAGACCTACGACAATGGTATCATCTGCGAACCTGATGATTTTGTTGGATTCATGCTTGGCCATGCAGTCATATGTCAAAAAGGTGAACAGCAGAGGACTCAGGACACAGCCCTGAGAGACACATGTGCTCAATGTAATACTGATTGAACTGTTATTTCCCACACATACTTTTTGCGGTCTGTTGATGAGAAAGTCCAGTATCCAGTTACTTAGTGGGGTGTTGATGCCCAGCTGGATCAGCTTCAATATCAGATTCTGGGTGATGACAATACTAAAGGTGGAACTAAAGTTGATGAACTGCATTCTGACATAGCAATTCCTGTTCTGTAGATGTGCCAAGGATTCATGAATTGCTATGGCTATTGCATCAGCCGTGTAGCGGTTAGATCTATAAGCAAACTGTAATGTTGTGTTGCAGGTAGGCTTGAAGAGATGTGGTTCTTGATAAACTGCTCAAAGCACTTTATTACTGTTGATGTAAGAGCAATTGGTCAGTAATCATTTAGGCTTTTT
Source organism: Protopterus annectens (assembly GCF_019279795.1). Lineage (NCBI taxonomy): Eukaryota > Metazoa > Chordata > Ceratodontiformes > Protopteridae > Protopterus > Protopterus annectens. Next base: position 35,576,490 of record NC_056733.1, on the reverse strand, counting down.
AGCTGGGATTTCTTGGGTAAAGGAATGATTGTCGCTTTTTTGAAGCAACTGGGTACAATGGCTAGTTGCAGGGATGTGTTGAATATATCTGTTAGTACAGTGGACAGTTGGGTAGCACAGTCTGTTAGAACCCTTCCCATAATATTATCAGGACCAGCTGCTTTTCTTGGGTTTACTCGCCTCAAGATCTTCAGAACCTCAGATATTCTTAGACATAGCACCTCCTCACCCTGTTTGACAAGGAGCTTATTTGGCCCAGTGTTGTTGCCCATATGAAATCTGCTGAAGCAGGTGTTTAGTTTGTTCAGAAATTCTGTGTTATCATCACATGGGGAACATGCAGGCCTATTGTCAGTTATGGCTTGTATGCCTTCTAGAGACATCTGGAGTCCCTTTGGTCAGAGAAGTGTCCCTGAATTTTATGTCCGTAGGTCCTCATAGCCTCCTTTATACCTCTACTTAGATTTGCTCTGGCCTCTCTTAGGGCATCCTTGTCTTTTGATTTAAATGCAGCATTTTGTGCCTTTAGGAGCTCATATACTTCACCAGATAGCCAGGGTTTCTGATTAGCATGCATGGTAATACATTTAATGACTGTTACATCATCAACACATTTTGAAATATAGGCCATTACGGATTCCACGGATTCCTCCAGGTCAATATGGTGGCTCTTTACAGCTGCATCTTTAAGCACCAACCAGTTTGTACATTTGAAGCAGTCCTGTAGTGCCAAGACTGATCTCTCAGGCCATATCCTTACTTGTTTGGTTGTAGGTTTGCCTCTTTTCAGCAGTGGGTATGCAGGACACAGCATGATGGCCAGATGGTCTGATTTGTCCAGATGTTGATAAGGTACTGCTTTGTAGGCTAGTTTACGTTTGTGTGCACCTTATCCAGAGTGTTCACGCCTCTTTTTGCAAAGTTCACATGATGATAATAGGGTAGTATGGATTTCAAGTCAGCTTGATTGAAATCATTAGCGGACCGGAGTTTTCGCTGTGGCGACCCCTAACCGTGAAAAGCCGAAAGACACAACAACAACAACATGTCCAATTGTTAACTGGTTAGATAGGTTTGACAGGTTTCTGCAGTTTTTACATTGTTCCAATAAGATTCCAAGCTGCAGGAGTTACTGGAATGTGTTTGAGTTTATAGGCCTCTCTGTTAGCATTTCATCAAATATGCAGCACAGCAAGATGAGATCGGATTTCCAGAAGATTGTCAGCATTGTAGTTAATCATAACTTAATTTCTTGCCCTTGAATCTGTTTTTTTCTGTTGCTTCTGATGAAAAACAAGACAAATGATGCACTTTTCTGTAGCGATCCAAAGCAGCTACTGCCACACAGGGCGTTGACATTTTTTTCTTTGGAGGGGGGGTTTGGTAAAGGGAAAAAACAAACCATGAAAAGTTTGTCAGTGTGATAAGTTGCACCCTGATGAAATTGTATTGCAATAAGTCATGCAGTTTCCAGTATTTGTATCTTCTTGCAGTGATCTGGTGAATCATATAAACATTTTAATGTATTACTGTTTATTAATGAAAGTCATGGAAGAAGCATATAATGGAAAATGTACATGTGCTGTTAATCTTCAGGGTAAGATATATAATATGTGTCACTGAAGAACATATGTGATTCATTTATGTTCTACCCACAAACTATTATCATCTTAGGGTCATAACTTCTCCTGTACTATGAAGTGGAGGCAATACCATTGTTAACATTAGATGTCTCTAGACAAATTACTGGACATTCTAAGGACAATCATATATTCAGTGCTTCAGTAATCCATATCACTATTAGTGAAGTCCAACACAATCTTGGGTACATCTCTAAAAAGCACATATTCAAATCTTGTCTAAACACTAGCTGGAATACAATTGATCCTGTAGTTTTTGCATTGGTAACTTTTCCAAACATTTTCATTTTTTATGCTCTGTATTTCTGTTCTTTATTCTCATTCTTATATGGTTACTTTCTTTTTCATCAGCCTCCAGTAGACTTCTGTGTGATGTGTATGCATTTAGAGACGACTGAGAGCTCTCCTTACATGGTTGCCATCTTATGCTCATTGTAAAAGTTGGAAATACTGTAGGGTTGAAGAGTGCAAGTTGTGTATTGTGTCTTCATCTTGTTACTCTTTTCAAATGTGGTATTTAATATGAGTAGTTAATTTTGCTTTCATCCTGTTTGTATGACTTCTCATTCATTTATTTTGCAGCCTATATGAAATTATCATTGTCTGGTGCATTTCTGCTTGAGACCCCACTGAAAAATGGAACCTTCATGCCGGACATCCCCAGCTAACAAACAAATAAACAAACAGGTAAGTAAATAATGCACATGGCATTGGAAATGACTGAATGATCAGGATGCATTATTATGTACTTTAAGCAGAGGGAAATGTAATAGATTTATTCCAGGAATCTTGCTTTCCATTTGGTATTTGCAGACAGTATTTCAGCTGTGCCATATAACTGGGTTAGCTACTTTTTAGAGGTATTGACCAGTAATTAGTTATTTATAAATCACTGACAGAGTGTAATAAAATAAGATGGCAGAGACTATTGTATAGGAATTACATTTGTCACACTTTTTAAGAAAAGTAAATCATCTGCATACAGTATGAGTTAAAGATGTGTCAGTCATGACAGAGAATATTCAAATAGCAAAAAAAGGATTTCACCAATGAAAGAATCTTAAAGGAATACAGTTTTGGAGATGCATTTCTGTAACAGACCTGTAAGGATGTTGATTTAAATAGTACAAAACCATTGTACAGCTCCATCAGAGAAACCATGTATAGAAAGATTTAACATGAATAAGTCTTCCCGGGCAGAATGTTTCTTTATGTTGACAGAGAATGCACCTGTAGCGAGGTCCTTATCCAAGTTTTGGTAGATGAGATCAGTTGTTCACTGCAGACTGGTTCTATCACATCCACGTCTAAGTCCATGGTTTAACTGAATCAGAAGGTGATAGTCTTTGATAGAAGTATTATCTGGAATACTAGATTTTCTAATATTTTAGCTAATGGGTCAAGGTTATCTATGGATCTGAAGTGTTCACTAGTTTATGGATTTTCAACTTCTGGGAAAGGTATAATCATTGTGTATTTATGTCAGAGCAGATGAATAAGTTAAAATGTACATGACTGGCTTAGCAGTATAAGCAGAGCTCTTTATTAATACATTTGTGTGCTGAATAGTGTCAGTGTGTTGGTCTGAATTCTGTATTTTAACTTTGACAAAGCAGTACACAAGTCAGGCAGGGAAGAGTCAGTGAAGTTTCAACTGGTAGACAGGGGGAGTACTAGATTTGTAAGATAGTCTTTTAGAAGGTTAGCACTGGCTTCATTAGACTAGATTTCTGGTTCTTGTCAATGAGAACTGCATCAGCACATTTTTTGAGGAAGTGGCCCAGTAATGTTTTGATATCATCTCAATATACTTTGGATTTTAGTATGATAAGGGGGTTTTATTATTTTTGTAAAAGGCTATTTTACCTTGCTTGCCTTGGATTTTCCTCATGCCTAAGACTGAAGATGGTATAATGATTTCACAGTTTTGTAGATTTCCACAGGGCCAAGGACAACATTCTCTGCAAATATATCTATTTTACTCACTCATTCACCAATAGCTGCTTTGTTCAGTTCAAGGCTGTAGGCAGTTAATATTAAATCACTTAGAAGATTACATTTTCTTAGAAGTCCAGAGTAAAGTGGATTTCACAAGAAAGCCTTGAAGGTGACAGTAAGAAGCTGAGATCCCTCATAAAATCCTCCAAAGCTAGTTACGAAAATAAAATTGCCAAAGATTCCAAAGACAACCACAAGGCATTCTATAACTATGTCAAGAATCTAAATGGCAATGCTCAGATCTGCTCTGAGCTACAACAGAATGGCATTAAATATACTGATCCCAAGGATATTGCCAGTATCCTGGCAGATCGATTCAGTGCCAACTTCACCCCCCTCTCACCTCCTAAATGGCCCATCTCAATACCGGAAGATTGCCAAATTCTGGTAATAATGGCCACACAGGTAAAAAACGCACTCTCCAAAGCTAAGAATACAGCATCCATGGGACCAGATGACATCCCTGGCTGTGTACTACATGAACTACAAAATGAAGTAGCACCTCATCTAAGTGTCATGTTTAATCATACTCTCACATCAGGCTTCGTGCCCACTCAGTGGCACACAGCTACAGTTATCACACTCCACAAAGGAGGATCCACCTTGGATCCTGGGAACTACCACCCCATCAGTCTGACAAGCCTGATCTGCAAGGCCATGGAACGTATTATCATGGAACTTATAAACAAAGACAGTGGCAACCTTAAAACACTGGACCCCACCCAGTTTGGGTTCATGAAGAGCCGATCTTGTCTCCTGAACCTGATTGACTTCTTTGAATCAGTCTCCAGAGCTGTGGACAAGGTTAAGGCAGTCTACACAGCCTAGCTGGACCTCGCCAAAGCCTTTGACACCATCCCCCACTCTGGAATCATAGATAAACTTACTAAGCTGGGCATTAATCCCTATGTCACTCGATGGGTTGCCAACTGGCTTACTGACAGAACCCACACTGTAAAAGTAGCTGACGCCAAATCCAGCTCCAGACAAGTGACACGTGGAGTACCTCAGGGTTCAGTCGTGGGACCTCTCTTGTTTGGCATATACTTCTCTGAAGTACAGGCCAACACTAAGGGACTCTGGCTAACAAAGTTCGCAGATGACTGCAAACTGGGAGCCATTATTGAATCCCCAAATGATGTGGATACTCTACAAAAGGGCCTTACAGAAACAGATGCTTGGTGCCAGAGCCATGGGCTTAAGCTCAATGCCAAGAAATGTATAGTTATCCCCTTTGGGAAAAAACATGTACCCATGAATTACCACGTAGGTGGCAGTACACTAAACACCAAAAGTGTGATAGGAGACTTAGGGACACAGGTGGACAGTGGTCTCACCTTCAATAACCACATCGCCACAACAGTCAGGAAATCCTTCTATGTGGCACCCCTCATCACTAAAGACTTTTCATCCAGAAAAAAAGGAGATCATTGTCCCACTGTATTCATCCCTCATTAGACCCATTATAGAATACAGTGCCCCATTTGGTATGTACCTCTCAAGACATCTGCAACAACTGGAAAGGCCACAGAAATACCTCACTAAAAGAATCACAGGCCTAAAGCAGATGCCCTATGCTGACCATCTTAAAAAACTCCTGCTATACTCTGTCCCATATCGTCTACTCCGAGGTGATCTCTGCTTAACATACAGGACCATGTCAAACCCAGAGCTGTTGGACATGCTACACTTAAAGTAATCCCAATCCCTCAGAGCCACATGCTGAAAGAAGATAAAATCCTTTAGATGAATCGGTGACTGAGACGGTATATTGATTACACTACATGTCCAAGAATCAAATAAATCTAATTAGCTGTTAATACTATGACAGTATTGAATAATATTACACTGTGTTAATGTATAGCTAAAGGTTGCAGATAATTAGATTGTGCTGAGCTAGTATGAGAGAAGTACAAGGGGTTCTGGAAAGTTATAAGCCCAACCAGCTTTCTAAATTCTGAGCATTATTTTTCCTCTGTAGCTGAAAAGAGGGTTATTTCGTCTTGTAAAGGGACTGTTTGCAGAATCATAATGCTATGGTTTGACATTGCTTCAGATCATTAATTGAACCATGTCAATGAAAAGTGTGGAATTTTCAAGTGTGGAACTCCGTGCCATCATGAAGTTCCTATTCTTGCAGAAGAAAACTTCAAAGGAAATCCATGAATGTATGATGCACACATTGAGTGACAAGTGCCCTTCATCTGTGAAGAAGTGATGTACAAACTTTCAGCATGGAGATTTCTAGACCAAAGATGCAGCAAGGTCTGGGAGGCCTACTAATGAAGGGTGGTTAACAAGTAATTACTGTGTCAGTAAAGAAAGGACTGCAGTTGTAAGTGAAAATGTCATTGGCTGGGCTTGAAATTTAAACGATACCGGGTGTCAATGACCAGACTTTCGTGTCTTTGTTGCCAGTTTTGAGAGCACCCCTTTGAATATTCTTATTTTGGGCAATAGGGGTACAAGCACTCAGAAAGCACAGATGAAGTTCAGAAGCAAGGCCAGGATGGTTACCAAACTAGACAAACTTGCTAAGGACTATAAAGAACTACTACTTGGGACTGCTGTGACATACACAAACAGAAAATACTGGTATTCATTTGAAATGTTGGGACCCATTAAAGTGAGCCTTGAAACATGGAGACTGAATAGCCAAAAAATGAACTTACATATATTAAGTCCGAGATGGCCATTTCTCTTAATATTGTCTTTTCTCTGTGGTATGAGGATCTCGGAATTTGTATATATAAGTTTGGAGGTATGGGAGCTTCACTTCCTCAACAAAGAACAGTGATCTTCAAAATTGTCTCTTTTCATGGATTTTCTGTCTTTTTTTTAGCTTGTCAGCACTCAGCATTTCGAGTGCCAACATTTCAGTAGGAAGCTGAAAATACATGCCAATGCATTAAGTTAAGAAATTAAAGGAGTAATAGTACAGAACTCATATCTCAAAATAGTTCGTAGTTTGAGAAACAAAGGTGTTGGAACCATTCCAAAACAGCTGCTTCTGTACATATGTATAACAAGGGCCTTATCCCTGGGAGAAGTGATGTACTAATCTTCCCAAAAAGAATGAGTCCCTAAGTTTTTGTGCTTGAGTGCCCCCTTCATGGTTCATAGATTCATAGGTGTTTACTAAGTTAATGAATGCTGAATACTGCTAAACAATGACTTCCTTGGACCTAGATGCCACACCTTTGTTTATAAGTTGCACAACATAGAATGATTTCCTCACTACTGTAGACACATGATGGTCAAATGATAAATTACTGCCTATGTGTGTCCCTAAGTCCCTGACTACTGGGTCAGCTTTTAGGGGTGTGTTGTCAATATGATAGTTACCGGGGTGGATTACTTCCCGAAGGATATTGTTATCATTTTTTGGCATTTAGTTTTAGTCCATGGCCATGACACCAGTTGTTTGCCTGTGTCAGCCCTACATGGAGAACATTTGTGTCAGTGTGAGATTCAATGACAGCTTCTAATTTGCAATCATCTGCAAATTCAGTCATCCAGAGACCATTGACATTGGCCTTGACTTCAAAGAAGTAGATAAAAAGGAGGGGTGCAAGGACCAATCCCTGGGGGACACCACTTGTGACTGGCCTTTTTGTAGAGGTGGACTCCCCAATTCTAATTTCTTGTGTTCTGTCTGTGAGCTAGTTGGCTATCCACTGGGTGACATATAGGTTTGTATTTAACCTTCTGAGTTTGTCAACAGTAACTGAGGGGGGGTATTGTGTCAAATACCTTGGCCAGGTCAAGGTAGGCAGTGTGAACCATTTTGCCCTCAGCCATGTAACTGGAGAATGGCCAGTCTATGTCCTCCCATTCAATTGCTTTCACATCATTTATGCTGAAACTGCTTAAATTAGCCATCAAAACTAGGTAAAAATACAAAAAAAATCATTCTCCTTCTGGCAAAATGAAATCTCAAATGTATATTTTTGTTTTTAGAAGATGCTGTCTGCTAGATCGTAGTATTCCTACAGTGCCTTCACAGATACCTTGGACAGAAACATCACAGAAAATATAGTGGCCCTCAACATTCAAATATTCATATCCTGAAGATATATATAAAGATATCTCTGATTCATCATAAAGGCCTATAATGGCAGCTGGTAGGTCCATTCTGGAACCACTTACAATTTTTTCATTGACAAAAAACTGAAAAATACTGTTGTAGTATGTGAGCATATCTAGACAAGTCCTTGGCACCTTTTATGTAGATTAATGGGTGCGCCTGTCATGATGACATTATTTTTGTTGCTACTGATGTCATGAATCTTTTTACTGTAATACCTCATATTACTGGATTGCAATGGTTTAATGACATGCTGCTAGGTCTCAATGATTTAACATATCAGGACATCAAATTATTACTTGAATTTGTGAAGGTAATTTTAAGGAGTAATTATTTTTATTTTTTAAGGTGAACACTTTCATCAGCTCTCTGGTATCAACATTAGGACTGCAGCAGTCCCATTTTCTGCTAATTTCATTTTATGGCACAAGAAGAACATTTTCATTTTAAAATCAACATTAACAAAGTATATACATTTCTATGCCTGGTTTTTAAAAGACATAGGTTCATAGGTTCATAGGTAGGGACTAGGCTATCTGCCCGAAGGCATTTATAAGCCTAGCCAGAATGCGTTGCCCCCCCCCCCTTAGATTAGTTCCCTGCACCTTTGTCCAGCAGAGCCACTGAAGTGATCCCCGGGGTAAACTTTCTGTTTTCCCATCCACTCGTCAAGGTTTCTCTTGAAGAGTGTTAGCGAGGAGCTCTGCCTAATGTAGATTGGAATCTTGTTGCAAAGCATGGGAAGTCTCTGACAGGAATCTATCCCGCCAGCACCTCCTATTTTACATGATTTTTTTTTGGAGAATAGATACTACTTCTCTGAAGTCTGTTATTAACTGCATTAATAAAATCACATCTTTTTTACAATTTACACATAACATTGACTACAAAACAATTAATCTTTTTGATTGTGACAGTTTTCAAAGAGAAAAGTAATCATCGTTTTCTACTATTCTTGGTGCTTTTGGTGGTTTGAAGAAAATCTCTGTTTTGGTTCCATCATTTTTTGGAAACCCACGTTTTTCAATGCCTCTCGTAATTTTTGTTGCCACCATCCTTTCAGTCAAAAAAAGTCCTTATCAATGGCTAGATAGTAACCCTTTGAAGATTAATGTCTGATGATTGGCTGTTTAGACTGGAAATAGATAAACCTGTAGATATGTTAAATGACAGAGACTACCCAGGAAAAAGTTAGTGTTGAAGTGCATAATGAGGTCCACTTAAGGAGAAAAGCGATGTTTCAACATATTTTGGGCAACAAAAACTTTAATAGTAACAACTCAATGGGTCCTAAACAATTATATCTTGGTTTGTAATTTACTGTAGAGTTGACTAGTAAGAGAAGTTTTATTTGAATTTATATTTTATTTTTGCCACTGTTTTTCACTGTTTGTAGGAAGGAAGGGATAGCTTGTAGACAAGAAGATTTACTTTGAGTTATATTTTGTTGTTTTACCTTTAATTTTCATTGTTGGTTGTTAGGGATAAGTTTTAGACAGGCAAGCTCTAATCATCCCAAAGAGCCTAGTCATCTATAAATTCACTCAGACTTCTGAGAGGACAATCCAGGGCTTATCTAAACAATCCTCTCTTGGTTTGTGATTTACTGTGGAGTTGACTGGTAAGAGAAGTTTTATTTGAATTTATATTTTATTTTTACCACTGTTTTTCACTGTTTACAGGAAGGAAGGGATAGCTTGTAGACAAGAAGATTTACTTTGATTTATATTTTGTTATTTTATCTTTAATTTTCAGCATTGGTTGTTAGAAAGAGATAGGCTTTAGACAGGCAAGCTCTAGCCATCCCAAGAGGCCTAGTCAGCTAAAAATTCACACAGACTGCAGAAAGGATAATCCAGAGTTTATCTAAATAATCCTATCTTGGTTTGTGATTTATTGTGGAGCTGACTGATAAGAGATGTTTTATTTGAATTTATATTTTATTTTTACCACTGTTTTTTTACTGTTTGCAGGAAGGAAGGGATAGCTTATAGACAAGAAGACTTACTTTGATTTATATTTTATTGTTTTACCTTTAATTTTCACTGTTGGTTGTTAGAAAGAGATAGGCTTTAGACAGGCAAGCTCTAGCTGTCCCAAGATGCCTAGTCAGCTAAAAATTCACACAGACTGCAGAAAGGATAATCCAGAGTTTATCTAAATAATCCTATCTTGGTCTGTGATTTATTGATCTTTACTGTTAAAAAGAAGTACGACTGCAAACGATAGTGAGCAGAAGCTACTGTGCGCAATGTAAAGGTATTTTTTGTGACTTTCAGAACTTGTACGGTCAGAACAACACTTTACTGTACTTACTTTAGTATTTAGTTGTATATTGCTTGTGTGATTTTTCTTATAGAATTTGATTTAAGTTCTCTTTGAATTCTGTGGTTAATGATTTTGATTATTCTTTTCTTTTATAATTTTTTATTCGTTTGAAACTAAATATAGATTCCTTAAATGAGTATGCCATTAATGTTTTGCTAAAGCACAAATATCTTGTACAGTGTAGTAAATGCTATGCATATTTAAAGGTAACACCTGATAACACTGGTGATCTGTGTTCCTTGTGTCAAAAGTCGGATGATTTGCTTACCATTGTTAGAAGTAAATCTAGACTTGATGATAACTGCACTTGTGTAAGAGAACTGTTGCTACATATTTTAATGCAAACAGAAAACCAATGACATATTTTAATGACTGGACTGGTGAGATAAATAATATCAGGCAAATAGCAAATAGAACACATTTAGGAAATGATGTGTTTGTTGTCTGTATCATTCATCCCCTATGAAACAAGATGATGCCCCTGACAACTTTCGAATTCTGGATGCAAGTATTCAGCAATCTGAGGATTCAGAGTGTTGAGAAGAAAACAAAAAAAAGAAAGAAAGGAAGGAAGAAGTTCACAGCAAATAACAAGGAAGAAAAAGAAACTGATAAATGTCTGTAAAGAGAATACTTACTAAAAATGACACTGCTTTATGTAACACACAGATTGCAGGGAATGATAACATTTTTCTATGAGAAAACATTCAGTCCACAGAAAAAGGCATATTTTTCCAAACTAGAAGGTAGAAAAAAATAGGCAAGGGGCAGGTGAAAAGTAAAAATCAAAATTGAATGTGGAAGGATTGAAAAGTATTACTGTCAGAAAAAAGAAAAGAAAGACGCATGTTGACTACATGGTTCAAGCTATGAATGTACAAAGCCAGCTGGATGAGAATTGTATGCTTGCAAAATTAATATGCAATGAAATCAGTGGGATTAACTTGACTAATGGTGATGAAGATCATTCCTTTTGTAACAATTGATAGAGCAGATATTATTGTATTAGAAGCTAAACATTCTACAGATCTGGTGAGAAAAAATATTCCTGTAATTGGAGATTCAATTATTAGAGGAACTAATATTTACATTTGCAGACAAGATAATGAACACTGACTAGTGTTATGCTTGCCAGGAGAAAAAATAGAAGATATGAGACAAGCCATGGAACACCTTAACGTCAGGAAGTACGGATTTGTTTTTATTCATGTTGGTACGAATGATCTCATCCACAAGGACTGTCTGTCTGTTAGTGGGGAACTTAAAGCCCTCTTAGATAGTATAGCTTGTGCCGGTGTTAGAACATATTTTTCACAAATCACATATAGAAAGGATAGTCAGATCACTGTGAGTGAAAATATTTTTTTGGGTAAATACCTATATGGAAAAATATCCCATTTAAAAAATGGAAATATTTAGAGCATCCAAGCCTAGTTTTGGGCACACATGTGTTGAGATGGGATGACATGTATTTGTCAAGATCAGGATTTTTTGCAACATATATTTTGCAATATTTGACAAACACTAGGCAGGATTTTTGCCAGGTCGAAAATTTAACAGTTCACATATGGCAACATTTGATTCATCTCTGATGGCTGTTAATGCTAGCAACATTAATAATAAAGCTTTTTTTTGTAATGGAAAATGTGCTAAGTTTCCACAAGATTGATGTTGTTATTTTTTATGAAACATGGTTAAAGAACAATGACTGGAAACCAGTTCTGTCAGGGTATAAATGTTTTTACTGTAACAGACATTCTGACAAAAAATTAGGTGGAAGTGTTATGACAGGATTAAAAATAGTTATGAGACCTGTGATTATTACATGTTCAATGATAACACCAATACTATAGACAGTGTAACTGTGACAATAAAGACAACCCTAGAACATATAACCATTGTTGGAGTGTATAGACCACCAAAGTCAAGTGCTGATGACCTAGAGAATTCATACATTTCTTGCATGAAACACAGGAGGGAAGAATAATATTAGCTGGGGACTTAAATTTACCAGAAACAGATTGGAATAATATTGATTCAACATTAGTAAGGAAATTATTCACATTGTATGTTCAGGAACAACTGGTTCAGATTGTAAAAAAAAAAAAAATCTACCAGGGAATGGAACATACTAGACATTGCTTGTGTTCCCAAATACATTACTGTTACTTCAAGTCAAGTTTTACCACCATTGATGTGCAGTGATCATGGGGTTATAAAGGCAAATTTTTGCTAGATAATTCTGTCAAACTGAAATCTAAACCAGTCCACAGAAGATTAATTACAGATTATATGGAAGCAAAACACTCTCTATATAAAACTAACTGGAGTAATGTGTTCAGTGGAAAAACTGCAGATAGAATGTGAAAAGATTTGAAAGAGCAATGATTTGAGTGCAAAAAAAAATAATAATAAGTTTATTATCAGGATCTAGGCATACAACATTAGGGAGATATATTTCCATAAGAACAAGATACCTGATTAAGGTAAGAGACAAAAAAATATAAGAAATGGAAGAGAGGTCAAACTACAACTTTGAAAACCGAAATAAACAAGATGGACAAACAAATAAATCGTGGTGTAAGACAAGATCAGGAAAAAATTGAAGAAAATGTATATAAAGATATTGAGCATAATAGGAAACATTTTTATAGATAAATAAGAAGTGGAAGGAGTAAAGACATATAAATTGGTAAACTGTGTGTAGATTCTAAAATGCATTCTCAGACTCAACATATTATAGATATATTTACAAAATCTTATGCAAAACATTTTGCCTCCACAAAGGGGTTAATATGTCGTCCTAATGACATCCAAGTAACCTCAAGTACTGGAATCAAATTAGATTATACTGAAAAATAACTGTGCAAACTGGATCCAAACAAAGCAAAGGGAGGAGACAGAATTAGTAATAATAACATGAGAATACTTCAGCAAGAACTTACAGTACCATTATATTTATTATTTAATAGATCAAATAAATATGGGGAGATTCCTCAAGATTGGAGACATGCACTTATTAAGCAAGTCTTTATGGGAAAGGGAATAGGATAAATCCAAAGTCATACAACCCTTAAGTCTACTTTCATTTTGTGGAAAAATAATAGAGAAGGTAATATTGGATAAGTTCTTGTTAGAATTGGATAGGTTGGGACATGACACCATGTATCAGCATGCATATCTTGAAAACAGATCTATTACCATCTGTGACATGGTGTTCTATAACAATATAACAAAAGCTATGAATGAAAAATTGTGCTGTGATGCAAGTTATATAAATTTAACTTCAGCATTTGACAGGATCATACACAAAACACTGATCAATAAATTAGAACAACTAGGTATCGATGTACTCTTGATAATATGGATAGCTGCATGGTACAAATAGGACATGGAAAGTATCATAGAGCAATAGCACAAGTGAAATTCTTGGTTACAGTCAGGGTGCCCCACAGAGCTCTGTCCTAGGCCCTTACTTCTTTAGATTGCATCTTTCAGATCTAACTTTTTCATTTAAGGTGTTCTACAATCTATATGCAAATAACCTAAAATTGAGTAAGCTGATTACATGTTACAGATAAGGCATGTCTGCAAAATAATTTGCTTAAATTGATCATTAGGTCATAGGAGAATAATATACTGATATATACATCAAAAACTAAGCATCTGGGATTTAGGAGACATAAATTGAAAAGTAAATATTTAATACAGTACACAGTGATCGAAACTGTAGATTAATTTAAGGACCTGTGTATATGGGTAGATCCAGCTTTGAGTTTTTAATCATATAAACCAATTGTTTAATGGTAGTTATAGAACTACAGGCTGCATAAAAAGCTTTATAAAGTCTAGAAATAAGAAATGATGAAGTCATTGTTAGTTTCATTAGACCCAAAGTTGAGTATGGAATAACAATATGGAAACCCTATAGGAAAACAAGCATGAGTAAACTGGAAAGAGTACAGAGGAAATATATCAAAGGCATCCATGGATGTGAAAATTTAAGTTATTATGAAAGACTAAAATATCTGAACTTGTATAGTATAACTTATAGATATCTAAGAGGATATCTTATTCAGGTATAGAGGTCATTTAGAGATGACTATCTCTAGGAATGTTTGGGATTACCAAAAGTACTAGAGAATCATCAGACAACGTGTGTAGATGATTCGATAGGAATGAGGAGTGTGCTAATTGGTTCTCTGAGAGAGGAGCTGATGCATGGATCAGACTACCAAATGACATTAAAGTACTAGTTTAGATATTTTTAAAAATAGGCTGGACACATTATGCGAGCAAGTGTTTTGGTATATTGTCAGGCTAGAAGGACATTAAAGCCCCATGCTTAAAATATCTGTGTATATGTAAATATTTGTATTTAATCTAAGGCCATGGTTATCCTTTTTCCATTGACTAACAACATTTGGGTGGTGGTCACAAAAAATGTCCTTTGACTGAGTAATGAAACAGAAACTGGGATTAGAACCAACATTTGTTTCCAGTGTAAATTTGAATATTAAACACATTCTTGAAACTGAACATCACACTGTTGTGAACAAGAATCTGTCCAACAACCAGTGCATGAAAACATGTGGATCTTGCATATACTATAAATCTATTGCTTATGTCCCTAGCATTTTGGTGAGTGGTTACTCCAAAGTTTTAGCCAGCACAGGTATGTTTTGTAAAGCCAGGGGATGATTTACTTAGCAAACTGCCTATTATGTGAAGCTTGTTATGTAGGTAAAATGGAAAAGAGGTTGAGGGACAGGATATATGAACAAACATATGACTGTAGTAGAAAAGATGCCCTTGCCACAGAGAAGAGGCATGAGAGGCCAAACTGGAATGTGGGGGGGGGGGGTTGTTTGACAATTAAGACTGAACACTACAGCTGAACCATGATTACATGACAGCATTTGTATGATAAGCAACTTAAAATTAAGAGTTTCCAAGATATGATTATTATCTTTACTCTTTATTTTTATGCAACAAATTTCTATTTGTACAATGCATAAACACATTTACTGGAATTTATCTTTAAGGCTAATACTAGTGTAACATTATTTAAATTTTTAGAGATGTCTTTTTAAATTGCACTGAAAATTATGATCAGCTGATGTGTGTTTAGCTTTTAAATAAAAGAGTTTGCTTCATAATTCAGATTCTCATGAAGTATTTTATGATTATGGGTGAAAGCACTTAATCTAATAAATGTATTCCCTGGTTGGACTTATCCTTGGATTTGTGTTCTTTGAAGCTTTGTTTTTATCTGGAGAAGAGTTTGCAAGTGCTTAGTTATTTAAGCAATAACCAATGACGTGGTGTGATATATTGAAGATTTACCCATGGGTGGTGTGGTTTAATCATGAGGGTGAAGCCTGAGTGAGTAAATAAAGCCAAGCATGGGTAAATTTCAGTATACCACAACCACAGAGTCAGTTATTGCTATTATACAATGACATTATTTAAGAAAAAAATACTTCCTTTTCTTAAATAATGTCTTTGTATAATGGTGCATTACTGTTCTTCTGCTGGTTGTGGTACACTGTTTTCTTGTTTTGATGTACTGAGCATGCGTATGGGACTTGCATCCCATGCATACCCAGTACATCAATGCTTTGAAACGGAATCAATGGAGAAAAGAAAGTCTCCATTGGTCCATTTTTTTCTTTTTTTCTTTTTTCTTTGTTAAAAAAAATGTTTAGCACTTTATACCAATGGAAGAAAGTCCGGGCAACCGGACCGTTTTCCATTGATATATTGTGAGATGAATAATGGGCACGCTGGCCAATCAGCATGCACATTTTGGAATATTAATGGGGGGGGTGTCATTGTATAATTGGCCTTAATGCTTTTAACCTTATTTTCCATAATGGAACTGTACAAATAAACAGAAATTGATACATATCGCATGCTGCATATATTAAAAGCAAGAAACTGGATAATGATGACAAAAGAAAAATAACAATGAGCATTGCCCACAAAACAGGTCTTTTAGGAGATAGCACTATGCCTCATATTGCAAATGGCAGCTTTCCCTTATTATGATCCTCTCACAGTTAGAGATTGGGGTTTATCAATGGAAAATGGCTCTGAACACAGGCAGATGTAAGGCAGCCACATTTGGGTTCCAATAACTCCAGCTTCTCTTGAAGATTTTCCACCAGCCCTATCAGATAATATTGAAGGAAAGAAAAATATTGCTGGATCATTATTGAGACAATTGGTGCTGAGGCATGCAAAATTCTTATATGTATAACAAAAAAGTCTTATTTTGGGATGAAAGTTGTTTTGCCTATAAACATGGTGTCACATGAAGCTATAAGATAATGTTTCCACTTTTGGAGATGATAACACCCCAAGTGGAAAATACAAGAGATAGACTGGAGAATAATCAGTTTAAAAGTCTAGAATTGTCAAGGTTCTGAAACTAAACCTGAATGAGCAAAGACTGCTTCAAACTGAGATATACAAACTCCAAGGCAACATAGGTCAATGTGACCTCATAACATATCTGCATGGTACAGGTATAGGGTCAGATTGCCATACCTTCTTCTTTTTTATTTTTATTTATGCTTTTGTTTTTATTTTAGCTGATTTCTGGTACAAACTCATGGGCACTGACTGTGATTATTTGTCAGATATGCAACATGACCCAGAGATGTAAGTAGCTCAGGCAGGGTCCCAAAGAAAGTGATTCAGTCCAACAGTATCATCATTTTCATATATATATTTTCATATATTTTCAATAATAGTGAGATAAGATAAGGGCAGGACATTACTAAATTGTAGTAGGAGAGGCCTTCTGTAAAAGGATAATCTCTGAGTAACTGATCACATATTCAGGCAGATGCATGAGGCATTAAGCTTATTCCATTACCATTGATGTCAATCAATATTCAGCCAATCCACATACAGAAACATACTTCTACCTTCCACACTCCTCTCACTTCATTCCTAAATGTCAATTCCACCTCTAGCTACAACCTACCTAAATTCCATAGACATTCTCACCTCACCTACACCCTACCCTCAGATAAAAAAGTGAAACCTCTAACCCTTCTAAAGAGCAACCTTACACCCACACCTGATGATCCTACTTTACAAGACGGTGATGTTCACCCCAACCCTGGCCCCATGAACCTTTCTCTTCAAACATCCAGACCAATCTCCAATAATACCCTTCTCTTAGGGCATCTTAACATACGTAGTGTAAACAACAAAGTACCCTACCTACATGCCCTCCTAGACACTCACTGTTTTGACATTCTCTGTCTCTCTGAAACCTGGCTTAAGTCAGCCACCAAAGACACTGAAATTATACCCCAAGGCTATAATATACTAAGGCTTGACCGTACTAAACGAAAGGGTGGTGGAGTAGCGATTCTGTTTAAGAATCATCTCAACATCTCTACTCTTTCAGCCTGTCCAACCCAGGACAGTAAAGTGGAAGCCATCATCACTAAACTCCAACTAAATGCAAAGAAAGCCCTTTACATCATCTGCATCTACATACCACCTGGTAACAATATACCTATCATAGAAGACTTTCTTAGTTGGGTTTCCATCAACTACCCCCAAGAAACTACAATTCTTGGTGACTTTAATATAGACTGGAATACTATTAACGCTGACAATCCCACCTCTCACATTAACCTAAATGGTTTCACACAAACCATTACCTCTACTACAAGGCTTAATGAACTAAGTAAAAAACAGACTATTTAAGACTGGATACTCATAAACAAAGTTAACATCACATATAAAGTAGGAACTATGCCTAATGACCTCAGTGATCATTGCTTAACCTATATTACAAGAGAGAAGACTGACTATCTACACCTCCCTAATATAAGAAAAATACGTTCTACCAAACACTTTAAAACTGACCTATTTCAAAATGAACTCAGAGCTTGTAACTGGAACCCCTTAAAAATACTTCCACTTAATGAAGCAGTATTATTCTTTAATTCTACTTTTCTTTCCATTTTGAATAAACATGCTCCTGAGCGTACCATTAGAATGAAGTCGAATACAGCCCCATGGCTCTCAAGTAAAACTAAGAAACTAATCCTCTCTAAAAACAAGGTTTGGGCCAAATGGAGATGCCATAGAATCAGCTCTGATTTTCTTCATTTTCGCCAACTTAGAAACTTTACCAAAAAAGCTATAATCACTGACAAAAGAAAGTTCTACTGTGAACTACAAGAAACCCATTTTAATAAACCAAAACAATTTTGGTCCTCAATCAATAGACTCCTGTCACCAGGAACAGCCAAAACTCCCTCCCCACTAAATGCTGACCCAGACACCCCTCACCAAACTGCAAATGCTTTTAACTCTTTCTTTACTGAAACCATTCAATCTCTTGCTAGTCAACTGAACACTAATAGCTTCTACCCTCCAAACAATCTAGTAGACTCTTCTTACAACTTCTCTCTACAACCTATCTCTACCTCCTTCATCTATAGACTTATCTTCAAACTGAAACCCTGTACCCCCTCTGCTGACAAGCTCCCTTCCCTTTTTCTGCAAAAGGCAGCCAAAGAAATTGCATACCCAATAACTATACTCATAAATAGGACTATCCAAGAAGGAACCATCCCTGACATCTGGAAAGTCTCTCATATTATCCCACTACACAAAGGCGGTAACTCTATTGACTACTCTAACTTTAGACCAATTGCACTTCTCTCACCTTTAGCTAAGATTATGGAGAAATGTATTCATCAGCAACTTGTACAGTATCTCTCCCTAAACAATATTATAGCTAACTGTCAACATGGTTTTAGACCCCACCATAGCACCACCACTGCCCTCCTTTCCTTTGTTGATACTATCAACAGCAATCGCAATAATAACCTTTTCTCTTCTGCTCTTTTCATTGACCTCTCAAAAGCTTTTGACATGGTTAATCACTCTTCTTTAATTAACATTCTTGAATCCCTCTCATTTGATAAACTTACCATAAAATGGTTTAGTTCATATCTCAGCTACAGACAACAAGCCGTTCTTTGGGACAACCACATCTCCTCCTTACTGCCCATTTCTATTGGAGTCCCCTCAGGGCTCTATTCTTGGCCCACTTCTCTTCTCCCTCTATATCAATGATCTCCACTCTGTAATTCCTCAAGCCACCTGCATTCAATACGCTGACGACTCCACTATTATATGTTCAGCATCCTCCTCTTCTGACCTAATCTCACTAACCCAAAATATCTTCAACACAGTAGAAACATGGTTTACTAGACGATACCTCCTCCTTAATGCTAAAAAAACTAAACTTCTCCTCTTCACCCCCACCACTCATTACCTCCCATTAAATTTCACCATCCTGTCAAACAACAACACTGTCATCTGTCCAGACTCTACAACTAAACTGCTAGGAATAACCATTGATAACAATCTCTCTTTTGATCAACACATCAACAACACCATCAAATCAGTAAACAGAAAGATTGGATCCTTATACCGTATTAAATCTTTTCTCACCCCATCTGCTAGAGCTACTATTGCCCACTCCCATCTCATATTCACTCTCTTTTACACCTCTCCTATCTTCACTAACCTCAAGAAAACTAACCTAAACAAACTAGCAACTTGCTACAATAACATTGCCCGCTTCGCCACTGGTAACCCTTTCAGAACCCATCACTGCCTTAATTTGAAACTTTTAGGCTGGCTAGAACTACAAAACTATCTTATAATCTCACAACTTACTATTGCCCACAAAATTCTGTACCAACCTGATAACACCCCTATTCTATCACAGCTTTTACTCCCTTGTAACAATCTTACCTCCCTTCATTCCTCTTGTAAACTCTTGACCAAACCCATAAAAGCTCACAACTTAGCTGGTGACTCTTTATTCACTAATACTGTAGGCCGAGTATGGAATTTGCTACCTAGGGATATAACTCTAATCACATCCCTACCTCTCTTCAAACAACAAATCAAACTGTACTTCCAAAATCACTGGCTTTGTTCATGTAGAACACCTGACTGACTTCCCCCCCCCTCGACCTTTAACCCTACTTTGTGCTTATACTAGCAATTACCTTTTCTTTTCCCTTGTAGTCCTTCTATGCTCTGACCTATTTCTCTCACCTCTCCCATCTCCTCTTGTTTGTCTTTTTTAGTTTCTTCTCTCATTTCTTGACTACTGTCTCTTCCCTCTCTTTTTACCCTACACTTTTCCTCCTTCTCTACCCTCTTGTACTTTTTCTTATTATAGTAGGAGCCTTATGGCATAGCCTGTTTGTATTAAGTAAGAAGCTTCCAAACTGACCTAACTCTAGTCATGACTTCTATTGATGATGTGCCTTAATTTTTGTTAATTTTATCACCAATTTATTATTATTACCAATTTTTTATTACTAATTTTTTTCTTATTTTTATTCTATGTGTTTATTAACAATATGTTTCATTGTTTCATTGTTATGTTTTATGTGGAGCTTTTCTCCCCAGGCCTCTACTGAAAATGGAAATATATCCAGCTAGACTAGCCCGGTCAACAAATGTAAAATAAAAAATAAATAAATTTTGATGTGGTACCTTCTGAAATTCTGGGGATGGTGATTGTAACCATCTAAAAGTGTGAAGGTAGGTGGAATATATATACATTTTAATGTTTTGATATTTCAGATTATTTATTTTATTAATGGGTACAGTGATCCTGGAATACATATTTTTTATATATATATATATATATATATATATATATATATATATATATATGTGTGTGTGTGTGTGTGTGTGTGTGTGTGTGTGTGTGTTGTGTGTGTGTGTGTGTGTGTGTGTGTGTGTGTGTGTGTGTGTGTGTGTGTGTGTGTGTGTCTGTGTGTGAAGAGCAGTGGCCAGGGAGTGCCTGGATACAACCCTACAAAAACTGCTTAAATTGTATGGTAGTAAGCTGCAGAATATTTTTTAATCACAATTTATTTTTTTTAAAGTTTCAGACTTGTAGTATTAAAACTAATGTTTCTGATAGGGAGTGATCATGATGTCTTCCTCCTCTTATATAGTGCCTCTGACAGCCTTTTTTTAGGCATTACTAAAATATATATGGAGGAACTCTTATCACTACTTGTAAATATATGGCTTCTAGTACTAAGTAGTAACCATCCCAACCTGCTTCAACACTGGCATCTGACTAGTTTACCAAAGTCTACCATTGCTTTAAGGTACGCTGAATGTCACCTACACACTCCTCATGTAGCGTAGGGCATAAAGGTGATGCTCAGGTGTACCATCCTCAGAACGTATTGCCCCAGTTGGAACAACAGTCCAAAGAATACCAAACAGAACCTGCACATCGAGGAAGGAAATAAGACTGGGGGGATGGAGGGAGGGAGTGAATACTGCAGCAGTGAAGGCAAGGACATCTACCGGTAAGATTTTACACAACTGTACTATGTCCTTACATTCACTGCTGCAGTATTCATTACTTATGGGAGAGTGCCAAAGCTCAAGAAGAAACTTGGGAGGAGGAAGGAGCAGTACAACCCTCTAAGAAGCCATGAAGAATGGCATTAGCAAAACCAGCTCTAGCTTTGGAGATACCATCCAACTGGTAATGCTTGGTAAAAGGTATGCACAGAAGTCCAGGTAGCTGCTTCAAGAATAAAATTAGTGTCTGAACCCTTGAAAAAAGCACCAGAAGAAGCCACAGCTCTAGTAGAATGAGCCTTTACAAAAAAGGAAGGCTCTCACCATGAAAAGTGAAACAGAAAGAAATAGCCTTTGAAATCCAAGTAGAAATAGTTTGCTTGGAAACAGCCAATCCTAAAGACCTAGGATGTAAGGAAACAAACAACTGATCATATTTTCTGATAGCTTTAATCTTATCCAAATAAAATCTGAGCTGTCTATGCATGTCTAAGATATAGAGCACCCTCTCACTGTCAGATTGAGGAGAGGGGAAAATGTAGGCAAATCAATAGACTCATTAACCACCTTGGGCATAAAAGAAGGATTAGTATGTAAGGACACCCTGTTCTCATGAAATATCAAAAAAGGTGGACAAGCCATAAGGGCTTTAAACTCAGACACCCATCTGATAGAAGTAAGAGTTAACAAAAGAACTGTCTTCCAAGAACAATATTGCAAGGAGCTGAAACAGCAGCTTCAAAGGACACTGAGTCAATTTTTTCAGAATGAAATTAAGATCCCAGGGAGGAGGAACAGGCTTCCTGGGAGGTCTAATATTAAGGACACCTTTAAGAAATTGCTTAGCCTCAAATCTAGAAGCTAACAGGGTAGTTAAAGGCAGACAAGCAGAAAAAAACTGTTAAGTGGGCCTTAATAGACGAATAGACCAAACCAGCATTGAGCGACTCACAGAAATAAGAGACAACCAAAGGAACATCCACAGAAAGTGGGTCTAGGTCATGAGAAAGACACCAAATAGAAAACCTCTTCATTTACATAAGTAGGATTTCCTAGTCGCAGGTTTTCTGGCCTCCTGCAGGACCTGCAGCACATCCTCTGAAAAAAGATGTCTATGAGGGACCAAAACCCTATCACCCACGGTGTCACTTGAAGCATGGACAGTTGGGGAATGGGTGAGAGATCCCTTGTCTTGTGAGTAGATCCACTCTATGAGGTAACTTCTGATGATTGCCCTTGGCTAGATGCAGAAGTAGAGGGAACCAGTGCTGTCGCGGCCAAAAGGGAGTCACCAACAAGATTTTGGGAGCATCCTGTTGAATTTTGAACAGGACTCTCAGAATGAGAGGAAGGGGAGGGAATGCATAAAGAAACATCCCCTTCCAAGAAAATGAGAGGGCATCCACCTTCCATACCAGAGGACCTGGGACTCTGGCACGATCTACTTGAGGTGTACCCCACTGGTGAACAATGTCTAGAAACACATCCCTGTGAAGCATCCATTCATGGGATTGAGTGAAGGACCTGCTGAGATTATCTGCCACAATGTTCTGGATCTGTAGGAATATAAACTGTTTGAAGAGTCACTTGATACTTGACAGCCAGATCCCATACCAAAAGTGCCAGCCAGAAAAGAAGGCAAGATCTTGTTCCCCCCTGTTTGTTGATATACCACAAAACTAATGTATTGTCTGTGACTACCTTGAGAGACCCCTGAGAGAAAAGAGGATGAAAGGTCTGAAGAGCCAGCATAAAAGCTCATCTCTTTGACACTGATGTGCTCCGTCTGCTGACGAAGTGACCAGACTCCCTGAACCTTCAGGGAGCCAAATGTCTCTCTTCATCCCACATCTGAAGCATCTGTGAACAGATCCTGAGAGGGACGAGGATGATGAAAAGTGAGCCCTGGATTCAGAGACAACTGCTGAATCCACCACAGAAGTTCCTTCTTGAGACAAGGGAGAAGAGGAACTGTAAAGTCCAGAGGATGTGCATGTTGAAGCCACACTGACTTCAGAAACCACTGGAACTTCCTCATGTGAAGTCTGGCCAGAGGAAGCATTGGAATGGTGGAAGCCATGAACCCCAGAGCCCTCTGGTTTTTTATTCAAACCATTCGCACAATATAAATATGAATATGAATTTTATTACAATTTTAAAAGCAGTATTTATTATTTTAAAATGGTTTTGTAATGTAGTAAATATTTATTTATTCATATTTTACATTTGTGTGTTTTAGTAAACACAGTTTTAAGTATGTATTTTTTGAATGAGGTCTGCTTTGTGATTGGTTATGGGTGATTGAATTGAGTATAAATTCAGGCAGAATTAAATGGTATGCATTCATCTGAAGAAGTCCTTATAGTGACGAAAATGCAATTTTAAAGTTGTGAGCATTCATGTGGTTTATTGTCTGGCTGTAAGTCATTTTATTGTGGAATTAAAGAATTACACTCAGCAGCATGGTGTTTCCTTCCAAAGTGCTCTTTTAACTGTTTCATAGCCCTGAGAAACTCCCTGGCTGTAATGGAGGCTAGGGAAAGAAGAGTTTAAAGGTAAAAAATGAGAGTTAAGGCCTTTGGAGGAGGGAGGGATGCCAGCATTGGCACCGTTTGAATCCTACAACCCAGAAAGACATGATCCTGAGAAGGAGTCATGGAAGACTTTTTGAAGTTTATCATGAACCCTAGGCTCTGAAGAATGGAAATAGTAAAATGAATATTTGCAAAAGGACCACTGGAGAGGATGCCTGAATCAGCAGGTCAACATAGTAAGGAAATATTTGGATCCCTTAAAGCCTGAAAAAAGCAGTCACAGGAGCGAGGTATTTGGTGAACACCCTTGGGGTAGTAGAAAGGCCAAAGGGCAAAGCACAGAACTGAAAATGCCAGGAAGCAACAGAGAAATGCAAACACCTCCTGAAAAGAGGATGGCTCAGAATATGAAGATAAGTATCCTTGAGATCCAAAGACACCAGAAAGGTCTGAGGTAGCAAGAGAGGAAAAAGGGTCTGAAGGGACAACATCCGAAAGGAAGGTACCTTCAGAAAGTGTTTAGATGAGAGAGGTCTAGAATTGGTCTTCAAGTACCTTCTTTCCTGGGCACTAGAAACATTCTTGAATAAAACCCCTTCCCCCTTTGGGACACAGGCACTTCTTGAATAGTACCCTGAGAGAAGAGATCACAAAGAACCTCTGGGAAAAAAAGGAAGTTGTTCCCAAGGAGGCTGAGGAATGCCCATAAAAAGAGGGTTGGAATTCCACACCATGAAGTATCCCTGATGAATGATTGACAGAACTCAAAAATCCTGGGTGATTCAAAGCCAAATAGGAAGAGAAAGAGAAAAGTGAAGAGAGAAAGGAATGTGGCTGGGAACAGGTGGATAGTCAGAGAGCACATGGTTTGTAAGGAAATGAAGGCTTTAGAATCCCTGCAGTCTGAGTGGCCTTAGCAGGAGGAGCCCATTTACCACTCTTTTTACCTTTAGCAGGAGGGCAAGATTGCTTACGAACAAAGGCTGGCTTAGAAGGGTAGTTTCTCTGAAATTTAGGCACAGGACAAACAAAGATATGTTTAAGCTCCAAGGCCTTCCCCTTGTCCTGAAGAGACTTAAACAAACCAGCAGCTGCTTCCCGAAATTAAAGTTTAGTATCCTAAGGGGCATACATCAATTTAGCCTTAATATCATTGGGTAAAGGTTTATAGCCTAAGCCAAACATACCTCCTCAGTACTGAACCAAAAACAGCAGCCGTACAACAGGCATCTGCTGCCTCATAACTACATCTGATAAATGATGAACTACCTGAGAGGAAGTCCCTAGCAGGGAAAGAGCACAAGATTTACTCACAGAACCTGCAAGATCAGAAAAAAGCTGACAAGCCTGAGAAAGAAGAGCCAACACATACCTAGATATATGTGGCTGATAATTAATTGCCCTACAAGCTAGGTTAGCAGAAGTATAAACCTTCTTACCCAACCTGTCCATGGTTCTGCTGTTCTTGTCAGAAGGCAGTAACCTGGACGAAGGAAGCAATTGAGACAGCTTATCAGAGGTTACAGATAATACAGAGGAGTTAGCAGCAGGACATTTGAACAATACAGAGCAATCCTCAGGCACCCTATAAAACCTATCAGACTTCTTGGGAGCAGGGGCAGAGAATCAGGCACTTTAGAGGCATTAGAAAAAACATCTAGTAAAGTAGCCAAGATAGGAGGAATAGCCAGAGGTTCAGGAGATTCCATCTGCAGTAACTCATAGTACCTTCTATGGATATCTGAAACCTGGGCACAATCCCACTTGAGATTGTGTCCCCAAAGGAAATTTCCTCATAAGGGGTATCTGGACTATACCAGTCCTCCTCCTCAGACCCGTAGTCTAAAGGAGAAGGAATCTGAGTAGAATAAGAAAGGGATTTTTCATCAGAATCCAACTCTTCCTCAGAATAATTTAATTCCCTGGACCTTTTAGATGAAGAAGAAGACCAAGGAGGAGCAGGAACCGAAACCCCTTGAGGAGGCATTAAAGACACTAAAGCATTAAATAGCCTCTGAGTAAAGGCCTGTCACTCACTTGTGGATCCCTAGGAGCAAAAGAAACATCTATTGTTCTGTTTTTTTTTTTAAGGGGACATCCATCTTAGAAAACTGAGAGGGCCCTGACTCAGGATGGCATTCCACAACCGTAGTAGGAACTTCTTCCCTAAGAGAAAACTGCAGAACCCCCTTAGACCCTTCAGAAACAATCAACCACGGTTCCCTGAAACAGACACCTGCAAAGCCTTGTTATATGTGTTGCCCACCAGATCCCCACTGGCCTGCAACCCGGATGAGGCAGAGGAATCCAACAACACAACTAGGCGAGTCTCTGGGTTTGTAATAATCTCAGAAGAAACCCCTGGCAGAGGCTGGGCAGCAGAATATTCCAGTATACTTTTTTCACCTTCTTCTTTCTGATGGCTGACCCTTGGGGCAGGAGGTTCCATCTATAGTGTGTTTAGCAAGCAGCTTAAGACACTGGTTTTCAAGATACAATGAAAGGGAAGAAAGCCGACTATGAAGGGTTTTTGGGACAAATGTCTAACACATAGAGCAAGCTCCTAGGCTAAAAACGCACTTATCGTGGCAGTCTTTATGGGGAATCTGTCCCCCAGACTGGCATTTACCCTTTCTGGATGACATTACCCCCCCCGAACAGCACAAAAACAAGAAGAAAAAAACAGAAACCCAACAGGGTACTTATCTGCAATGGTGAGGAATTCGGCAAACAGGAGAAATCACAGGAATGTTAATAAACAGAAAAAAAATGGGTGGAGGCAAAAAAGAATGATGGTTAAAAACAGATAAACACATAAACACAAAAAACACTACATTACCAAAGGTAGTCTCAACAAGTAAAGAAAATGCAGGAACAAAGATGAGACATACCACCAACGCTATCATGAGATGAACACATCACGTTAAAAATCAAATTCTTTAATACAAACAATAAAAAGTAGCATAAAACAAAGTTCTAGGGTTGATAAGCACTTTTGGTAAAACCTTCTTCAGATCCTCACACATTAACCATCAATTTTTCTTATAAAAGGAGTAATAGCCAATCATCAAGAATCAAGAACAAGCTGGATCAATGAACTTCTCATAGGTTCATGGGTTCATAGGTAGGTACTAGGCTATTGGCCCAAGGGCCTAAGTAAGCCTATCCAACAAGGTTCCCTGGCTTATGCCACCCAAGAAGGTTAATTTCCTGTGCCCCTGTCGAGCAGAGCCACAGAAGTGATACCCAGGGTGTATTTCCTATTTCCCATCCACTCATCAAGATTTTTCTTGAAGAGTGCTAATGAGGAACTTTGCTAGACATAGATGGGTAGCTTGTTCCAGAATATAAGAAGTCTCTGGGACAGGAATCTATCCCTCCAGTATGTCCTGTTTATTGTGGTGACAAGGTTTAGGTCCCTAGAGCATCTAGCTCAGAGGGATTGGGATTTCTTTAAGTGTAGCATGTCTAACAGCTCGGGTTTAACATAGCTTTATATGTTAGGCAGAGATCTTCTCGGAGTAGGCGATATGCTGCAGAGTAAAGCTAGAGTTGTTTGAGATGGTCAGTGTAGGGCATCTGTTTGAGGCCAGTAATCCTCTTTGTGACGTACTTCTGTAGCCTTTCCAGCTGCTACAGATGTCTTGTGAGGTACAGTCCAAAAGGGGAGTTGTACTCTATAATGGGTCTAATGAGTGCTGAGTAGAGGGGAACAATGACCTCTTTTTTCCTGGATGAGAACCCTTTTGTGATGAGGTGTGCCACATAGAAGGATTTCCTGACTACTGTGGTGATGTGATTATCAAAGGAGAGATTACTGTCCACCTGGGTCCCAAGGTCTCTTATATCACACATTCGGCATTAAGTAGACTGCTGTTTATGTGGTAGTTCATGGGTACAGAGTTTTTACCAAAGGAGATGACTGCACTTTTTGGCATTGAGCTTGAGGCCATGCCTCTGACACCAGCCATCTGTCTCAGTGAGGCCCTTCTGTAGGATGTCACAATATTTGGGGAATCGACTATGGCTCCTAGTTTGCAGTCATCTGTGAACTTCATTAGCCAGAGGCCTTCTGTGTTAGCCTGTACTTCAGAGAAGTAGATACCAAACAGGAGAGGTCCCAGGACTGAACCCTGTGGTACTCCACTCGTCACTGGTTTGAAGTCAAATTTGGAGTCTGCAACTTTTACAGTGTGGGTTCTGTTAGTGAGCCAGTTGGCAACCCATCTTGTGATGTATTGATTTATACCTAGTTTAGTGAGTTTAGCTATAATTCCAGAATGGGGGATGGTATTGAAAGCCTTGGTGAGGTCAGGATAGGCTGTGTGAACCACCTTACCCTCCTCTACAGCTTTGGTGACTGCCTCAAAGAAGTTGATTAGGTTCAGAAGGCATGATCTGCCTTTCACAAACCCGAACTGGTTGGGGTCCAGAGTTTGGACGTTACCACTGTCTTTGTTTATGAGTTCCATGATGATACGTTCCATGGCCTTGCAGACCAGGCTCGTCAGCTATTAGAGCGAGAGTTCCCAAGATCAGTGGTGGCTCCCCCTTTGTGGAGTGGGATAACTGTTGCTGTGCACCATTCAGTGAGCACAAAGCCTGACATGAGACTATGATTGTCCATGGTGCTTAGGTGGGGAGCTAGCTCATTCTGAAGTTCATGTAAAATGCAGCCTAAAATGTTGTCCAGTCCCATGGATGCTGTGTTTTTGGTTTTAAAGAGTGCAGCTTTTACCTGCATAGATGTGATTACAGGGACTCTGCATTCTTCCTGTATAGATATGGGCCCCTTAGGGGGTGAGAGGGGGATAATGTTAGCACTGAAGCTATCTGCCAGGATGTTGGCAATATCAGTTGGTTCTGTAATTTTCATGCCATTGTGCTGTAACTCAGAGCAGATCTGGGTGTTGCCATTGAGATTCTTGACATAGCTATAGAATGCTTTGTGGTTGCCCTTAGAATCAGCGGTGATTTTGTTTTCATAGCTAGCTTTGGAGGATCTTATAAGGGATCTCAGCTTCTTACTGAGGCTGACCAGGGAGTTCCTCCACTCATGGGATTTTACTCTCTTTTGCAACAGTTTCTTCCTTCTGTTGTAGAGTTTGCTTATGGCAGGGGACCACCAGATTGGCTTCCTTTTTTTGGAGGATAGTGTCTTGGTTCTGATTGGGATAGCACGATCCATGCACTTGTGTAAGTACTTATAGAGTGCATTTGTGTAGGATTCAGCAGTCGTAACTGTATTGTCCATCTGCATGGGTGTCATGAAGTTTGCCACTTCTGTCTTAAGAAGCATGAAGTTGACTTTGGAGAAATTTTTTACCATGGTTTCCTTAATGGTGGGTGGGGGAGGGATACGGATATCTAGGGTGATTATCTTATGGTCGGATCTGACCAACGAGGAATTGACTTCAGGTGTGGAATACCGGTCACTCATGTTGGTAATGACTAGGTCTAGAATATTTTTGCCCCTGGTGGGGGTGTGGATAAGTTGATCCAGGGCATTGGAATTTATGAATTCCAGAAAGCGTTGAGCGAAGGAGTTGGTACATGAGTAGTTTTCTCAGTTAATCGTGAGGTAGGTGAAATCATCCATTATTGGGGTATTTGATTGAACCCTAATATTTTCCAGTATATCAAGAAAACAGGAGTGGGAATCCTGAGGCATGGTAGGGGATCTGTAGCAAGCTACAATTTCAATTGCAGTTTTGCCCAGAGTTAGTTGCACTTGGATAACCTCGAATGCATTATGCTGCGCAACTAGCCTGGAGGTGCGGATATCCTTAATGAATATGGACACACCTCCACCTTTGGTGTTCTGATCTAGGTTAGATGGCCGAAAAGTGTGGTATGAGTTATAGCTTGGTAATGCAGGGGTGCTCTCTAGAGCCTTGAACCAGGTCTCAGTCACTGCACAGATATTGATGTTCTCCATTTTAAGGAGTGCCTCGAGAGAGTGCATTTTGAGATTTAGACTTCTAGCATTGAGTAGTTACACAAACTCCACTCCACACACCTTCAGATAGAAACAACTCTGATCCAAAACAATACTGCAACAGCAAAATCTTCAGAAGTCAGGAATCGAAAAACAGGAACCAAAGTCAAATCCAAAAGCAAATTCTTTATTCTCCAGCGCCTTGGTGTAACCACCTTTCAAGAGTATACATTCTCACTGAAAGAATGGATATATATATATATATATATATATATACTCATAGCAATTAATTAAGCAATTAATTAAACAATTATGTTCAAAAAAGTTTTAAAGCAGACACCTCCAGTTTATTTCATTATTCAATCCACAGGGTGTCATTGTATTGTATTTCAAAATAAAAATACTTTCCTTATATTGTAAGTTATATTTCAAAGCATTTTCATCATTACAAAGACATTTCACACTTTCTAAAACTGTTCCTGTTAAAATGAAGCATCACTATTATGATAAACACTAAAATGTGTGGCAATAAATTTATTTTCCCTTTTATGTCTTATGTCTCTAATGTGCTCACCTAACCTAATACGAAACTCTCTTTTAGTTTCACCTATATAATATAATCCACAGGGACAGTGTAAAGCATACACAACTTCTACAGGTAAAACTATCTCTTACTGTGAACCTAATGTTGTTAATATAATTAAATGTTCTAACTATATTCCTACAAACACTGCATCTACTGCAACATCTTGTACCAAATTCACTTAGTGGTCTTGGTAAACAAAATTTTGGCATTACAAATTTACCATGTACCACCATATCTTTCAAATTTCTTCCCCTTTTATAGGAGAATAAAGGTTTTTGTGGCAAAATGTGCATCAACACCTTGTCTTTCACTAAAAATTTCCAAAAATGTTCCACTACATCCTTTATGTCTCCACTTTTTACATTATATGTAGAGACAAAATAAATATCCTTACAAGTTTTATCACTGGTTGCCAGATGATATTTCTTATAATGGTGATATTCACCCTTATTACATTTATTCCTTACCATATTATTCACCTTTTTTACCTTCATAATGGCATTTTCTAAAATATTCACACTGTACCCTCTTTTCAAAAACATATTATATGTGATGTCCCATTCCCTTTGTAGATTCTCTTGTGTATTACATAATCTAGATACCCTTGCCAATTCCCCATAAGGGAGAGCTTCCAAAGTATGTACAGGATGGCAACTAGATGCATGAAGGTATTGATTACCATCTATAAACTTCCTATGTATATTTGATATAATTTTACCATGTTCTGTACCCTCCAAAACAAGATCCAAGAATATTACTTTGTTTCCCTTCTGTATTCCATCAAATTCTAACCCAAATGGGTTACCATGTAAGTCTGTCAAAAATTCATTAACTGAATCAAAACCACCATCACAAATAAAAATCAAGTCATCTATGTAACGAAAATAAAATAACACATTACATTTCATAAAATTTAACTCAAATAGAAATTTCCTTTCAAAAAAATTCATAAACAAATTGGCATATATGGGGGCAAAAGCTGCCCCCATTGCTGTACCTTGTTTCTGCCGATACAAAACATCATTAAAAATAAAATAATTATTCTTTAAACAGAAATCCAACAAATCTACTATGAAATCAACAGAAGGGTTGTCTTTTAAAGAAGATCTCACTGCATTGAGGCCATCATCATGTCTAATAGAGGTATATAGACTTTTAACATCCATAACCAACCAATACATTTTGCTGTTCCAAGAAATAGAGGATATTTTGTTTAAAAATTCCATACTATCTTTGATGTAAACTGGAGATTTAACTACATATGGTAAAAATATTCTATGTAAAATCAAACCAGTTATGTAGGAAATAGTTGCAGGCTGAAATAATGGGTCGACCTTGGGGGCTATGTAAGTTCTTATGTATTTTTGGTAAACAAAAGAATACAGCTAGGTCCTTTCTATCATTGTCTAACCTATTCCTCACATCCTTCTCTGTAAAAAACCCCAGTCTGACTCCCCTGTCCAACATGTGTTTAAATTTTGTAACAGCCTTTTGATAATGAATCATATTGCTTCTTTCATATGTTGTTTCATCCTGCAAATGATTCATACACATCTCAAAATATTGCACAACACTCATTATAACAATTTTGTTTCCCTTATCGGAATGTTTGATAATAATATCCTTCCTGTCACATAATTCTTTTAAAGCACTCCATTCTTTATAAGTTAAGTTATATAAACTATTACATCTATTCAATTTCATATTTCTACATATATTCTCACATTCAAATTTAATCATAGAGCCATAATGAATAGCTCTCTAATTAATAAAAGGCAGAATAAATTTGTTAGAAGAAGCTACATAAGACATATCTATTGCATTGCCAACAATAGGAAATTGCACATCATCATTACTTGTACATTCATCACATGAATAAAAACTATCCTCAGATTCACATGAAGAAAAACCTCCATGTGCAGAATTAGAACATCCTTGGTCCCTGCTAAAGTGAACTTTCAAATGTATCTTCCTAAGAAATTTAAAGATATCTTGCTGTATCAAATATTCTTTAGGAAAAACAGTAGGTATAAACTTTAAACCTAAACATAACACAGCAAACTGTTCATCAGACAAATCACAACCGGATAAATTAAGAACAATACTTTTATCATTAAAGTCATTACTGTTTAAATTTCTTGTTGTTATATTGTTGTCCATACCTCCGATTCTGATGAAAATTGTCAGGTTGATTGAATTTCTGAACAGAGACATCTTCTTGCTCATAACTTCTCAGGCGTTTCTGTCCCTGTTGAAATGTTCGTTCCTGGTGCTGCAAGCCTCCATTGTTAAACTCCTGTTGCATCCTACGTGGTTGTGCTGGTCTAGGTAATTCCGGAAATTCCATCCTGGATGAGAAACCTTTTGTGATGAGGTGTGCCACGTAGAAGGATTTCCTGACTACTGTGGTGATGTGATTATCAAAGGAGAGACTCCTGTCCACCTGTTTCCCAAGGTCTCTTATCACACTTTCGGTGTTAAGTAGACTACCGCCTATGTGGTAGTTCATGGGTACAGAGTTTTTACCAAAAGGGATGACAATGCACTTTTTGGCATTGAGCTTGAGGCCATGGCTTTGACACCAGGCATCTGTCTCAGTGAGGGCCTTTTGTAGGATATCCACATTGTTAGGAGTTTTGATTATGGCTCCTAGTTTGCAGTCATCCGCGAACTTTGTTAGCCAAAGACCTTCTGTGTTAGCCTGTACTTCAGAAAAGATACCAAACAGGAGAGGACCTAGGACTTGAACCCTGTGGTACTCCACTTGTCACTGGTCTGAAGTTGGATTTAGAGTCTACTACTTTCACAGTGCGGGTTCTGTCTTTGAGCCAGTTGGCAACCCATCTTGTGACATAGGGATTTATACCCAGTTTAATGAGTTTATCTATAATTCCATAGTGAGGGATGGTGTTGAAAGCCTTGGCGAGATCTAGATGTGAACCACCTTACCCTCATCTACGGCTTTGGTGACCGCTTCAAATAAGTCTATGGGGTTTAGAAGACATGGACTGCCTTTTACAAACCCGAACTGGGCAGGGTCCAGAGTTTGGAGATTACTAATGTCATTGTTTATAAGTTCCATGATGATACATTGCATAGCCTTGCAGACCAGGCTTGTCAGGCTAATGGGGCAGTAGTTCCCAGGGTCCGTGGTGGCTCCCCCTTTGTGGAGTGGGATAACCGTTGCTGTGCGCCATTCAGTGGGCATGAAGTGTGAGGTGAGGCTATGACTGAACATGGTACTTCGGTGGGGTGCCAGTTCATTCTGTAGTTCATGTAGAATGCAGCCTGGGATGTTGTCAGGTCCCGTGGATGCTGTGCTCTTGGCTTTGGAGAGTGTGTTTTTTACCTGTGCAGCCATGATTACAGGAATTTTGCATTCTTCTAGTATAGAGATGGGCCCTTTGGGGGGTGAAAAAGGGGTAAAGTTGGCACTGCACCTATCTGCCAGGATGCTGGCAATATCAGTTGGTTCTTTATATTTAGCGCCATTGTGCTGTAACTCAGAGCAGATCTGAGTGTTGCCATTGGGATTCTTGACATAGCTATAGACTGCTTTGTGGTTGTCTTTAGAATCAGTGGAAATTTTGTTTTTGTAACTAGCTTTGGAGGATTTTTATGAGGGATCTCAGCGTCTTACTGAGGCTGACCACAGAGTTCCTCTAATCATGGGATTTTACTCTTTTTTGCAACAGTTTCTTTCTTCTTTTGTAGAGTTTGTTTATGGCAGGGGAACACCAGATTGGCTTCCTTTTTTTGGAGGATAGCATCTTGGTTCTGTTAGGGATTGCACGATTCATGCACTCGTGTAAGTGCTTATAAAGTGCATTTGTACAGGATTCAGCAGTTGTACCTCTATTGTCTGTCAGCATGGGTGTCATGAAGTTTGCCACTTCTGTCTTAAGAAGCATGAAGTTGGCTTTGGAGAAATTTTTTACAGTGGTTTCCCTAATGAGGGGTGGGGGTGGGATGTGGATGTCTAGGGTGATTAGCTTGTGGTCAGACCTGACCAACGAGGAATTGACCTCTGAACTTCATATTGTTGTCATATGCTACTTTTTATTGTTCGTATTAAAGAATTTGTTTTTTAATGTGATGTATTCATCTCACAACAGCCTTGGTAGTACACCTGATGATTAAAAACAGTGTTTGGACTGGCGGCAAAGAAGTTCAGAGGATGGTATCCCTGAATGTCACCTTTATGCCCTACGCTACATGAGGAGTGTGTAGGTGACATTCAGCATACCTTAAAGCAACAGCAGACTTTGGTAGACTGCCCAGACTATGGGCTTCATGGCAGGGAATCCCATAAGTAATGAATACTGCAGCAGTGAATGTAAGGACATCACCTGCTGCCTAAGTATTTACCTATTGACTTTATTTGTTAACCAGGTAAATCCACTAGCTACCCATTTTCAGGGGTGCCTGGGAGCAATGTCTTGTTAATCGACTTGCTCAGAGAGTTATACAAATGAAGAAGTTAAATCTATGACAACAATATGAACTTTGATAGCAGCTTTTACCATTCATCCACTGTGCAAAACTGCCAGACCTCAACTGACACTCCTCCCCACAATGGATAACCATGTCTAATTGCGATATTTCAAAATACACAGAGATTAGCTGATATATGTCACTGTCTCTTATTCCAGTTTAAATGTGTGATACCATTAAAGCACAGATGCTCTGAGAAACAGCATTGTGCTCATTGTAAAGAAATGACATATTTTACAGTAAAACTTTAACAGGAATAGTAGCTTTAATACTATGACTGATTATTGTATATTCAAAACAGAGTCTTTGGTGTCTTAAGGAACCTATACATACTTAGACTCCATTTTGGACTTAACTTTGACATAAATATCTTCTCAGTGGTTAGAAAGGCATTTGTGAGATTTCATTTAATTCTAGAGAATATTAGTATGATGCAGAAAAATATTTCTGCCTTGGTATGCAACAGTAATGTTTAAAGGTTTCTCAGAAAGAAATTAATACAGCTACAAAATATAAGCTACAGAGATATCTTAAGGGATTTTTCATTATGTTCAATGTCATAAGGGCTCCTGAGGTGCGATGCTTATTGTGAAGTACTGTTAGGCCCACTTCTTTTATAAATAGCATGTCTGGAGCTCACTATGGATGGGGATACCACCACACCAGGCACCTTACTACTGAAATTAAATATAAACAAACTGCTATAGTGGCATACAGGGATAAAGACCTGACTATGGCCCAACTGACCCAGGTTGGATTAGTGGCTTGGGTATAATGGATAAAGCCCTGACTATGGCCCATCTGACCCAGGTTGGATTAGTGGTTTGGGTATGATGGAAATGCAGGGAAGAAATGGATGTGCCCGGCCTGGATGAGAAGGCACTCACTGATACAATCATTAAGGGGAGGGATAGTCCAAAGGGGGCGACTTACCTTTGTTCACAATAAAAGAGCATGGGGGCAGGGAAAGGGAAGAGGGAAGGGTGTAAAAAAAAAAACAGATGTAAGCATGCATAAGCCAAGCTACCAGAATGCCCTTAGGATCCACAACTGTCCCCAGCAATACCAGAGTTAGTCAGAGGGCCAGAAAATAGCTGGTATAACTGGTGTGGAAGTAGGTCACTGGAGGCTGGGCTGGTAAAGATAAGATCTGAAGGGACCAATAAATACATGTGCACAATGGGGAAAAGATGAACCCAGCTGTGACACATCACCTTAGATTACAGGAAAGGAACTGCCCCTGCAAAAATAGAGCACACCCCTGCTTTTAAGAGTTCACTAAATGAGTCTACAGTTGACACAAAAATACAAATATAGAGTTGGTGTCAGTCAGGCTTTTAGAAGATCAGTAGATTGCAGCTTGATATTCAGATCTGTGAATGCTAAGTTGACTGTAGTTCTTGTGTGTGGCAAAATAACTGTTACATGGCTTAAGCCATCCTTATTCCTCATTGCCATAATGTACCCTAGTATCTTTATAGTGTTTGATGGCTTCTTTTAAAACAGTAAAATATAAGGTAATGGATAAAAACAATGTCAAAGATAAGTTATCCACTGCATGCTAGAAGTGAGACCATTTCTAATAAATCTGTTTATTGATTAGAAGATCTGTCTCCACACTAATAAATTTGTATTTACATATTCAGTTTTGAATACGGAGAAGAGCCATTTTTGGTAAGGAATATAGTGGTTTTAATTCAATACATCTGAAAATAGTTGCTCAATAAAAGTGTCTGTTGAACCTCTGTTTTTTCTGTAGAAGACAGCTTACATCTGCCCTTTCTTTCCTAGTGAACTTAATAAATGTTTTCTACAGTTCTGTGTACATTTCTTTTTCTTCTTGAATGTTATGACAGATTAGAGACTCATTGAAAGTTCCGGACTCCTCTGAGGTATTTTGATTATGGTATAAGTACTTACTGATATATATATGTGAATATATATATATATATATATACATATATATATATATATATATATATATATATATATATATATATATATATATATATATATATATATATATATATATATATATATATATATATATCATTTAGCTGTAGTGCTTAAAACCATCTATGAGTAAAACAACTCTCATGAGGGTTTGGTGACATTTTAAATGTTTTGCTTCATTTCCACATTATGTGCCCCCCTCAAAAAAGATAATCCAAATAATGGAGAGCAGTAGTAGTTAGTACTGCTACCTCAGAGTGCTTGCATCTCTGGTTCAGTTCTTGGTTGAGGATACTTCTCTTTAGAATTTGTATGCACTCTCCTTTGTCTGAATGGGTTTTACACTGGGACCCTGGCTTCCTCCTACATCTCAAAGACATATGGATAGGTGAATTGTAGATGTTCAAATTGCTCACATACAGGAATTATCCTGGTCTTTCAGCTAGTCTTTGCAATAATAGGCTACAATTCTTAATTACCCTAAACTGTATAAAACAGGTTCTAAATATGGATGGACAGATGTTTCATATGTATCATTAACAAACTGTAAGTTAGAAATGAAGTGGGTCAGAAATTGTGCAATAACATTCTCAAATCTATTCAATGTAAAGAGCACCTAAATTATTAAATACAAATAAATTAATATATTCAAAACAAACAAAACACCCAATGAGGCAAGGAATCACTGTATAGAGCAAATGAAGTAATCCAAGTAAGAAATACAAATACAGTGAGATGAAACATGGCTCCCTCTCTCACAAGATACAAAATCAGATCATTCGGTAAAAGAATTAAACTCTTTAATTTTGGTTAGCGCTTTCACCACCATGCAAGTGGCTTCATCAGACCATACATGTAACAACAGCAAAAACAAACACTTATGTGCTTACATTTTCATCACATTCCACAAGTGCTTCCAATCTGCATAATTAATCCATCTAATCTGTTGCATTTAACGTATTATGTAGATGTTTAAATACATTGAAATAGCATCCCAAAACTTCCCCGCTAGGGTCCAAACTAAATTGTGACAAGAGCACCTTTTAAAAGCATATAAACATCCCGAGCTATGAAAGCGTAAAAGCTCCGTGATACAATAAGTTAAAGCTTTATTCTAAACTTCATTTAAATGCTTACGTATTTGGAGTGCTAACTCTACAAAACCACAAAGCGTCATCATTCATATCACGCAAAATAGCGTGAGAGACTGTGAACCTCTTAAAGGGGAATCAGCCAGTCTATATGTATACATTCAAATATACGATTAAGCACAAAAATTCACTTTTTATCTATATAAATAAATAAGATAAAGTACGATGCAGACTGGAAACAAAATATACCTTCCTTTACTAACCCTAATATTAATCAAAATATATACCCGCACATCTCAACCTCTGCTATGTGCTGTACTATCATCCTGTAAAGCAAAAACAGTATATTATACAATAAAAATATTACTGTGCCTAACAAGAGCAGAATAAATATATGTCTGATCAAAATATATGAGTTATGCAAACAATACACTACCATGTCCATATAATACTATCTGCTGAAAAGTACACATACCATGTACAAAAATGTTACTAAAAACATAATCAAAAATATGCTGTCTATATAATAAAACTTGCATATGCATAACACGACCTGCACTAATCTAAATATAGGCAAATGTACCATATGCATGAAATATAAAAATGCAATCTAGCAGGTCACAAGATATATATATATATATATATATATATATATATATATATATATATATATATATATATATACATAATGTCTATACAAATGTCTATTTAAGAAATATAACATATGTAATACTTATGTGTATATGAGGAGTTTATATATATATATATATACATATATCAACCTATACTAGTATGTGTATAAAAGGAAATAATATGCATATGATAAAAGCTATAATACTAAAAACTTAGTCAGTCTAAATATGTATTGTATCATATAAACACTATCCATAGTATATTATAATACATTTACTTATAAAAATACATGAAAATATAAAGAGGTCTAAAAATAAACCACAGATTCACAAAATTAATTATACAGTAATGTATATTGTACATGGGCTAAATATGCTAACAAAAACTCATAAAAAAGTACACAGCCTAAGGTCAATTTATAGTTCAGCATATGTAAAAGTACTTACAAGACTATATTTTTCTACAAAAATATATCAATTTGCTAATCAAAATCAATGGCATTCATCTGGGTATCCCCCTTTCATCCAAAATCGGTTTTATGGACACTCTTCCAGTTAGACCAGAACCTCTATCTGCTCTCCATTTTTGTATCCATCTGAGTTCACTTGTCTCTGTCTTATTTTTTAAAATCACCCCTTCTATTTCCAGTCTCCACTTGTTCTAAAACAAGAAACAAGAAGTGGTGCATATTATTAGTCCGATTAATATATCTGGACAATGCATTCATATTATCTTGTAGCCTAATACTATTCATGTGCTCTCTAATTCTCTCCTGGAGGGTACGAGTTGCCATCCCTACATAAAAGTGTAAACAGCAACTACACTGAGCTAAATAAATAACATTTCTAGTATTACAATCAGCCCTCACTCGTAATCTATATTGTTTGCCTGTATCCGGGTGTAGAAAGATGTTATCATTGTTTGCCATAATAGGATACCTAGATGAATGAAAACTTTACTTATGTCACTGATCTTGATTAGAAAATTGCTATATTTTTGTAGAAATATATAGTCTTGTAAGTATTTTTGCATATGCCGAACTATAAGTTGACCTTAGCCTGTGTACTTTTTTATGCGTTTTTGTTAACATATCTAGCCCATGTAGAATATACATTACTGCATAATTAATTTTGTGAATCTGTGGTTTATTTTTAGACTTCTTTATATGTTTATGTATTTTTATAAGTAAATGTATTATAATGTACTATGGATAGTGTTTATATGATACAATATATATTTAGACTGACTAAGTTTTTAGTATTATAGCTTTCATCATATGCAAGTGTATATTATTTCCTTTTATACACATACTAGTATAGGTTGATATGCTACATATGTTATATTTCTTAAACAGA
Organism: Protopterus annectens; assembly: GCF_019279795.1. NCBI lineage: Eukaryota > Metazoa > Chordata > Ceratodontiformes > Protopteridae > Protopterus > Protopterus annectens. The sequence goes on along the minus strand of NC_056733.1, from coordinate 35,536,462 downwards.
CATTTGTATACACATTATACACACACACACATATATATATATATATATATATATATATATATATATATATATATATATATATATATATATATATATATATATATATATATTGTGACCTGTTAGATTGTGTTTTTATATTTCATGCATATGGTACATTTGCCTATATTTAGATCAGTACAAGTTGTGTTATGCATATGCAAGTTTTATTATATAGACAGCATATTCTTGATTATGTTTTTAGTAACATTTTTGCACATGGTATGTGTACTTTTCAGTAGATAGTATTATATGGACATGGTAGTGTATTGTTTACATAACTCATATATTTTGATCAGATATATATTTATTCTGCTCTTGTTAGGCACAGTAGTATTTTTATTGTATAATATGATATACCGTTTTTGTTTCACAGGATGATAGTACAGCACATAGCAGAGGTTGAGATGTGCGGGTATATATTTCGATTAATATTAGGGTTAGTAAAGGAAGGTATATTTTGCTTCCAGTCTGAATCATACTTTATCTTATTTATTTATATAGATAAAAGGTGAATTTTTGTGCTTAATCGTATATTTGAATGTATACATATAAACTGGCTGATTCCCCTTTAAGAGGTTCACAGTCTCTCATGCTATTTTGCGTGATACGAATGATGATGCTTTGTGGTTTTGTAGAGTTAGCACTCCAAATACGTAAGCATTTAAATGAAGTTTAGAATAAAGCTTTAACTTATTGTATCATGGAGCTTTTACGCTTTCATAGCTCGGGATGTTTATATGCTTTTAAAAGGTGCTCTTGTCACAATTTAGCTTGGACCCTAGCGGGGAAATTTTGGGATGCTATTTAAATGTATTTAAACATCTACATAATACGTTAAATGCAACAGATTAGATGGATTAATTATGCTGATTGGAAGCACTTGTGGAATGTGATGAAAATGTAAGCACATAAGTGTTTGTTTTTGCTGCTGTTACTTGTATGGTCTGATGAAGCCACTTGCACGGTGGTGAAAGCGCTAACCAAAATTAAAGAGTTTAATTCTTTTACCGAATGGTCTGATTTTGTATCTTATGAGAGACGGAGCCGTGTTTCCTCTCACTGTATTTGTTTTCTTACTTAAATCAATATATTTACTAAGTGTCATCATCTTGTATACGTGTATCTTTCTGCAAAAATGCTCAAACTAATATCTGACTAAGAGGGATCAAATGATGTCCCACAATTTTTTTTGGCAGAATGTATATTTGAATACAAATATGTTTCTTTTCTTGGCACACTGTACTTTTCTATAAGAATTATGTAGCATTTTTCTGCACTGATAACGTCCTCACTTTAGTTTAGTTGGAAATTTGGTCAGTGCCTTGCTTGTCAAGTTGCCCAACTGTTTGTCAATCATTAGCCCACTCCATGGTCAATCAACCCATTCATTCCAGTCACCAAGGTGAGGATTATCCAGGAAAAGTCATCATTTAGATAACCATCACAGTTTCCTTGTTTTCACCTTAGACCTACCAGCACACTCCTTGCAAAATGTCAGGGTGTAATATGTGATGAGCTCTCCACAGAGGATGCTCCCTCACTTCCACAAGGGTTGTTCCCTCCAAGTAGCCCTGTCCCTTCACTTGAAGAATGAGTGATGATTTTCCCAGTCTCCACTGGGAAACTGCACAATCCAATATGTCCCTGAGTGCACACAATCCACTCGGATCCCCTGGGTGAGGCAAGGGGCCACTCCACTTCACTTATTCCCCTCCCAACCTGGCTCCTCCAGTGCAGGGGCCACTAACGGAACCCCACTCACTTGGGCCACAGTCAGGGATCTATCCTTCTGGGTCATAAAGGCAGGCAAGTTTACAGAAGGCATCTGTCAATTCATTCCTGATGCCTCCCCTTGCTAAGGTCTATCCAAATAAGATAAAGAATCAGTGCCTTTATCAGGTCTTTGAAGTCTGTTATGTAAGATTTCATTGTCATCACTACATTATTTTTTATTTATTTACTCCTTGTCTTTTAGGTATATTATTTAGTCTTCTGTTGTTATCCAAGCACTTGCATTCTTTTGACTTGACATGAGTGATTTGAATCTAGGTATATCAGATAAATCTAGTAAGCATTTTCATCATATTCAAGCAATGTAGAAATTAAACTAACACCTTCCTGTATGAGGGTTTATCCATTTATGATTTTGTAAATTTCTCATACAGTCTTTCTCTTTACAATCAAATTGCAGGTAATATTTAACTTGCTTTAATAAACCTATAATTGATTTATCTATTAACAAGAAGAAGGGTTTTGTACCAGGCATCATATACAGGAAACATTGTGAGGATAGAGTGTAATTTTCTGGTCATGTAAAACAACAGATTAACACATTTAGAAATGAGAAAATTACTTGTTGTGTCTTTCGGCTTTTCCTGATTAGGGGTCGCCACAGCGGAACTCCGGTCCGCTAATGATTGGCAGTTGATTTTTATGTGCTGAGTTGCCAGCCCTAACGCACAACCTTCAACGAAGGTACGCCCATTCAAGCATGTCTCCACGCAGAATACGCCCTAGCTGAGACTCGAACTAGTCAGCGTCTTACTGTGAGGCGACAACGCTACCACAGCACCACCACCGCAGATCTTATAAAAATGTAGGCTTCAAGCCAAAGCAGTAGTTAAATTAATAGAACATTCAGGAAAGAGCTGACAATGTTCAGATGTATGGATGCCATTCTCTGTAGCTCATGTGAAACAGTATTGGCTTGGGATCACATTATCACTTACCATATACTGTTGCATCTGAGGGAGGCAGGACATCAAATGGCTTATAGCTGAATGTAAGAGCAGCCATTTTAAAATGATTTCATCAAGCAGGAACTGTTATTTAATCATATCATGGCATCCTTCCCAAAACAAACAAACACACACATTCACACAACACACGCACACACGCGCACACACACACACACACACACACACACACACACACACACACACACACACACACACACACACACACACACACTCACGCAGCCTGATGATGCCTCCAAGTGTTTCTGCATTTACATCCTCTAGGCATCAAATATTGCTTGTTCATACTTGCATTAATAATTCCAAAACCATGCTCCATGCAAACTATTGAAATATTTAATCTTAAAGCTTACAGAATGACAACACAACTGTATTGATATTTTACCTCTGTCTAGTGTAGGTAAAGATAAATAAATTAATTAATTAATTAATTGTTTATATAATATTTATTTATGCTGTTAGAAATGTCATGTTTTTCTAAATATCTGTCTGTGCTACTTAGTTGCCAAGAACTGTTCAGCCTCATATGAAAGCTCTCAGTTGGGTGAACAAAATGTTACTGAAATTGTGCGTGTAACCTGGGTGGTTGCTGAGATATTGTAAGCTCTTTACAAAATATTAGAAAGGTTACTGTGTTTACTATGACTTATAAAATCCGGTTAGGACCTAGAATTTAAAGAATGCGACCACTATAAGAAGAGTTTGCCATTTATACTTCTTCAATAATCCCTATGGTTCCAGTAAGTATGAACATTTGTTTGAAATGTGAGGACATAATTTGATTTTATCAAAAAGCTTAGGCTCTGCCCATTGGATGTTACAGTGAAAACTTCCAGAGCTCCATTGGAGTAAATGGGTTAAAGTCACATTTTTCGTTTTGTCCAGTAAGGTAGATTGGAAATGTTATCCTGGTCATTCTGGTTAGGGTCTGCCTTCTGCTCATAATTGGCCAATCACAGATGAAGACTGGAAATGTTATCATGGTCATTCTGGTTAGGGTCTGCCTTCTGTTCATACTTGCCAATCACAGATCAGGAATTTGTTCATTATGTTCACCTTGTGAATGATCAATTCCCAATTATGTTGACTGAGTTCAAAAGTAAGTATTAATGTGTCTCAGTTCACCAGAACTTTGCTGCTCAGAATTGTCCTAGATGTAATAACTTTTCACTTGTTCCTGCTGATATGAGTTTATGCCATTTTACCAACCACCACTGCACTGACATTCCTCATTATTTTAGTATAGATATTCTTTGATTCAGTAAAGGTATGGCTTAGAGTTTTCTCAGTCTTCATGCCTCAGGCACCGTTTTCATTTCAGCGTACTTCTGAAGAGTAGGTTTCACTGTGCATTTAACTGCATTTAAGTAAAACATAGTTGTTTGTATCGTATTCCTTTAGCAAAGCATAATGTCTGCAGTGTTTCCATTGCTGGCAGGGCATGCCCCAGGGATTCATCTGTCATGCAGAGTATTACTCACGTCAGAGGCAAGCTGCAGTGCACATCCACTTTTGCATTTCAGTACAGTGTGCTTTTGTTGCTGTTGCTCACGCTTCTCCAAGGTAAACAACAAGGAATTAAGTAGTGTGATTTCCTTTACGACTACTCAGTATTAGAAATGCAAAGCATGAACCCAGACAGAATGCATGCCATTACTCTGGGAGCCCTAGGAATGTGTACGCATATAGGTGATGTGTAATTACTTCTGTTTGATGCTCTGTTTACCTTGTCTAGGATTTGTGTCCCTGTGCTAAACAACAGATGCACGGTGTCTATATTAAATAGGCTCTCCTAGTTTTATGCTATTACCTGACATATTCTAGTGATCTGCAAAATGGCATCTTGAAGATATCAGGCTTTTGACAGATGCAAAATGTTTGAGATGTTATTAGTGGACTGAGACCTAGACACTTCTTTCAGGTTGCTTAAAGAACAGAGGTGTACATTCATAATTTCTCTATCTTCTTGTCATTAGTGGAAGCCTTTGGACTTTGTATTACAATAAATAATAAAATGTCTTATACTGCTTTTATAATGCTGGATTTCTTCATATGGCTTACTCACATGATTTCCTCAAGTATCATTAAAATGTGTTCCATTTTAGGTGGGAAACCCAGTGATGACGCATGAAAATCAATGTGCATGAGTCACTGGTTTGGAGAAAAGGGCTTTTTCTCTTTGATCTTTCGCTTTCTCTCTTACCTGTTCAAATCTATAGGAACACTAGTACTGAGCTGTCAATCATGTATAACAAAAACAAACCATCTATATTCTTCCTTAAACATATCCTGGGATTGACAAAGATTATCTGCTAACATCCCTTGAATAGAGTCAGTCTAAATGTATTTTTTCTTAGTATACCTGGATCTGGGCATTTATCGTCACTGTCTCATTTGTACATCATGGTCTGCCAAATGCCTTCTGGGGAGATTCAGTAACAGTTTATGGGCCTTCATAAGAATGGCACCAGATGTAAATGATTTTACTCTGACTTATGGTAAACCTTGGCTATGTAATATCCACCTTTAACTGTAAAGCAAGTATACATGTTTTACACTGAATAGTTCTTGTCTTTTAATCAGCACTTATTTTTAGGTTTCATTATGACTGTATTCATGTCATATTATTATTCCTTTGATCCTCAGAGCTTCCCCATGAGAATTACTGAACAGCTATTAAATCACCTTTCTAAATTTAGTAAATATCCTTCAGTGTGAGTTTTGGGTCAAATTCTAAATCTCAAGAGAAATGCATGAGTCACTCATAGCTCGGCCTCAGTTCCACTGCCTTAGTTTATGGATAATTTCTACTCTGAGAGAAAAGTAGACTGCTATGCTATGTGCAAAACTGAGTTTTCTCGTTGTGTACTCTCAAATATTTTCTTTTCTTGTACAAGGTATCATGAAGGGAAAAATACATATTAAAACAGTAGTTTTTATAAGGCCCACATAAATGTAACATTTTACGTTCACAAATGTATTTTCTTCTTCTGTACTGTTTGGTTTACACAGCAATGAGCACTGCAGGTTGTCAGCACGACTGCTGCTAAAACAGGAACGGTGACAGAACATGTTCTATTTATAGGTATAAATGGGAAACCATTGTATTGCAAAATGTGTTTACTTTACTACATATTCCAAAGTTAATAGTTATTTCTGTGGGGAGATAAAATGAACAACTATCCTGAGTGAAGAGTACAGCGGACTATGTGAGATACAGTTAGACAGATGACTACATTTTTATTTTAATTTATTTACAGGTTGGTGAAATGAACGTCAAGAGCCCTTTTTCAGTCACAACCTTGTTATAAAAACTAATCACTTTAGTGAATGTCAGATGCGGTACTAGGAAGGCATGACAAAAACATAGGATAGATAGATAGATAGATAGATAGATAGATAGATAGATAGATAGATAGATAGATAGATAGAGAGACAGATATATAGATCTTTCTAGAACCTCTATGAACATTAGATCATATATACATTGCATGATCATAAACCATAAGAAAATACAGGAAAAGTAAACCAAAATATGAGTTGGGAAGAATAACACAAAAAAGTAAAAAGTACACAGCATCTCACACAATTTTCCTTTATCTTACTTTAAGTTCATCTTATTAGACAGTATTGTAGTTTTATATTCACCTGTGTTACATTTTGCTTTATAAACTGAATTATATTTTAAGGTACTAAAAATCCATTTATTAAGTTTCATATTTGTTTACTTTGCAAATATGTAGAATACTTGCTATGTACGTAAGCATTAGTTGTCATTTTGTCCTGGAGCAAAGCTAAAAAATAAGGTCCAAAGGGACAAGTCACCTGACCAGTTAATAAATAAATAAAGAATGAATGAATGAATGAATGAATGAATGAATGAATGAATGAATGGATGAATGAATGAATGAAGAAATAAATTGAAAATAACGGAATGTTAAGTGGGGGAGGGTCAAGTAAAGTAACTATTAAGCAGGCAAAAATAGAGGCAAAATGCAATGGATGCAAACAATGTCTACAGGCTCAGTAAAAGAGCACAACTGAAGCAAAGACTTTATATGGCCAAATGCTTTGGAAGACTTGATGCCTAAAGACTGGTAAGGTGTTTATTGAGTTCTGAAAATAAGAGAGCAATACTGTATCTGTTATCAATAAAGGCTGTGGCAAAATATGTTAAAGTGAATTAACACCAAGGTAAAATATTGAGCAAAGTATGATATTGTGAAGTGTATATTCCATAATGCAGGGCATCATGGGACGCAGATTTCCATGACATTTTTTTCAGCATGGTTTTGCTTAGGCAAAGCTGCCTATTGCCAAAGGGCTATGCAGTGTACAAACAATGACAATCTGGAACATCAGTCACAAATGGACACCAGAGTTACCATTACTGGTCAGTGTACCATGGCTAGTTACTGCACATGATGTAGGCCTGCATGATGGAATGTTTGTGTGGAATGGAAAAATGTATAGAATATTTATTAAAGAAGACTTTTTATGAAAGTTATAGTCACCCAGTGATATATTTTTATTGTTAAAATGTTCATACACTGATAGTTCAGAAGGAAGGAAATGAGGTTTGGAACAGACCCTTTTGTCCTGGGTCATCTTCAATGTGGTGCTAGATATATAGGTTAGCAGGAATTAAAAGGATAAGGGTAGGATAGGGTTAATTGGGAGGGAGGGATGTTAGGAGGAAATGAGGTAAGGGCAGGGAGGAGATTAGAGGGTTTTGGCAAGTGTAGTTGAGGTAGGAGTCACATTTTGGTGTGAACTTGCTACAGAGCAGGTCTACGTCCATGATGACCTCTAAGAACCTTGCTGGTCAGGTAGGCCTTGGGGGAGTATTGCTACGAAGACTAAGGTAAGTATGGGGGTGCAGTATTTTGTTTTCTAGTCTTAGGTTTAAGTCTGTTATAGTCATAATGGGGCTGTTACTACACTGGGGTTCCAAGTTGCTACAATTACATTTTTAGGGATCATGAGGAACAGTGTAGGCTAGATTAGTTGGAGGCTGTTCATAAGGGGAACATTACTATGTTGCCTTGTAGTTAAATTATGAGATGTTTTGACCCATGCCACAGGAATAAATAGGTTGGTATTAATAAAATCTTTCATTTCATTCTGTTCCTTTTCTCCTTAGGGGGGTGGAGAACAGTTGTTGGATGTAGAGGGTTAACTTAGGTGATGTTGGTGGTGGGGGGATAGGTTATTCAGTGTGGTTTGGGGTGGTTTCATGCCATGAGGCACCATGAGTTATGGCAGGAGTGTCGCAGAAGGCCTTGGGAACAACTTAAGGAAATGTTACGCCTTTCCACAGTTAACACTTGTATCGCATGCGCATTAAGCAGTAACGGCTGACACAGTTAACACTCATATATTATATATGAAAAAAAATAAAAATAAAAAAAAACATCCAACAGCTCCTTTTTAAGGTTTATAGGAGCAGTATTTAACATTCACTTATCAAACGGTAAAAGTGGGGAATCATGCAGTTGGGAGGCAAGGTATCCTTTCAGTTAGATGCTCACTAATCTCCTGAAGTACTTGGTCTCCTTGTCCTTCTGTAACGGCAGCTGGCAGCTGGCAGCTGGCTGAATTTATTAAGTTTGTGGAGTCAGAAGAAGCGCACATTTTTGATTGCTGATATACAAGGCCAGCAACAATCGGGTGCTGCGCATGTGCATTAAGCAGTAATGGCTGTGAGGGAGAGGTCAGAAGTCTTTTGGGAGTCATCGGTACCTTCTAAGACGTTGGATTTTCTCATGGTGTTCTGGCTGACATGGTAACTTTTAAGAAGGGAAAAAGGTACTTTAACCCAACCCTGTTCACTGACACCTTTTTAGGCTGATTGGAGCGATGTTGGGGAATATGTCTTTTCATGTGGTTGGGCATTGGTTCAGGGCAGGTACCTTGTGTGAGGTTTGGCCTTTTTGTCAGCTGACTGTTCTGCCCTCATTGAACTTGTGTTGCTGAGCTACTGGGCATGTAGGTGCATCTCTGCATCCATTTTCTGGTCGAGTGACACTATGGAAAAAAAACAAAACAAAAAAAAAACAGAAAGAGAGGAAGAAAAAGGTGGACAATTTGTTTGGGTGTCTCGTTGGGGGTCATATTTCCCGGCATAATCTCAATTGTACAGTGTTTTGCTGAATGCCTAGACTTCTGCCTCATATTTGGGTCCTTTTCTCATAAAACAAAAGTGTGAAAAGTGCCAGAGGCTTGACCGGGAATGGGGAGAAGTACTTTTGGGTGACAGCATGGAGTGCTTTTTTTTGTTCCTGGTGTGCTTCTGTCATCGTTTCTTTGGGTAGTAGCATGAAGTGCCCCCTTTTTGTTTTCTGACAAATCATTGGCAAATTATTGAAGAGTGAAGTCAGAAAACGGATGTTGAGTTTCAGAGTTCATACCCTACATATAAAAAAAAAAAAATCATGCTAATAAAACTTGTACTGCTATCAATTTTCTAAGTTTATAAGAGCAATAGTTAAATAGTGTTCCTATTGTTGGGCCTTTGCCCCCCCCCCCATTATTCATGGCTTTGTCCAGATTTCTGGCTGTAAGAGGTTGAGAGGAATGTTTGGTGGTGGTGCCAGCTTTTTGTCATGGTTGGAGGGCGATTGGTGCAGTGGCACATGTGGGGTACTGTTCCTGAACAGAGTGTAGACTTCCATGGAAGGTGGCTGTGAGGGGTGTTGGACTATTGCAGAATGTGCAGAGAGCTACTTGTTGGGGCCGCCATTGGTTAGTTTCTAAATTTGTGCTGTTAGTCCTCCTGAATTTTGCGTTCATTTGTGGAGTATTGTTGTAATTGCAGTTTTCTGGGTTTGTGCGTTCGTGTTTGGGAGTGGCTGAGTTCTGGGTGGTGCAAGGCATGTTTGAGGTCGGTCCCTGTTTTGGGCCTTAGTTCTGGCCGATTTACATATGATGTCCAGGTTTGCCGCACAAGGGGCAAGCCGTGACTGGTTTTCATTGGCTACAAGATGTTAATCTGTGCCTCCCTGCGCATGCATGGTGCAGTAGTTACTTGAGGGCTGGTAGATTTTTTTTTTTTTTTTTTTGGCAAATCGCTGGGATGAGCTGAGGAGTGAAGTCATGGATTAATGACATACATTTAAATTTCAGTCTTCAAATCCTTTAGAAAAAAAAAGAGACTGAAGAATTAAGTTAAACTTGCCGTAAACTGCTAAACAAGCTGGTACAGGAACTGAAGTCTGACCCAGGTAGGTTGCTGCCTCGCTTATCCTCACATGCAGGGTTAAGTGGAATGTACCTTGGTTGGTTTACTTGCTTTCTACATTTTAGAAGGTCATCTAGAAGTAGTGGTCCATTCACTGTGGTGGGTGATATAACACCTTTTATTTATTGGGTAGTTCTTGTATTTGTAGTTTGTTTTACAACATTTACAGACAGGTGTAAGAATTTGTGAATATGCATTGGTAGATATAATGTCAGCTAAACTATTATTGAAAGTTTATATGTTCTGGTATTCTAACATTATGAGGCTAACTGAGTACAATGCCCCCTTTGTCCTGTATCTTGCTAAGCACATGCAGCAGCCAGAAAGACCACAAGAGGTTTCTCATCTGGTGAATCCAGGTCCTTGTGAGTGCAGGTTGCAGTGACAGTTTTTGTCATTAAAGGGGGGGGGGTCATAGTGTTAATTCTGATGCATACACACAAGGCATAAGGTTAAAGCTCATTTTGTTTATTTTTAGAAAGGCATTTTGTTTAATTTGTTTTCTGTTGCAGATTGTGAGGTATGGAAATGGAGCAGGCATGGGTTGGTGACCTGTCGGAAAGGTGAGTGAGACTGTTTCAATGCATATTGCAGTTGTTCGGGTGGCATACAGAGATCACAGAAAAGGGGGCATAGAATGAGCAATGGTCAGTGCCCTGATGTAAATGGAATTGAAGGTGAGGAAGTGCAGAGTGGGTATCAGTCGGTGACAGGAAACAAGTGGGCAAAAGTAGATGGAGGCTGTTGCAGTCAATGTCCCAGTGAGACCATAGATGGCAGAGGGCAGAGTGAGCAAGAGTCAGTGGCCTGAAGGAAGTTGCTTTGAAAGGTAAGGGATTCTGTTGGGATGGATGTTTTGGGTGTTGGGAGTGTGCACAATGTGGTTGCAGATAGTTCTGTTTTATTTGGGATCATTAAGGCATGTCAGAGTTGGTCCCTTGGGGTAGTGTGGGGAAAAGTGAGGTGGCATGTTGGGATTATAAGAAGCAGGGTTGGGGATTGTTTAAGGGGAGTATGGGGTTCCCACAGGTGGGTTGGTATCACAACAATCATAGGACCATAGGACGTTACTATGCTACTGGCACAAGCTAGCCAAGTGCTACATGCAGCATCTATGGCATTTGGTTTACTGGGTTATCGTGTGCAGCATTTGACTTGCCTTTGGGCTGCTAACAATAGGTGTTGGAGCATATGTATGACTTTAAAGTAGGTGGGGTTGATGGACCATTGTGGGTTGGAGGAGCTGGGTCCTTTGTTGGGCTATGCAGAACTAGAAGGTTTAAGTAAGGCATTTAGTTAGTTTGTTCATTGTTTATTTCCTGGGACTAACAGGAGGTGGTATGTTATATGTACGGCTTTCAGGGTAGGAGGGCTTTATGGGTATTGCAGGTATGTCAGTGTGTGGCAGGAGGAGTGGGCCAGGGCATACTTGTGGGAGATTGGTTATTTGGGTCTTTTCAGGTGAGGGTTAACAAGTGGGTACATTGTTTATCATTGTGGTGCTTTGGGCTGGGTTTCAGATAGGTTTGTTCAAGGAGATTAGCTCTTGTTTATAAATGTGGCAAGAGGTGTTGGGTTAGGAAGCAAAATCAGTGGTTGGTTTATGGCTTGTAGGATGTCAGGAAGGATGACTGGGGGGGGGTGTGGAAGACAACTTTTTGATGCAGGGGTTGGTTTTGGTAATGGAGGTTCATGAGATGACAGTATGTGGTAGCAGGCGTGGGGATGGCTTTAATTTTCTATGTTTAATTATTTTGTTGAGAACGCTTTTGTCGTAGAAGAGTGATAATTTTATTTATGTATAAGACTTGTTATGCAATGTTTTATTTCATATTGGTAACTGTTATAACATTACTATCTGAGTTGGTAGTTTATTCTATGGGGATCTTCTTAGGACATCTTCATTTTCAGGGGTGTTGCTGCACATGGAAGTGCCTGCATTTAGGCAAATGATGAATGAGATATGCCACTGGTGATGCTTAATGGTCATTAAGACGTTGGATTATGTGTGTGTGGAATACTTGAGACTTTTCTTTTACAGGAATTAAAAGGATCAGGGTAGGATAGGGTTAATTGGGAGGGAGGGATTTTAGGAGGAAATGGGGTAAGGACAGGGAGGAGATTAGAGGGTTTTGGCAAGTGTAGTTGAGGTAGGAGTCACATTTTGGCGTGAACTTGCTACCCTTCCACCCTCCCTCTTTTTATTAGCAGGGTTTGTTTTTATGTTATGTGGGGGAAGGCGGAGAAGAGGGGCAGGCTTGCCCTCTTCTGTTCCCCCTCTGGTGATGGATGTACAATTCAATAAGTTGAAAGTGAGCGGTTGCTCTGGTGAATAAGTTAATAAGCAAGCAGAGCTGCTTATTTGAATGGTGGTGTAATTCAATAAATTGAAGGTGAGCAGGAATGCTGCCTTGTTAGTGCAAAGATAAGTGAGCAAGTGGGGGATGCTGCTTATCAAGGGTGAGCGGTACGCTGCCCTTATGGTTATTTTATGTCTTCTTTCATGGATGTTATTATCACTGAAATTTATAACTACTGGTTAACAGTCATGTTTTGGAAGTCTAATAAAGGTCGTCAAATGTCATTCGGTGTTGTGTGTTTACTGAAGTGGAACGGGACAAATAGATTTATGCAGGTAAGGATTGTAGTGCCATAGACAGAGATCGTTTAGCTGTCTCCCTGGTCCATGCTGTGATTGTACCACCTGTTTTCCTGTCACATATTCTGTTGCAGTAGTAACATTAACAGCATTGCTAAAGTATAACATATTCTTTAGATAAAATGGAACACAATTTATAATAAATCACATAATACCCTCTGAACACTTGGATTTCCTTGCTCACCTCTTTCTGTCATATGCAGTATTTGTATATGTTACTGCTTTCTTCTGTCACAGAACCATTTGTGTTCTTTATATATTGCTTCCATGTTACATATTGTGTTACTGTTTTCAGCTAGTTGTTTGTATATTTCCTGGACATTTGCCATGCATGTGCATAACAGTGCAGTTTCCATCATTCATTGGATATGAGGGATTATGGACTTTCTATGACATAGTGAAAACAGTTGCTAGAAGCAACAGACATCATGACTCCAGTATGCACATTTCAAACTATGCTTCCTACGGAATTCCAGGGAGTTCAGGAAATTCTGCTTAATTCAGTGGAATCTTTTGACACGTGGTTCAAAAGCTCTGAAACGGTTTAATATTGCTGTTTAAATTGTAAATTACTAGCTAATCATTTGCATAGGACAACCGAATCAGATTACAATGTACTAATTTTAAATAAACCCACATTTGACAAATATTACCTTTTGTTTGCAGACCATGAAAGGAAGATCTGTGAAGCGTAACTTATGATTTCACGGAATTTCCCAAGGCATTCTCATAGCCATTTAAAAGTGAAATTGCGACATCACTGTCTGTAAAGCTTTATAATCAAAGGATACTTGGAAGAGTTATGAAGCAATCAGTACAAATTACCTCAAAATCAAGAATGAGGTTTATCCTCATGTGACTTTACTAAGCAAGACAACACTTTTATAAATATTCTGCTCATTATGTTATGCCATACTGTATTATACTATATTAATCAAGACCAAATGTACAGCATTTACTTAATATTTGTATCCTATTACAGAGGAAACCTCCTTTAGTATAATGTCTCCTTCAGTATTAATCTCTTCGTTTGCTGCTACCCTTTTAAGGATTATCTCAACCACATTTCTGAAATGCTTACATATGATGGAAAAATATAACATATTATATCAAAAATTATAATGGTATAGTTAGTAACTAGAGCGGGATAAGCCCATAGATCAGCAGTGTGTGTGTGTGTGTGTGTGTGTGTGTGTGTGTGTGTGTGTGTGTGTGTGTGTGTGTGTGTGTGTGAAATATATATGTCACTTATCTTTGTAGCTGTTTTCTCTGTCAGTTGGAATGCACTTCTAAGCATTTATTGCTCTGTTTTCTGTACTTCCTCCATATAAAATAAAATTAACTTTAATCATCTTGAAATACTAATATGTACAGAATAAAATGAATTGTCACATTTTCTGTCATGTATAGTGAGTTGAAAATACAACATATCATGGTAGTTCACTATATTGAAGATGGGTGAGCAAATCATCAGATACTGACAGTATTTATAATGGTAGTCTGTGGGTACATGAATTGAGGACATGGCACAGACAGGCTTAGCATTTTGCAAACACACATTAATGTCTTTCAGGTCAGGATGAGTTCAGACAATAAGAGTTCATGCTTTTCAAATAGTTGACTGACAACATTCAATAAATCTTTGTCAAAAAAGCTTACCAAAACGTAAAATATATCTGTTTACGATCCCTTTTTACCATTGTAGTACATATGGGGGTCAGGATGGCACTTCAGTAGTGACAGTCTTCTGGAGGTGATGTTCACACTGCTGGGTGAGAAGTCTTGCCATGGCTGTGCTTCCATACAAAGTACATGCATGCACACCCACACCTATGGCCAATTTAGAGTGCCCATGTCTTTGGAATGTGGTAGAAAACCAGAGTACCTGGGAAAACACATGCATATCTTTACACTCAAACATGCTGATAATTTCTAGAAAAAAACATAGGCTTATTAATGGGTCAGTGGATGAAAGTCACATGTTTTAATCTGTGCATAACTCATTACTTTTACGTCCATGTTCTTTCCTCCTGGTTCATAACTAGCCAAAGGCTATATTACTTCCATGTTCTATACCACTCAGAGTATTCATTGCTTTCTCATGGGAAGAAAGACTTACAGAGGCACTACAATTCCTACAGTGACAGCAAACTGAAAAGGGTGTCGGGCCAAAGGATCTCTTACCAGAGAATCTTGGTCATAAAGTAAGGTTGCTGGGGGACTCTGGAAGCCAGTTATTTAAATCACAGCTGGACTAAACATCAGTTCTTTCTGGGGACAGTGTCAGACCAGTGACTGGCACAAGGAGTAATACTTTTTAATGTAATACTCAAGGTCATCAGTAATTTTACTGACAAAGGAAATGGCCACTGGTCCGTGTTCTAGTCTTCATGCCATCTATCCCCCTCCCTTTCTCAGCAAGAGTTCTGTTTGTCACTATTATATATTTTGCAAACTTCATGTTATTTTGGATGTCTGTTATAAAGGGTACATACAGTGACAGTATTAAACAATTACACCTACAGTTAAAGGGTACATCTGTGAGCACTGTAAAGGCGACTCAGAACCTCTTTTGCATGACTGGATCCCCTTACTCAACCCGCCACACCACATACCACCATCCATCCCTCCACACCCCACACCACCCATCCAAACCCCCATACTACCACACCCCCAGCCAACCCCCCACTGCATATGCCCATCCATACCCCATAACTCCCTATACTCCCATAGCTCAATCCAAATCCCCATGATCCCATTCAAGTGATGAAGCTCAGTGTAACAATATTACTGTTACACTCAGTTCTGAGCACCAGCATATCCAGCCACTATAAGTTTAACTGCTGAAATACTATCTCTTCTTGGGTTCATAGCAAAGTTTTTCTGCCAAGTGTTTCTGTTTTTTTTAGCTTTCCACCTTTGAATATGATCTTACATTATCTGCATTTTTCTTACATGCATATATGTATATACGTGTGTGTGTGAATTCATGAAAAAATTCAGTTATAAATAAACTGAGACACATGATAACAGTTCTAAATTCTAAGACTCATAAGCCTGAAGCCCAGAATAGTGAGACTGAATGTGCAAAAATGGAGACTAGCATATATGAAGTCTGTGATTGTTGTGTCTCTGAATATTCTCTTGGCTACTATATATAAATAGTCAAGTGGGAGTGCAGGGGGTTTCCCTTGCAGAAAATGAAGGTAGCATAAAAGAACAAACATAATGTTAGAAGCAGGCGCACAAATCACTATGGTATATATTTGCTAGTTAATTAGAGTACTGATACAACTACAGAGCTATTACTTCACAGTGTCTGGATAAAAAGAAAAAATAAAGCATTATTAGGTGGTCTACTTTGTCTTTCCTGTGTAGATTTTTTTTTCCTGCTAAAGTACTGATTTTAACTTAGTAACTTCATTTATTTTGCAGTTGTCTGCATACCTCTCAACCTGCAGGCATTGAAAATAGCTACATAGGCTGAGTCAAACATGTATGCACCAAATTAGCATAAAATAGTGTAAAATCTGCAGACTTTAATGAATGATGTTGTAAAAATCTACTTCACAAAGCCATTTATTTTTGCTTCTGAAAATACAAGCTATAAGATGAGAGACATTGGTATCACTGGTACACTGGTCAGCTGGTCGGTAGTCTGGTTTACTGGCTTACAAATAGCTTCACATTTTTGTTTTATGGAAGAGGTAGGATTCAAATAATCACGTGAAGGTGTAAGTTATGCTTAAAATAAGGAAAGAACTTCAAAAGGTAGGTACATCATGTGAAGGTGTAAATCAAACCTAAAATTACATGTCCATCCATTGGGTGTCACATCAACAATGACCATCCATCTAGAGCTAAGGCTCACACTATTGGGTGGCTAGCCCTGCTGTGGTAGTTCTGCTATACCTCACACGTTTGTGCACTCAATCCTATGGGTAATTTAAAGTGTCCAATCCATCTACTGCATGTCTTGGTAATGTGTGATGAAACTGGAGCACCTAGAAAAAACTCACATGAACACAGGGAGGACATGCAGACGCCCTACAGAAGGCGCCCCAGCTGAGAATTGAACTGGAGAACCTCTTGCTCTGAGGTGACAGCACTACCTGTCACACCAGTATGCCACCCTAAGATGCAGAGAAATAAGCACTTTTTGGCTGCCCCATTATCAAATGTAAGCACTCTCAGTTTTGTAGCAAAGGTAGAGAGGTACAGTGCAGTACAACTTTCTCTATTCCCTATAGTAAAAAGGCACTAAACTTCTGATTTTCAGGGAAACTGTCAAAACTTGACCCTGAATTTATGGCTAACACAGCCCTACTTGTTCAACTCCTCAAAAACAAATTCAGGAAGATCCTCAAAACTTTGCGTAATCCCAGCTTTCCTACAATCTGTTTCCATCTTCCGACGTGCCATTTGAGGAAAGGGAATAAGTGCTCCTTCAGTACTGTCTGAAGTAAAGAGCGTAAACAGTGATTTACTACAACTTACACTCCATAAGCATCTCTCCTGCTTTTTGCAAAGCCCTTCAAAGACATTATAAATCTCTCTTTTACCAGTTCTAGTTTCCACAGGCACATCTATGCAATGTCTATTCATAGATTGCTACTTAACTAACAATATGTGGGGGCCTAGCAAAGTTTTCACAAAAGAATAATGATGTCCTGTATCCGAATAGACGACCTGGCATTTAGAATTACCTGTGTCCATAAGGGACATGGGTGCCAATCCTAGTATAAATTTCTTGTTCTTTATCCACTGGTCTAAACTGTGCTGAAACTGGGTAATAGACAAACTTAGATTCACATGGATGGGAAGAATGTTTCATAAGAGGGGAAGTCTCTAAGACACATATCTGTCTGTCCAGCATGTTCTGTTTAAATCACAGACAAAATTTAGGTCCTTAGACCTTGTATTTCTGGTACTCTTTGACTTACGAATATGTAGGAGATTCATAAGTGTTGGGTTTGCGGATGCCTTGTAAGTGAGTCATAGATCACCCCTCATCAATCTACAGATTTCTGTTCTATTCTATTCTGAAATCAGGAGATATTATCAGAATTTCAAACTTATATTCCAGTTCTCCATATTCCCTAGAATATGTACTTGTCTGTTTGCGTGTCTGTTTTTTTTTTTGTTGTTGTTGTTGTTAAATGAATATTCTTGGTCATTTTCTTTTTATTTATTTGCATTTGTTTACCGGGAAAGAAACAGCCTGTTTTCACCAGAGGCCCAGGGAGAGAAGCTCCAGATGACAATACAATACTAGCATTACATTAAAATATATTAGTCAGACAGAATAACATATATGGAGTTGAATATCTATGTACAATGCTATAATAAAGTTATACAATAGTGAAAAGACTTTAACCATTTTCAGGCATATTGGTAGTGTTATTGCTATGGATCCAATTATGTCAGTACATATTAAAGTTTGTTTACATAATGTATTTGCCAGGTGATGCAGGTTTGCATAGCTAGTTTGTGATGCTGTGCTCCCTAAGTAGGGATTTGAAGACTTGTCAATCTTCTAGTAGAGTAGATAAACAAACCAAAAGGTTCCGAACCAGCAGGTGTAAAACTCCAAAGGTTTATTAGAAAATGTAAAAGTAAAGCGCTTTTCTCCTTAGTAGGAAGACTTCTTCAGACAAAGGAAAAAATCATCAAACACAATTTAAAACCCAAAAAAAGGGGTGTGTGTTACAAAATTACAAACAGCTGCCTTAATTGAACCCACTGACATACCTTCACATTTAAAGTTGTATTACATTAAAAGCATAAATAAATGTCCGTTTAGTGTAGACAGGGTGTCAGACATAAAAAAGTTTTCAAAAAAGAAGCATGAACTTGATAAAAGTAACCAAGAATGTCGTAGTGAAGATTCATGAACCTAATCAAGTGTAAATACTGTTTGTTTCCCTTAAAATACATTTTAGCAAACAACTTTTCATAGGGTAAAACAAAACTCATACAGAATCTTGTGATTAAAAAGAAAATAAAATGAAGTAATGCTTGCAACCAAATATAATATCCATTCCTTAACAGAAAAGGTAGTAAGGAGTACACATCTCTAATGCATAATGAAGAATCAATAATAAATGAGTAAATAAACAATGAAACTCAACTAGGAGTCTGCAATAAGCGGAATTTCAAAGGCGTTTCTAATAAAAAAAATGTTATTTCTAATATTAAATAACCGAATGTTTATTTCTGTGTTAAAAATCTAACACAGAAATTGCTTGTCATTTCAACGCCAACAGAATGCAACAACAGTATATGAGAAAGAAATTTTTTTTTTTTTTAAATGTTCCTTGAGCAATGGGTAAAGCACCAAGCTGCGATGAGAACACTTTCTAAGCTTTAGTATGCACAGTTGTAGCAGCCAAAACAAGTCAAAATGCAGCTGTTTCAGAAAAAAACACTAACACTATGTTACATTTTTCTAGTTGCCACCCGCTACACCAAAAAATCTGTTTTAAAGGGCCAACTAGTTAGAGAGGCAAGAATGACTACTGAAGACTCTGCCTTCAACGAGGAATGTACCTTGTTGAAATGCATGTTTATGAGTCGTGGGTACCCTGAATCACTGGTGGATGACACAATAGGAGAAGTTTGTAGGAAAAGGGGTTTGGGTTCTTTCAGTCCCATTCTGACTTTGAAACAAACCAACGTGAACCTGGCAGAGTCAGATGAAGTCACATTACAGATTCTTGGTGTTCACTCTTCTAGCAAGAATGACTGCTGAAGACTCCGCCTTCAACGAGGAATGTACCTTGTTGAAATGCATGTTTATGAGTCGTGGGTACCCTGAATCACTGGTGGATGACACAATAGGAGAAGTTTGTAGGAAAAGGGGTTTGGGTTCTTTCAATCCCATTCTGACTTTGAAACAAACCAACGTGAACCTGGCAGAGTCAGATGAAGTCACATTACAGATTCTTGGTGTTCACTCTTCTAGCATGGGTCAAACCAATTTTTCCCAAGAGAAGTACAATAAAAAAAGTTTCATTACTTCTTTTTCATGAGAAGCTAAATACATTAGCAATGTACTTAGAAAGAATTGGCAGTTGTTATCTTTTGAAAAAGAACTCACGGAGAAAATAGGGACAAACCTGTTATCATTTTTAGAAATGGCAGAAACCTCAAAAACATTATGGAAAGACCTTCAATAAAGCATACTAGAACTGAAGGCACATACAAATGTGAGACATGCAGCTATTGTAAATTTATATCTACAGGGTCCACATGTATAGTGAAGCAACCTTTGTTTAAAGCAAAGGGTCATTACAATTGTAACTCAAAATCAGTGGTGTATTTAGCTGTGTGCCAGTCATGCCCTGCCTTTTATATAGGGAAGACTGACAGAAAACTTAAAGAGAGAATTTATGAACATACGTACCACATTAGGAAGAAGAGCAACACTAACGCCCTTGCAAGACATTGTAATAACAACTCTTCTCACGCTTTCCTTTTTAAAGTTATAGACCAGGTACTTACAGATGAAAGAGGAGGACCCCAACAATTGTTATTAGAAAAAAAGGAACTCATTTGGCAACTTAAAATGAACTCTTACACGTCACCAGGGTTGAACGAAGTTACTTCTTTGACTTGTGTTTTAAAGTTAAGAAACCTGCTAAGATAAGACTTCTTTCATCATTACTTAAACCTCAAGTCTGGTTTTAAACCTTAATTCACAAATGTTTAACTTGAGAAACATTGGTTTTCTGACCTCTGCAGCGCTTCGCTGTACTTTGACCCATACCTTATTTTATTTTATTTTTATTTTCATTTTGCATAGTTTTGTTCAGGATTTGTATGTTTTATTTTTGTCAGGTTCTGCATTGTGGTCTGACTTGATTTTTGCTTACTTTCTAGACACATACACCTTTTTGCATAAGCAACAATGAGACCTTAATGTTTAGACCCACGGTATTTTGAAGTGCTATGTTTACTTATTGTCAATGTCATTGAACACCAACAGCTGTTGATTTACTTAGGTGTTGCGTTTCTTTTTTTTTTTTTTTTGTCTTCTGCTACTTTATTTATTACCTTTTTCACACACAGTACAAACTCATTTGCAGAACAATGTGCCATATTCATGGGCACGATTATGAACTGATTTCTCATTTGTTTGGCTATCCGCCTTTTTTGTATGTTTAGTACCTGCACGGTTCTTGAATGAAGTACCGTCTTGTGAATTCGGCGGTTTGTTTGTTTTGATTTAGACGTGTCTTTCACGCAATGCCTTGCCATATTTTTTCTGAAACAGCTGAATTTTGACTTGTTTTGGCTGCTACAACTGTGCATACTAAAGCTTAGAAAGTGTTCTCATCGCAGCTTGGTGCTTTACCCATTGCTCAAGGAACATTTAAAAAAAAAAAAAAAATTTCTTTCTCATATACTGTTGTTGCATTCTGTTGGCGTTGAAATGATAAGCAATTTCTGTGTTAGATTTTTAACACAGAAATAAACATTCGGTTATTTAATATTAGAAGTAACATTTCTTTTATTAGAAACGCCTTTGAAATTCAGCTTATTGCAGACTCCTAGTTGAGTTTCATTGTTTATTTACTCATTTATTATTGATTCTTCATTATGCATTAGAGATGTGTACTCCTTACTACCTTTTCTGTTAAGGAATGGATATTATATTTGGTTGCAAGCATTATTTCATTTTATTTTCTTTTTAATCACAAGATTCTGTATGAGTTTTGTTTTACCCTATGAAAAGTTGTTTGCTAAAATGTATTTTAAGGGAAACAAACAGTATTTACACTTGATTAGGTTCATGAATCTTCATTAAGACATTCTTGGTTACTTTTATCAAGTTCATGTTTCTTTTTTGAAAACTTTTTTATGTTTGACACCCTGTCTACACTAAGTGGACATTTATTTATGCTTTTAATGTAATACAACTTTAAATGTGAAGGTATGTCAGTGGATTCAATTAAGGCAGCTGTTTGTAATTTTGTAACACACACCCCTTTTTTGGGGTTTTAAATTGTGTTTGATGATTTTTTCCTTTGTCTGAAGAAGTCTTCCTACTAAGGGAGACGAAAAGCGCTTTACTTTTACATTTTCTAATAAACCTTTGGAGTTTTACACCTGCTGGTTCGGAACCTTTTGGTTTGTTTTTTGACAGTTTGTTTTTCTTGAGTTTAAGAGTAGATGACAGGGAATTATAGAGTTTGGATACACAGTAAGAGTATAATGAGTCTATTGCTATGTTGAGAAATTTACTGATAGAGAGCAGTAGTTTGTCTTTTGAGCAATAATTCTTGCTTGATTGCATTGCTGGAGCATCCCTTTGAGGGCTGGATATTTGTTTCTGTTATATGCTATAAGAGCTGATTATAATGGATGTGGTTAGAGAGTTCTGCCTGGCTAAGCTTCTTTTTAGGGCCAGGAGTGGTATGTTCTATATACTGTGTATCTGTTGCAAATCAAGCTATTTTATTATAATATTGTTCTTGTTTTGAATGTTGGCCTGTAGGTTAGTGAATAGTAAGGCTGCACACAGGAGGGTTAGAAGTTTGTAGGACTCAGCTATAGCTTCTCTTGTTTTACTGTTTAAGAATGGTCTATTTCTATGCAGCATGCCAAGGTTATGATGCATTTTAATAGCTGTTTGGAAGTAGATGGCAAACTTGAAATTATTATCAAATGCAACACCTATCAGCTTTCTGTGTAGGGTCTGTTTGATTATGGTGTTGCTTAGAGAGAAGATTTTGGTAGTTATTACTATGTGAGAGATTTTTTGAGGTGAATAATAGAAGCTTGGTTTTTTGTTGGGTTTAGTAACAGCTGAGCGTTTTTTGCCACCATGATTCAATAAAAGTAAAGGACTCTTGGGTTAGTTAGCATAGTTTACAAAGGTCAGGGGCTGTACAGATGATTATTGAATAATCTGCATATTGAATTAATGTGGCATGCTTAGTGTCAGTATGTAAATCATTGATAAATATATTGAATAGAAATGACTCTAATATGGATCCTTGAGGCACATCTACTGCAATCGGTAGAAAAGGTGAGTAGTCCTGTTGCCACTTTACCGCTTGGAATCTGCTGGAATCTACATAGATCTGTTGGAATCTATATTGTTGTGTGGGCTTACAATCATTTATACAATACCCTTTCTATCTGTAACCCTGGTCAAATGAAAAAAATACAGAAATATTTAAAAGCATATAAAAGACCACAAAGACAAGATGGTAATGTGCAGAAATTCAGCCTCAGCAGGAACAGAGATGGTCAATTCAAATTGAACATCAGTAACTATACTGAGTAAGGGCTAAGAACTAGCAGCTGCAAGTGGTGGTCATACCAGACAAATGTAGACATACAAGAGTTTTATTACTGTTTCTTAACAATGCACTGTATGAACATGAGTTAAACAACAAAAGTGAAACAAAAATATTGATTCTGACAAGTCAGCCTATGGAGTCTGTTCCCTAGCTTGCACAAACTGATGCTTATATGCAAGCCATAGTTAATATATAGTAAAATGTATTATGAGGGACTTCATGTGCCCTTGTTACATTTTTCCATCTCTGAGTCATACACAAATGTAAGTTACTTGAAGTTAGGGGACCTAAATCAGTAGGCTGAGTTACAGGATTTTATTACATCCATCCAGGGCTGCCGGTATATTTATTGTCAGTGTACAAATTAAGTGAATTAATGGCACCCCATACAAAATTGCTTAATATTAACAAGGTCATAATATTAAATCTTTACAATAGCAAGTACTGTGCAATAGAAGGTTAGATAAGAACTGATAGAGATTGTGGAATTGTAGGGGAACCTAAATGAGAGGCTTCAGAAGCTTTGATAAATTATCAAATAGAAAATATACCAAGGTTTAGTCCTAATAGGCAGCCTAAACCAAGAAAGCTTTGCATATGTTGTTACAGTAATAATTCTTAGCAGAGATAGAAATATTATTAGTATAATTGCTTACTTGTAACAGACATGTGGTATTCCTTGCTAGTAACGACTTTTAAAAAGTGTTAATAGTAAATAAGACATTTACAATAAAAGCATGAGAAGTGAAGTGATGTAAATTTGTATGAATGAGAAGCAGAAGACATATATCTATAATTATACTTTTAGGTAAAACATCTAACAATTTAGTGGGCTCCATGACTGAAGTGCCCATCTTTTGTGTTTAGCATTCTTAAGTTAATTCACAAAATATATTAATAATCAGCCACCATTGCAAAGAAAAATATCTCTAACAACAGTCAAACCCCGTCCCCAACACACACTCCTTCTTCTTATATATACCAACTCTGACATCATGTCTTGAGGATGGAAGAAACTTCTAGCATAATGCAGTCTCAATCTTACAATACAAAAGCTAGTATTCTCACATTAATGATCCAATGCAAGACTGCCAATGACAAGTGTATGAATACAAGACTGGCAGTCTATCTGATATGGGTATGAGCAGAATGGGTACTAGGTTCATTATCTCTCTCTCTCTCCGTATATATGTATATATATATATATATATATATATATATATATATATATATATATATATATATATATATATGGGTCTACTCTGGAAGCTTGAAGTTTCAAAACTTTGAACTTCATATGGTCGCGACCATAAGATCGAAGTTTTGAAACTTTAAACAGTTTAAATGGAGATCACTGTACAGCACAGAACAGGAAATTTACCATTCTCTTCAGTGTAGTGTGATCTTGGAGTTGGTATATTTAATTAGCAGGGGGTGTGGGGGTGCAGGGGAGCTTGCACCCCTGCATAAATGTAAAAAAAAATGTTTTTATGTTTTTTATTGAAGTTTTGAACTTTCAAACTTTGATGTTATGGTCTCAACCATATGAAGTTCAAAGTTTTGAAAGCTGAGCTTCCACAGTACATCTATGTATATATATATATATATATATATATATATATATATATATATATATATATATATATATATATATATATATATATATATATATATATATACACACACACACACACACACACACACACACACATATATATATATGGGTCTACCTCAACCCATCAAAATTACATAATCAGACAAACTCCTTTTTGCGAAAGTGCATTTTTTCGAAAATGCACTTTCATGAAAAGGCAACTAAGCGAACAGCAATGGGGCTGTTACTTAAATCACAGCACAGCGGGGATAAGGGAATATTTCCTTTTCCCCACTGTAGTGCGATCTCGGAGTGAGAATATAAAAGTAGCGGGGGTGTGGTGGGTGCAGAGGTTAGTGTTGTGGGTTTTTTGTGTGTTTTTTTTATTTTTGGTTTGTCTTTCGCGAAAGTGCATTTTCGAAAAAATGCACTTTGACGAAAAAGAGTTTGCCTGTTTACATTTCATATATATATATATATATATATATATATATATATATATATATATATGCGTGTTCATGCGTGTGTGTGTGTGTGTCTGTGTGTGTGTGTGTGTGTGTGTGTGTGTGTGTGTGTGTGTGTGTGCTTGTTATCTACTCGTAGATTACATCAAGAGCAGCAGACTTTTGACCTGACATGCATTCTGGCTAGTCTGCAGTACCTCAAAACTGACTACATGTATCACTAACAAAATGTAAAACATCTAGTGGCATAAATTTTGTTGATCTCGCTATACGTTTTGATGCTGTCGTACACTTTCATCTGCTTAGTAGTCTGGGACACTTATACCTGTCCACTGAACTCCTAACTTAATTCAAACGCCATCATGCAAGGAAAATCTCTTCACTGCAGCACCAGAGAGCCTTTTTTTCAGTCCCTGCCTCTACCCTTTGCAGGCCTATACACATAAGTCCCTGGTCTGCTTCTTTTTACTGTCTTCCTGTGTGATTTCTGTATGTCACACTTTCAGTTGATGGTCTAGTAACAGTTCCATCTGTTGCATCACTGATAGGGACTCATTTTTGTTCCTTATGAGCCAATTCAGCAACTAGGGATGGAAGTTCAGCTCAGATAAGACCAAAATTCATGTTTTTTAACATGCCAACCAAAATGTTACCCCAGACATTATCATAATCACAATGCTTGCTGGGGAAGGCACCCAAAGCAGTATCTGCCATTTAATATCAAAGGGCATGTCCAATTCCTTTAGTAACCATCACAGCGCACATAAATGCTACCACAGACAAAAATCTCTCTACAGCTCAGCGCGTGTCATATGATTACGTAGAGCATAACTCAAAAAGCAGGAAGCCTCTGGATATACTTATAATACCACATCTCAGTCACAAGGATCTATATTTGTTCATCAATGTCCACTTACATTTAGAAGTAATCAGATCTATCACAAAATAATGAACTAAAAGGGTTTCACTGAACCCATCAAGTCCATGTTTAAGACATACAAAACCCACCCATAAAAGAGTTTTTGCAGGGGGCAAGACAGCCTGCACCCTAACACCCCCACAACTTTAAACATACCAACTCTGATAGTGACACTATAGTGGGGGAAAAGGCAAATTTCCTTACCTCACTGTGCGTGAATCCTGAAAAAATGCACACGTGGTACCTAAGCTAAACAGTGCCTAACCGTTCACTTGCTGTACTATGATCCACTAATCATTGACGTGATGCTGAAATTGAAGCACCAAACTTTGACTAAGTGCTTTACTTGTTAAATTTACTGAAAGGTATCTTGAACATAATCACTTCACTGAGTCATAATGCATATCACCAATAGAAGGCTAGATGTTTTTCAGTCTGACTCAAAATGCCACATGTCACTGTATCCTATAGGCAACATAAGCATCACCATGACTTTTGGAATAAGATTAGTTGGCTATGCACAGCCTTCACAAACCTTTTTTATGCCTTAGGTATCAAGGGCTTCATCTATGCAGGTCATCATGTGGTCTTTTCAGGCAGAATCAGGAAGTAGGAACCTATGCACTGATTAGAAGTATCACTATACTGAGTGGCACACACCAAGGCATATGCCCTACCAGTAAAGTATTGCCCTTTGTTGGTACTCACCTGGTAGCACTGCTCCAGTGGTAAAAACAATTTACACATCATGTGGATGCCAAGTTGTCCTGTTTATTTATCACTGCAGATCTAGTCTATTGAAAACTGTATAAAGTCCAAATGGAGCACATTTTTCATGCAGAATCGCTCAATCACAAAGTAATCACAACAGTATCAATATCGCAAGGCGCATGCAATCTGGCAGTCGATATAGAGGATTAAGGCTCTGAGCTGCATTTCCTGTGGTACAGAGTTAGTTTCTTGGCCTTTTATGCTTACTCTGTGACACTGAACTAGTCACTTAACCAGATTCTGTGCCTGGGTCACCCTTGAGAAGGAGGGCCTACACACTTAAAAGATGGCTGTTATTATTCCCTCACAATCACTGGTACTCTGAAGACAGCATTTTTATCGCTGAAGTGCAAGCTGTTAGACTTGTTGGAATACATAATGCAGCTATGGGACTAGTTACGTACTTCTCTTACCTGTGTAACTCCAAAATTATTACTTTAAGCTTTAGCTCAAATCGGATCTGCTATTTTAAAAAAACTGCTGGAGTAACATTTTGCATGAAAACCCTCAAGAAAAACTGTAAAGGCTGAGGCGGCTCAGGTAGACAGTGCAAACATCTCTTGGCACCCCGATACCGCAGGACAGATATACAGTGACTTTCAAAAATCTGGAGGCCTAACATGTGCTGAGTTTTCCTGTAGCATTTTTATAGTTTTTGTTAAACCCACAAAGTAATTCTAAACTTCAGCAAGTTATAGCCTGTCATAAGACATAAAAAATGAGCATGTCAGCTACTCTTAGCAATACTGCTAAACAATTGTGTGAATTTGTAGGCAGCAGAAATGGAATTCAACTAAAATGTCTCCATCTTCAATTTCCTTGTTATTATTCTCTGCTAAAATGTGAAAAAAACTCTCCCTCAATGTATTTGGAGTTAAGTTTTTTACATTGCACATTTTATTTATTTATTTATTTTTTTTATTTTACATTTGTTAACCGGGAGAGTCCGACTGGATACATGTCCATTTTCAGCGGAGGCCCGGGGAGAAAAGCTCCAAGTACATAACAGACATATGAACATTGTTAATGCAAAAAAAGGAAGATAGTTTAGTTCTAAATACAATATAAAGATACATCACATCTTGGGAAAAAAAAAAACA
The DNA here is from genome assembly GCF_019279795.1 of Protopterus annectens. Lineage (NCBI taxonomy): Eukaryota > Metazoa > Chordata > Ceratodontiformes > Protopteridae > Protopterus > Protopterus annectens. The sequence goes on along the minus strand of NC_056733.1, from coordinate 35,508,610 downwards.
ACAGCAGCATATAAAAAAAAAACATATGTCAGTTACAAATGCGAGGCGCCTTGTTAAAAAGCGGTTAAGGATAGTAAGGTAAGAGAAGGGTAAATGATAGTGGTTAATCAGGTTTGGAACAGGGACATTGCCAGAGGGTATTGAGATGGGGTTTAAGCTTTTTTTTGAATTGTAGGAGTGAGGGTTCTGAGGTGAGCATGGTCGGTAGGGAGTTCCACATTTTACCTACAAAGTTTGAGAATAGAGAATCCCCAGCAGAATTATTGGCTTTGGTAGTTTGAGCCAAGATCTTATTGGAGGAGCGTAAAGATTGCAGGTTAATATAGGGGTGAATGATGTTTTTCAGAGCTGGTGTTTTCTCTGGGTGATACAGTATCTGGTGAGCGGTTTTGAGTTGGTTGAAATGGAGTTGGCTGGAAAACTCTAACCACCCTAGTTGCTTCAAGTTAGTGCAGTGGTGCGTTCTAAAGGTGGAATTTGTGGCAAATCTAGCTATGTGATTGTAACAAGAAGCAAGTTTGTTAAGGGTTGTCTTGTTTAGGTTTGTAAAGAGGGGAGGCATAGAAAAGAGTTGATAGTAGGTGTGTGCTGGCAATTGTAATTTTAGCGTGAGGAGTGAGAAAGTGTTTTACTTTATAGAGAGAGCCAAGCTTTTTATTGATGGTTTTGATGGTAAGATTGAAATGGGTGTCAAATTTAAGGGAGTTATCAATGGTAACACCTAATAGCTTTGTGTGAGCTTCTGGTGATATAGTGATTCCATTGGAGGATGTAATAGAGAAGGTGGGGGGAAGAGTCTTGTTGGTGGGTGAGAAAGTAAGTAGTTTTGTTTTGTTGGGGTTGAGAACTAGTTGTCGACTTGAGAACCATTTTTCTATTAGGTTGAAGGTGTCTTGGGTTGAAGCAGTGAGGTCAGCCAGGTTGGAGGCAGTGCTGATGATAGTCGAATCATCTGCATATTGAATGCATGTGGCATGGGGGGTGATTGTGGGCAGGTCATTAACAAAGATGGTGAAGAGAAGAGGGCCAAGAATAGATCCTTGGGGAACTCCAAGTGTAACAGGTAGGCATGTAGATAATTTGTCCTGCCATAGAACAGCCTGTTGCCTATTGGACAGGTAGGATTGGAACCATTTCAGCGTGGAATTGCTGAGTGATAGTTGTTTTAATGTATGGAGGAGTTGAATGTGGTTCACCATATCAAAGGCCTTGGAGAGGTCTAAGAAAAGAGCAGATGATAGTTTATTATTGCTTCTGAAGTTATTGATGGTATTAGAAAAGGATAATAGGGCTGATGTGGTACTGTGATTTGGCCTGAAGCCATGTTGGGAGTTAGCTAGAATTTTATTTTTGGTGAGGTGTTCCATCAGTTGTTTGTGGACACACTTTTCCATAATTTTGGCCAGGGTGAGAGTATAGCTATAGGTCTGTAGTTGGTTAGCTCTAGTGAGCTACCACCTTTATGGAGAGGAATAATGTGGGACATTTTCCATATGGAGGGGATGAAGGCTTCTGACAAGGTACGGTTTATGATTATGGAGACGGGATAGGAAATAGCCTCAGCTGCTTTTTGCAGAAACTCAGCTGGGAGAAGGTCAGCTGCTAGCTTAGTGGGTTTTAGTTTTTTAAGAAGAGATGTTATAAAGGATATGGGTACTGGATCGAAGGTAAATAGATGGTCTGATGTAGTTGTAGTATTCTGCTGGCATGGGTAGTGGAGTGGGCTGGTTGTTTGTTTGAATTGTGTGGCCAGGGATTGTATAGTTTCTGTGAAGAAACTATTGAATGTGTTAGCAATGTTTACAGGGCACTGTTGTTTGCAAGTTGTTGGAGTGGGGTGGTTGCCTGGCCTGGGTGCAGGAGCTTGTTTAAGCCTGCCCAGAATTTTGTGGATTATTAAGGTGTTTGTGTTGGAGGTGGAGGAAGAAGTTTTTTATCATTTAAGATCATTCTTTTAGTTTCATTTCTAAGTTGCGGAAGGTTTGGTGGGAGTGTGGGTCTTTAGAGGTACGCCATGTGACCCACATCTTGTTTCTAGATAGGATTTTGGATTTTGTTTCCTTAGAGAGCCATGGTGCGGTTTTGGTTTTAGTTCTAATGGACCGTATTGGAGCATGGGAATCTAGAATCTTGAGGAAGGTGGTGTTGAAGTAGATAACTGCCTCTTCAAGAGGAAGAGACTTGAGTATTGTCCAGTTGTGGGCTTTAAGTTCAGTTTGAAAAATGGAGGCGTTGAATTTATTATTATTCCTGATTTTTTATGGTTGTAAGAAGGGGGTGATTTTCTTGAATTTGATAACATAGGTGAGTAAGTGATCACTCATGTCCTCTGGGTGAGTACCTGCTGAGTACTGGTCAGGATCTTTATTAGTAAGGATCCAGTCCAGGATGCTGTCTTTGTTTTGGGGTTTACCTAGTCTGGTAGGAGTGGATATGAGCTGAGAAAAGCCATGTAGATTTATGCTGCTAGATGGGGAGCTAGATGAGAAGGAATTCCAATCAATGTTGAAGTCACCTAACACTATGGATTCCTGGGGTGAGTTTGAGTTAACCAGTGGAGAAAGTCCTCTAAGGTTTTGTTATTATTGTTGCCTGGGGGGATGTAAATACATGCTATATTTATGCTTTTATGTTTGTTTGGTTGAAGTTTTACAAGTAGAATTTCGGCATTGTTTGTTAGGAGGGGTTGTGGAGAGGCAAGGGAGATTTGTAATGTATTTTTGTAGAGTATGGCTACACCGCCACCTTTACGAGTTATTCGGTCTGCTCTTAGTATATCATACCCTGGTGGGATTATCTGTGTGTCTTTCAGACTTGGTTTAAGCCAGGTTTCTGTGAGACATAGTAGGTCTGGGGAACAAGTAGCTAAAAGGGCATGTAGGTTGTGAATCTTATTGTTTACACTTCTGATGTTTAGATGACAGGTCAGAAGAGAGTTAAAGGGTCTAGAGTTTAGATTGAGAAGTGGGGGGAGGATAGGGTGGAATTACAATTGAGTGGAGGGAAGGGCCAGGGTTGGGGTGGATATCACCATCTGTGGCTAGTCTGTGATTCAGAGTGGTAATGAATTTGAGGGCTTTGAGTAGAAGTTTGTAGTAATGTTTATCATTTGGCCTAATATTGGTAGGTTTGATAATTACATAGCGTTCGAGTTCTAACAAGGTGGGTGAGTAGGGAGTTGAGTCATGGCCTCTGTTGTTAATTATGGGTGAGGGGTTGGTTTGGTAGCCTGGGTGGTGGAAGCCTATGTAAGACCAGGTTTCATATAGGGTAGCTAGGTAAGGGACAAGTAGGAGGGGAAAAAGAGTTAGTATGATAAGCTTCCTGGGTGGTGTCATATTCCGTTTGATCTTAGAGGGCGGTAGTGAGGTACAGGAAGTTAGTGGACAGTAGGGGGAGTGGTTTGAGGTTATAAAAGTACGAGTACTGGGGGCGGGTTATTTACATAACACAGATGCAAGCTTAGTTGTGATCATACAGATCTTTATTATATGTCTAAAGTAAAACATCGACTATAAGGGAACATTTCTGAATCCCTTCCAAAATATCTGAAAGCATGGCAGCATGGATTTATCACTAAATGCATGTCAAATAAATCAAGAAGACTAGAGCTGTCAAATTGTACACAATTAGCTTTTAATATTTCTATAGATACCGTAGGCAGTATCTGATTTTTATTTAGGACTAGGAAAAAACACAAAGTACTATGCTTGAATTTAGTGGCACACTATTTTATTAATCTTTGTCTCTAATTCAAGTACAGAAGCAAGATACGTCACATAAATTTCCATCAAATGGAACACCTAAGAATCAAAATGATTCAGATGTTCAGTTTAATGTCTTCGTTTAGCATATGTGTAACTTTTCTTGCCAATGGTAAGGAATAGTCATTTTGCTTCAGTCACAGAATGCACCAGAGAATACCTAGACCTTAGAAAGTTTGGACCTTGGTTGCCTGTAGACCCCCAGCTGTTTAAGGGGACTTTTGCAAAGGGTTTAGTACATGCTGTTCTAGGCAGCTCCTATACCTAAACTATGGCTTGGTTAGTAGTGGATTGTGGAGCCAACACTGGTAATCATTTAGATCTTTCCCCTGTCCTGTCCTGTCCATAGTCCATGTACTGCGCTCAGGTCAGCAGGCAGAAAGTTTTAGTATGGAAAGTGCTACTCTACAATGTAACAGACAAATGTATGACTCTGTCTGTCTCGGGACTATTTCTAACCCACTATACACTACCACAGTACTAATGATCACGCCATTCTAAGAGTACCCAAGCTGCAGCTCAGCTTCCTTAGGGTCTGTGTGACTCATACTCTGTCATACTGCATTGTGCTTGAATAGACTAGTTAGTATAAGTGGTGCTCAATATGATGTATTACTGAGGATGTAGATAAGTGACTGCTGTAACTTCTAAGCATGCATGCATGCATACCAAGTGTCTACTGCTCACTTCATAGCCTTCATCATTTTTGTTACATTCTTCTTACTGGTATGGGCATATCTATAAACTGGGAAATATGAACAGTCCACTGACCCAGGCATCAAGCAAATAAATAGAAAATCACGTGATTTTTGTCCTTTTGCAAAACACTGTAAAAGCCAAACTTAGGGGACTTTTTTTCTCAATATTGAAATAACTAAAATAATGTTGAACAGCACAGCTTAGGTAAGGCAAAATACAAAAAGGTATAAACTGTTTAAAAAAAGCATAAGCTTGAGCATTGGTTCAGCAACAGACATAATAATTTGTTATCCCAACATAATGCAGGCTGCACCAAAGTATAGGTAACCAGGGGCCCAAGGGGGATACTGAGTTCCCTGTTCGGTACATTTCCATAGTGACAAAGTAGGCTCTAGTCTCACTGTCATGCTGCTGTGTATGTGTCCTAACATGCAGGAGCAAACGCATTAGAGATCAGAACTGTGATGTTGTGTGTCATTTACTTCAGCTACTGCTTAACTAACATGTCCAGTGTTCATGTCTGTTGATGTCTGTACATGTGCTGCTAGGTCCAATGCTGCATTCCTGTTGTTTTAAACTCACACCTGAAAAAAAGAAGACAACTTGAGCAGCAGGTCATTAAGTAAGAGTATATGTTTCATATTAGTTGCTTACATGCATAAAAGTACAGTTTTGTACCTACCATAAATGTAGATGTTCGAAGATCCACATTGCTGCAGTCCTTACACTTGGGTAGTCCGCTGTCCTCGGTCGGCCCGAATATCAAAGTATTAGGCTGACGTCGGTCACGGCGCTTAAGACTGACATCAGGACGTCAGGGTACAAATGCGCATGACCGACGTCATATCCTCAGTCTTTTCTTGCCCCAGATGTCAGAAGACCCTAAAAAGAAAGGTCAAAACCAAAAGACAGCAAAAAACAACCAACCACCCTTGCACTAATCATATGTACAATATATGCAATATCCACAATATTCACAACCCAAACCACACAACCGCCACTAACTATAGAGGGGAAGGAGGGAGGGTAAATTGGACTGCAGCAATGTGGATCTTCGAACATCTACATTTATGGTAGGTACAAAACTGTACTATGTTCTTCATCTCACATTGCTGCAGTCCTTACACTTGGGTAGAATCCCAAAGCAGAGGTAAGGGAGGATGGCAAAACTATAAAGCAGTAGGAGCTGCCAAAATGCCTTGTAAAATTGCAGTGGCAAAACCAGCCCTAGATTTAGAGTAAAGTGGAAGGTGGTAATGCTTAGAGAAAGTATGCACTGAACTCCAAGTAGCTGCCTCCAAAATATCTTTAGTTGCCACCCCCCTTAAAAAAGCTGTAGAAGTGGCAGTAGCCCTAGTGGAATGAGACCTAATCCCAGCTGGAATCTCCTTACCATGATGGGAATAACAGAAAGCAATACAAAACCCAATCCACTTAGAAATAGTTTGTTTTGACACAGGCTTGCCCTGAGAACCCAAAGCAAATGAAACAAATAACTGCTGAGACTGCCTGAACCCTTTAGTTCTGCTCAAATAATATCGCAACTGCCTGTGTATATCCAAAGTGTGCAAAATCTTTTCCCCTTTATTTTGGGGGTTTGCATAAAAAGTAGGCAAATGAATAGTTTGGTTTAAAGCCACACTAGAAACCACTTTAGGCATAAAGGAAGGATTAGTACGCAAAGATACCCTATCCTTATGGAAAATTAAGAAAGGCTCAACCGCCATAAGGGCCTGTAATTCAGAAACCCTTCTCGCAGAGGTAATGGCCAACAAAAAAGCAGTCTTCCATGATAAATATTTCAACTCGGCAGTAGCTGCAGGCTCAAAAGGTTGTAGAGTGAGTTTCTCCAACACAAAATTGAGATCCCAAGCAGGAGTAGGAGCTCTACGGGGGTCTTATATTCTTTGCCCCTCTAAGGAATTGCTTAAACAAAGGATGAGAAAACAATGGTGGGTCACAGTCATAGTGAGCAGAAATTGCTGCAGCATGAACCTTAATAGAAGAGAAGGACAAACCTTTGTCCAGTAACTCAGTAAGATATTGAAGAGCCACACTTAAATTAGGCTTAGAAACATCAAATTCCTTTGCTGTACTCCAAAATAAAAATCTCTTCCATTTATCTGCGTACACTTTCCTTGTACTAGGCCTTCTGGCCTCCAAAATAACATTCAAAACTTGCTGTGGAAGCTGAGACCCTCCAGGGTTTAAAACAGAATATGCCAGGCTGTTAGGTGAAGAGAGTGAAGTTTGACATTGAGTAAATGACTGTTCTCCTGAGACAGCAGGTGTGGAATCGAAGGCAAAGGCCATGGAGGCTCCGTACCAGACTTCTCAGTAATGGGTACCAGTGCTGTCGAGGCCAATCTGGAGCTATTAAAATCATCTTTGGCTTGTCCTGTCTGACCTTCAGGAGTACCTTTGGGAGGAGAGGCAGAGGTGGAAAGGCATACACATGAAGATTGCTCCAACTGAATGAAAGAGCATCCACTTTCCAAGCTGTGGGATGAAACCTTTTTGTGCAAAACTTTGGCAGCTGGTAGTTTAGTGGAGAAGCGAACAGATCTATGTCTGGAGTTCCCCATAACACTGTCAATTTCTGAAATACATGAGGATCCAATTTCCACTCGTGGGGATCCATAATTTGTCTGCTCAACACATCTGCTAAGGAGTTCTGTGCTCCCGGCAGAAACCTTGCCTGAAGATTTAGCTGTAAACTGAGAGCAGTCTCCCACAAAATCATTGCTTGTCTGCATAGAGGATAAGAATGTGTTCCCCCTTGCTTGTTGATGTACCACATGACAGTTGTGTTGTCTGTTACAACCAACACCTGCCCTGGAAGAAGTAAATCCTTGAAAGCTATTAATGCAAATTGGACTGCTAACATCTCCTTCAAGTTGATATGTAGATGTTGAAGTCTGGCAGGCCACGTGTCTTGTACCCACTTTCCATTTAGATGAGCTCCCCAAGCTTTGTCTGAGGCATCTGTCGTTAGAATCTGACTCGCCTCTGGCCAGGTCACAGAGAGTCCCTTGTTTAGGTGACATTCCTGAGCCCACCACAAAAATTCCTTTTGAATGCAAGGTATTATCTGAATGACAGTGTCCATATCTTGGCAGTGCTGTGTCCATACATTTTTGAGATACCATTGTAGCTTCCTCATATGCAGTTTGGCATTGGGAAGCACCAGAATACAAGATGCCATGAACCCCAAGGCTTGAAGGACTGTCCTTGCAGTCAGCCTGGACTGATGAGACAATTGATGGAAGTAAAGAGAAAGATTCTTTTGTTTGTCCAAGGTCAAAAAGGCCATCTGGGATGCTGTATTCAGTCTCACACCCAGAAAGCACATGTCCTGAGAGGGTACTAGACTGGACTTTATTTCGTTCACAGAATACCCCAGGCATCTTAGCACTGCTATCACATATTGTAAATGATGAAGAAGTTCGTCCTTTCCTTGGGCCAGAATCAGGCAATCGTCCAAATAAGGATAGATCTGTATTCCTCTTAGCCTGAAGAAAGCTATCACTGGAGCCAGAACCTTCGTGAACACTCTGGGTGCAGTAGATAAGCCAAAGGGCAATGCAGAGAACTGATAATGAGAAGTCCCAGCCCGAAAACGCAGATACTTCCTGCAACTTAGCCTGATAGGGACATGAAGGTAAGCCTCCTTGAGATCCAGAGTCACCATCCAGTGATCTTTGCCCAGCAGAGGTAAAAGCTGTTGTAACGTCAACATTTTGAACTTGGGAATGTCCAGATAAGTGTTGAGGATAGATAAATCCAAAATTGGTCTCCACGTGTTCCCCTTCTTTGGTACTAGGAACAGGCGAGAATAAAATCCTAGGCCCACTTCTGGCAGAGGGACCGGTTGTATGGCCCCTATTTGAAGCAGCAGAGAAATTTGTTTGTGAGCCTCTAGTCTTTGCTGAGGAGGAACGTCCGGCATGCCTTTGAAAGGAGGCAAGGTATGGAAATAAAACTTGTAACCTTAGTGCATGATATCCAATACCCATCTGTCTCGGGTAATCAAACTCCAATTTTCCTTGAAGAGTGCCAACCTTCCTCCCAAAGGTGCTGCCAGGCAAGAAGGATCTGGCAGCTGAAAAGGTAGGTCATTGGGCCTGTTTACAAAAGGACTGGCCCCTGCCCTCACCCGAAGATTGTGCAGGTGAACTCCCTGTTCTAGGTCTGAAGGAGCTCTGAGCTCTGCCCCTACCACGTCTAGATCTACCGCTAGACTGTGAATCATAAGAAGGGTACGTCCACCCCTTAGCAGGCCAATTCCTACTAAACTTCGGAGGCTGAACTTGCAAAAAATCTTTAACAGCCTGCATAGACTTAGCCTTGTCTTCCATTTTCTTCAAGACTGACTCCACAGGTGAACCAAACAACACATCAGACTGCAAAGGAGCATCCAAAATCCTTGTCTTAACATGGTCAGATAAATTCTGATCCCTCAGCCAGGCGTGCCTGCGAAGAACTGACCCAGTGGCAGCCACCCTAGATGAGGCCTGTACAGCATCAAAACCACATTGTAAAGAATGCTTACCCACCTGTTCAGAGACATGTACCAAATCTTGTAATTCTTTACACTCAATGCCTTCCGCCAGAGCATCTACCTTAGACTTCAATTGAGAAAGAAGATAGTTTTGATATTTCAACATGTGAAACTGGCAATTCAAAGCCCTCATAGCTAAGGTGGAAGAAGTATAGACTTTCTTTCCCCATCTATCCAAAGCTCTGGCCTCTTTATCTGGAGGAACCGGATTTTTACAACAGAGGCCTTGACACCCTTAGGTCCCTGACTAACAGTTTCTGGGTCCACCCTAGGACTCTTATAAAGATATTTATGAGCCTCAGGCACCCTGTAATACCTATCCGGTTTAACAGGAGCAGGAGGCAAAGAATCAGGATTAAGTGAAGCCTCTGCAAACACATCTTCCACAACATCCAGAACAGGTGGTATAGCCAAAGGCCTATGCTGGGGTAAAAACAAAAATTCCCTAAGCCTTTTCCTGGAATCAGAGAAGTCCTGACCTTCCCACTTAAAATGTTCCCTCATGGAATGAAGAGTCTCTGAAAAAGAAAAATCCTCTGGAGGAGAAGCAGAAGGAGTCGAATCATCTGCATCAGAATCAGAATAAGGAGAGTACTCCTGCAAGTCTTCAGCCGAAGACTCTGAAGCATCCGAAGCCTGCTCAAAACTCCCCAACTCTGGTTCCACCCTAGGCCTCTTATCAGGAGGGGCAAAGAACCTCTAATCAAAGTAATTAAATCTTCTGCCATTTTAAGCATGTGCTTCTTGGGCACAGATACTGTTGAACTAGGAGTGACACCAACAGAAGCTAAACCTGGCCTGCCTCTGGGAGAAGCCTTGGAAACAGAAGGAGAGGGCCTAACCACCCTAGGAAGGGAGGGGAGTACAGTAACCTGAGAAGCCCCTTCAGCCTGACCTGCCTCCTGAGAGGCCACATCCTGCAAAATCAAACTCTCCCCCTGGGACTCCAGAGAAGCCTCCGGCGGAACCACCGGTTCCACTGACGCCTCTAAAGAACCGGCGTCCGGTACGGACGACTCTTCTTGCCTGGGTTTAACTGCTTTGTCTTTGTGCTTCTTCGAAGAAGCGGGCATCGGAGCATCCGACGGCATATTATAATTGCACCGCTTCCCGAAGACCAACCTGGCACAATCTAACCTTCGCTTAATAGTGCGCTTATTGAACCTAGCACAAAAGCGACACCCAACAACGTCGTGCTCAGGCCCCAAACAAGGAATACACAAAGTATGATAATCCCTATGCGGTATCTGCTTCCCACAAGAAATACAGTTATTCACTTTTTCTGACATCCGGTAAACCACTGAGGCAAGAAAAAACTAAAATATTCCCAACGGGTACTTAGCCAACTTTGACTCGGTCTGAAACTCCGAATTCGAAAAATTTCAGAACGCCGAACGGCACTTGCAACGCTGCTTCTGCATCGGACCATGTGGCAAAAAAGACTGAGGATATGACGTCGGTCATGCGCATTTGTACCCTGACGTCCTGATGTCAGTCTTAAGCGCCGTGACCGACGTCAGCCTAATACTTTGATATTCGGGCCGACCGAGGACAGCGGACTACCCAAGTGTAAGGACTGCAGCAATGTGAGATGAAGAACATCTACTTGAAGATGGTTTGCATTACTGGTTCTGAATGAGCAACACTGGATTCCAAATATTGCCATATTTTAAGCATGAGTAATCCCTTGGATTCCCACAGTGTCACATTGCTTAATAATATTGTTATATTACTTAGGAGTACTTATTTACTGAAGGTAGTAATGTCCAATAACAAGTTGCATTAATATGTCATAAAATCCCCAGGCACTCTTGATACTGTCTTTGTGGTCCTGCTGGTGATGAGACATTGACCTGGTAAACATCTAGGTTGGAGTTTTGCACTAGTGATAGGATGGTGACTTGATTAGGTGGAGTTCCGCACTGGTGATAAAACACACTGACATGACTGGGGGAGTTCTGCACTGCAGATGTGACAGTGAAAGGTTAGGTGGAGTTATGTACAGGTGGGTGGGCACTGACTATGTTAGGAAGAGCTCTGCATGAGTCATGGAACAATGACCAGGTTAGCTGGAGTTCTGCACTGGTGATGGGACATTGACCTATTGTTCTGCATTGGTGATGGCATGCTGACCTTGTTAGGAACTTAGAGGGAGTTCTGCACTGCTGGTGGGACAATGACCTAGTTAGAAGAAGTTCTGCACTGGGTCGGGGAAAGTTCTGCAGTTGTGGTGGGACATTGATCTGGTTAGGAGAAGTTCTGCACAGTCGGTGAGCACTGACATGGATGGTTGAGTTCTGCACTAGTGGTGGGACATTGACTGGACTAGAGGGATTTCTGGACATGGGTCATTGTCCTACTTAGGATCACAGGGGGAGTTATGAACTGATTAGGGGGGACACTGACATGGTTAGAAGGGAATTCTGCACTAGAGGTAAGACATTGACTTTGTCAAGGAGAGATCTGCACTCAAGTTGGGATATTGACCTGTTAAGGCAGAGTTCTACTGACAGTGGTACCTTGGCCTGGTTAGTATTTCAAGGAAAGATCTGCACCGGTGATGGGACACTGACCTTGTTAGGATCGGCTCTAGATGATTGTCACTGTTGAAGTGACACCCCAACCCCATGTGGAAAGTGGGAAAAAGGGGTTATAGACAAACAGATGGATGGATGGAATGCTGACCTGCTTGGTGGGTGTTCTGCATTGATGATGGGACATTAGCCTGGTTAGGAGCTTAGAGGAAGCTCTGCACTGATGATAGGTCACTGATCTGGTTAGGGGACTTCTGCAAAGAAGATAGGTTACTGGCATGCTTAGGAGAGTTCTGCAATGGTGGTGGGATAGTGAATGTTTTCAGGAGTTTTGTACTAGTGATGGGACTTCAACCTAGTTAAAGGGATTTCTATATTGGTGGTCAGTCTCTGACCTGGGTTAGGATCTTAGAGGGAGTACTGCACTGGCTAAGATGTTATAGAGACTGTTTGTGTCTTTTGGCTTTTCCCGGTTAGGGGTCGCCACAGCGGAACTCCGATCCGCTAATGATTGGTAGTGGATTTTTACATACCGGGTTACCAGCCCTGACGTACAACCTTCAATGAAGGCACGCCCCATTCACGTATGCCTCCACACAGAAGACGCTCTAGCTGAGAATTGAATGGGACAACATCTTGCAATGAGGCGACAACGCTACTGCAGCACCACCACCGCAGTTTTCCAAGATGTTATAGTGACTAGTAATAGGATATTCACATGGTTAGGGGAGTTCTGCACTGGTGAAGAACTATTGACCTGGTTAGAGGAGTACTACACAGGTGTGAGGACAGTAACCTGGTTAGGATCTTGTGGGAGTTCTGTACTGGTGAAGTGAGTGTGAGCTCTGCACTGGTGGTGGGAAACTTACCTGGTTAGGGGGGTTCTGCACTTATAGTAGAATACTGATATAGTTAGGAGAGTTGTGCACTAGGTGTCAGGGCATTTACAGGGCTACAGGGAGTTTTGCACTGATTGCAAGACATTGATTTTTGGGGGAACTTCTGCACTGGTGGTGGAACACTGACCTGGTTAGCAGGAGTTCTGAACTATACACTAAACTAGTTAGGTGGATCTGAACTTGTGGTGCTACACTGACATTGTTAGAAAATAGTTCTGCAGTGGTGGTGGGACATTGATCTTGTCAAGGGAAGTTCTGCACTGCAGATGGGACACTGACCTGGTTCGGCAGAGTTCTACACTGCTAGTGGAGCACTGGCCCAATTAGGGGAGTTCTGCATCAGTGGTAGGATGTTGACCTAGTTAGGATCTTAGGAAGAGTTCTGCATTGGTGATAGCACTTTGACCTGATTAGGGGGAGTTCTTCACCAGTGGTGAGATGTTGACCTGGTTACGGTCTTAGGGGGAGTTCAGCACTGGTGACACAGGACTTTGACCTGATTAGGTAGAGTTCTGCATTAGTGGTGGGATGTTGACCTGGTTAGGATCTTAGGGGGAGTTATGCACTGATGATGATTCACTAACCTAGCAAGGAGCTCAGAGGGAGCTCTGATATGGTAATGGGGCACTGACCTAGTTAAGGGGAGTTCTGTGCTAGTGGCAGGACCTTGACATGGTGAGAGAGAGAGTTCTAGAGTGGGAAAAATACCCTGACCTGATAAGGATCTTAGTTGGAGTTCTGCAATTGTGATTAGATAATGAACTGGTTAGAATCTTAGAGGGACTGGCAATAGAGTACTGTCCTTGTTGGGGGAATTCTGCATTGGAGATGGGGCACTGACCTGCTTAGGAGGAATTCTGCAGTGGTTGTAGGACACTGGTCTGGTTATGGGGAGTTCTGCATTGGTGGTGGGACATTAACAGGGTATGGGTTATGGGAGATTTGTTTGTGGAACTTCTGCACTGCTGGTGGGGCACTGATCTGATTATGGGGAGTTTGGTACTGTGGTGGGACATCAACCTGATTAGGGAAGCTGTGCACTGCTGGGTAGAACATTGACCTGATTTAGAAGCTCTGCATTTGTGATGTGAAATTGACTTGGTTAAGAGGAGTCCTGCACTTTTGGTGGGACATTGACCTTGATAGGGGGAGTTCTGCACCAGTGGTGAGACACTGACCAGGTAAGGGAGAGTTATGCACTAGTGGGAGGGGGGCACTGAAATGGTTAGGGAGAGTTCTAAGCTGGCAGTGGGGTACTGACATGGTTGGGGGAGGTCTGCACTGATGGAACATTGCCTTAGTTAGGAGGAGTTCTGCACTGGTGGATAGACATTGACCTGATTAGGAGGGATTGGCATTACTGGTAGAATACTGATTTGGTTAGGATGTTAGGGAGATTTCTGTCTGGTGGTGGGACACTGACCTGGTTAGGGGAGTTCTGCACTGACAGCGGAATATTGGCTAAAGGTCTCAGTTGGAGTTCAGCACTGGTGGTGGGACATTAACCAAGTTATAGGGAGGTCTGCTGTAGTAGTTTGACACTGGCCTGGTTAGAATATTTCTGCACTGGTAGTGGGATACTGACTTGGTTAGGTCCGCACTGTGGTGGGACACTTATTTGGCTAGCAGGAGTTCTGGACTGCTGGTAGGACATTGATCTTGTTACAGCAAGTTCTGCATGTGGCAAGACATTGACCAGAATGGGGGAGGGAATGTTCTGTAGTAGTAGTGGTCTACTGACCAAGTTAGCTGGACTTCTGCACTGGTAGTAGAACACTAACCTGGTTGGAGGGGATTCTGCACTGGTTGTGGGCCACTGACATGGTTGGGTAGCTGTGCGCTGATGGCTGGACGTTGACTTGGTTTGGTGGAGTTCTGCACTGATGGTAAGGCACTGATCTGCTTAGGCTCTTAGGGGAATTCTGCACTCAGGATGAATGATGACCTGGTTAGGAGACATTTGCACTGCTGCAGGATCATTGACCTGCTTATGGTCTTAGGGAGAGTTCTGACCTGGAGGATATTAACCCAGTTAGGAGGAGTTCTACACTGAATGTGGAACACTGACCTGGCTGGTTTGGGGTATTCAGTACTGGTGGTGGGACACTAACTTGATTAGAAAGATTGTTGTACTGGTGGTGGGACATGACTTGGTTAGAGGGAGTTTTGCACTGGTGGTGGGACATTGCCCTACTTAGGATCTCAAGGGTGCTATGGATGGTGTTGAGTCATATATCTGTTTAGAGGAAGTCCTGCCCTAGTACCAAGACACTGATTTCATTAGGATAGTTCAGTGGTTTGGGTATTAACCTGGTTATGGGGAGTTCTACACTAATGATGCCAATGAATTAGTGCTTTGGCTTCCACTATCCATCTTCTCTGGTCAAATATCAGATTTCTATTTTTCTTCTTTTTGGGATGTGGGACTGTATGGTAATCTCCCACAGGAATTGGCCTGTCTTCTCATTGGTGTGAAACAGGGAAGGTATTTTCTTCTATGTATAGATTTGTTCAGCCAATCTTATTTATTTCATAGTTTTATAGTTTCATAGTATAGTACTAGGCTATCTGCCCTAGGGCATTTATAAGCCTAGTCAAAGTGTATGTGGCTTTCGCCACCCCATATAATGATACAAAAGTGTACAAATTAAATTTATTTTACTGTGCCTCTGTCTAGTAATGACACAGAGATGACCCCAGGGGTAAACCTATGATCACCCATCCATTCGTCAAGATTTCTCTTGAAGAGAGTCAGTGAGGGGCTCTGCCTAACATGGACTGGGATCCTGTTCCAGAGAGTGGGAAGCCTATGGGTTATGAATCTGTCCCTCCAGCATGTCCTATTCATATTTGTGCTCAGGTTTAGATCTTTAGCTCTCGTGGCTCTGATGGATTTGGATTTTTTGAGGTGGAGCATGTCCATTAATTCTGAATTGGACATGGCCTTGTACGTCAGGCACAGATCACCTCTGAGCAGGCGGTATGCTACTGAATAGAGCTGGAGCTTTTTTAGTCTGGCAGCATATGACATATGTTGGAGACCCTTGATCCTCTTGGTAAGGTACTTTTGGGGTCTCTCCAGCTGCTGCAGGTGCCGGGTGAGGTACATACCAAATGGGGCATTGTACTCAATCATAGGCCTGATAAGGGAGGAATATAAGGGTACAATGACATCCTTTGATCTGGATGTGAATCCCTTCATGATAAGGTGGGCAAGGTAGAAGGTCTTTCTAACCACTTTGGCGACGTGGGTGTCAAATGAGAGGTCACTGTCAACTTGGGTCCCCAGGTCTCTGATTACTTTTCCAGATTTAATGGATTACCACCTATGTGGTAATTTATGGTACTTTGTTTTTCCAAAGGGGATGACTATACATTTTTTGGCATTTAGTTTAAGGCCATGACTCTGGCACCAGTCGTCTGTTTCTGTGAGGCCCTCCTGAAGGATGCATGTGTCGGCTGGTGTATCGACTATGGCGCCTAGTTTGCAGTCATCTGCGAAATTTGTCAGCCACAACCCCCCTATGTTTGCCTGCACATCTGAGAAATAAATGCCGAACAAGAGGGGTCCCAAGACAGAGCCCTGTGGGACTCCACTTGTGACTGGCTTAGAGTCTGACATAGTTCCAGCTATTCTGACTTTGTGGGTTCTGTCCTTTAGCCAGTTTGCAACCCATCTTGTGACAAACGGGTTTACATTTAAGCTATTGAGCTTGTCTATGATGGCTGTGTGGGGTATTGTGTCAAAGGCTTTTGCCAGATCCAGGTAAGCTGTATGAACTGCTTTGCCTTCATCGATGGCTCTAGTGACTGTTTCAAAAATGTTCACCAGGTTTAGAAGGCAGGATCTGCCTTTTACAAAGCCGAACTGGGTAGGGTCAATTGTCTGTAGGTCCCCGATGTCTTTGTTCATGAGTTCCATAATGATCCTTTCCATAGCTTTGCAGACCAGGCTGGTCAAGCTTATGGGGCGGTAGTTTCCAGGGTCCGTAGAGGTGCCACCTTTGTAGAGTGGGACCACTGTTGCTGTACGCCAGTGTTTAGGGACATATCCTGTAGCAAGGCTAAGATTAAACAGCATTCTTATGTGTGGGTTAAGCTCCTCTAGGAGTTCACGTAGCACACAACCTGGGACACCGTCTGGTCCCATGGATGCTGTATTTTTAGCTTTGCTGAGAGCAGCTCTCACCTGGACATCTGAGATGTCAGGGAGGTTGCATTCAGCTGAGATAATTATTTCATCTTTTGGGGGAGAGGGAGGGGAGAAATTTGCACTGAACCTGTCTGCCAGTATGTTGGCAATATCTGTGGGTTCAGTGTATTTTTTGCCATTATGAACTAACTCTGAGCATATCTGAGGGTTTCCACCCAGGTTTCTAACATAACTGAAGAAGGCCTTGTGGTTATCTTTAGTGTCCTTAGCAATTTTTCTCTCAAAGTTGGCCTTTGATGATTTTATGAGCGAACGTAGTTTTTTGCTAGTGCTGATCAGAGATGCCTTCCCTTTATGGGATTTTGCTCTGTCTTGCAGTAGCTTCCTTCTCTTGTTATAAAGCTTGTTTATGGCTGGGGTCCACCAGATAGGATGCCTGCCTTTGGTGGAAAGGGTCTTGGTTTTATTTGGGATTGCATGATCCATGCATTCTTGGAGATGTCCGTAGAAAGCATTTGTGAAGGATTCAGCAGTGTGGGATGTGGTTTCCACTGGCCCAGGGGGCTTGAAGGATACCATTTCAGCCTTAAGGAGTGTAAAGTCGGCTTTTGAGAAGTTTCTCACTGTGGTCTTTTGTGCTGGGGTGGAGGTGGGATATGAATATCTAGGGTTATTAGTTTGTGGTCTGATCTCACTAGTGAGAGGTATACTTCCGGTGTTGAGCATTTTGTCCCCATGTTTGTGATGATCAGGTCAAGTATATTATTTCCCCTTGTGGGGGAGGTGACTAGTTGTTCCATCGCATTTGAGTTGATGAATTCCAGGAACCTTTGGGCTAGGGTGTTAGGGCTTGAATAATGCACCCAGTCTATTTTTGGGTAGTTGAAGTCTCCCAATATGATGGTATTTGGTGAGACATTCATATCCTCCAGTGTCTTCAGGAAGGCTGAATGGAGTTCCTGAGATTGAGAGGGTGGTCTGTAGCATGCTACAAGTTGTATAGCAGTTTTGCCTACGGTTAGTTGCACATGGATGGTCTCCGATGCTTCGTGCGTTGCCACTAACCTGGAGGTGTGGGTGTCTTTAATGAATATGGACACTCCCCCTCCTTTTGTGGTTCGGCCCAGGTTTTGGGGCCGAAAACCATGATACGAGGTATAACCTGGTAGGGCTGGGGTGCTCTCAGGAGCCTTGAATCAGGTTTCAGTCACTGCACAAACATCGATGCTTTCCATACTGAGGAGTGCTTTGAGAGCCTGCATCTTGAGATGTAATCATGCATCTTGGGTTAAAATCGGGGGCTGATCAGCAACAAAGAGTAGCTTTCAACATAACGTCACTCCCTGTCTATTATCTGGTGCTGGCAAGTAGTTACTCAGTATGCGGCTGTCTGGTAACTACTTGTATACTATCTGCTTGTTGGACTTAGCTACTTCATATGTTTTTTTCCAAGTTCCATATCCTACATCAACAGTGTACCCCAAAGGCTTATCTGTTATATCAGTTTGGTCTATTTCCCATTTACCAGTTCTGTAGTCTCTGCTCAGCAGTTACGAACCTATGTTAAAAGTTCTCCATTTCTTCTTATTTATATATTGACATTGTAATTTGAGTTATTATCACCCTAATTTTTTTCTTAAGTTCTAAATGGAATTTAAATCCTGCATAAGAATAACATCACCATAGTATTGCTGGTTGTTTGCATTGCATCGACTTTCTTTTTTTCTCTTTCTCTGTGTTTGAATTGCAGTAAAAACTTCAAGAAAGCCAAGCTAGAGTCTTCATTGTATAATACCTTAGACCTTTTATAGTATAAGGCCCATGAAATATATGCAAATGGTCCCTTATGGACATAGTTTTCCAGCTACATGGCTTTTGAATGCGTATGACTTTTTACTTTTTAAGTCTTTATGGATACATCCTGGCCAATAAAGCCAAGCCTCACAAGCTATAGACAGGCATGTTTCATCCTTTTTTGACCTCATCAGTACAGCATAAGTGGATTGTTTGTGTACTTTAGAAACACAAAACTTAAAACTAGCCCGGTGTCCATAAAAATCAGAGTGCCTGCAAAACTTCCCAAATACCATCCAAATCAAAGGGTAAAAAGGTCAGACGGACAAACCATTCAGTAAAACCTGCATGAAAGATGCAACCATGAGCCTCCACCTCAGCAGGTTTAAGGTACTATACAGTCAAGACTCTAGGATGGCTGGTTCTTTTTTGCAGTTTTTACTGAACAGTTTGTCTGTGTGACCTTTTTACCCTTCCTTTTGGATTGCAGGGACTTTATATAGGGCTTTATCTCCTTAAATGTTTCTTGAATTTTCTGCACATTTTAACCAATTCTTTTGTTGCTTTGCAAATATTCAAAATGTGTGCTTGGGTTCATGCTGCAGAGGGATGGAGCCCAGACTGTGGCCTAGGTGACCTGGGTGTCATTAGTGGCTTAGGCACTGGAAGAGTCAGGCAGGGAAAGGTAGCAGTGAAGAGGCATAGCCTGCTTACATCTCCTGTGGGGAGGAAGGGGTTTAAGTGCACTCAAAGGCACACATTGTGGTGTGATGTCCCTAGTATTGACCAAGGAAATCACCTATCACACTCAAGGGGCAAAGCTGCTTGCAAAAGTGAGAAAACATCCTCTGTGGTCACCCCATTGTATGCCCTCTTGGCACCCTAATGCATCTACACAGTTAGAGAGACGGGGACAAGAAAAGAAAAATATTAAACCACCCCTGATGGCTGCCTGAATGAAACCCTTCTCATCCAGTTCTTGCCCAGTGAGAGAATGAATGGGCTGCTAGGCTGAGAGAGGGTTTGATGCTGGCAGGTTGGAAAGGTATCAACTGCAAAAATATAAACTGTGGCCACATGTCTTTCTTAGTACTGATATTTTATTTTTCATCACCACTGCCTTTTTGTAGGCGATTTCTAGGCACTCTGAGCATGCATCACCTGGACGTATGAGCATTCCCTGAAAGGAGTCACAAAGTCAGTATAAATATGTTGCCACATTGTTGATGGCCATTTCTGAAGACACAAAGCTGCTAAAACAGTAATGCCTTATCTGACCTCCAACATAGCTTTAGGCTATTCCTTCAAATTCTGTAATAATGTTATGCTGCCAGTGGAAACTTTGAATGACGATCTTAACTTCTTTTCCTGTTTCTATGTATCACTCATGTAATACAACATGCACTTCTGGACTGTAACTTGGCTACAATTACATCTCTGGAACCATGTAGTAAGATTTCTTAACATAATGGATGGTTGTTCATCTCTTTGGTGTGATGTAAAGGCAGGAATGTGTTGCCAGAGATTTTGTGCACTACTGTTTTGGACCATGTATTGTACAGTGAGATCATAGCTTCCATGTCAGTAGATCAAGAAATGATGATAAACGGATATGTGCTCGGCCCTAAATTGAGCTACATATATTCCACCATCACTGATGGCAGAAAACTCATTACAAGCCGGTCTGAATTGATTATCAAAAATATGCATTCGTAAAAGTTGTCAGATGTCAGATTTAACACAAGTAAATGTACCATTCACCTAAGACAGGGGGATTTGTATGCAATGTATCAGTTACTTAAGTTTGAAGTAAAGATGATTATTGAGTGGAATGATTTCACTCTAATAGTTATATGTTCATCATTTTTTCTCTCGTCAGTCTCTCTTTACTACCTGCATAACATAAATATATAGTGTCTTCTCTTATCTAATCCCCTTTCATCTTTTTCCCTTTTTTCCAGGATTTGCACCATCTATTTTGCAGTGCTGAGCACTCTTCTCCCCAGCCTGAAGCCAACATTGCCTCCTTAACTCTGATAAGCATAAGTTCTGCATGCTGTTTTCATAAGTTAACATCTATTGTTATTGCCATATATTTCCTGTGATTAATCTGAGGGTGTACGGCTGTTAGCACATCACTGAACCATAACTTGCTGCAGTACTATCCCTTTTCTACCTTATCAGTCTCTCCTCATAGTTTTTAGTTATATTCTCAACTATAAGCTATCTGTAATCCTTCCCTCCTAGTTACTGTTCTGCTTTATTTACTCTGTAGTGTTTTCCCCTTTTACCACTTTTACCCAGGTCATCTTACACAACATGTTGCTGTAGTTTCCCGTTGCCTCTACAACTGCACTGATTTTTTTTTTTATCCAGTTTGCTATGGTCAGGGCCAGCCAGTCCAGTCTGTTCACCCTTGCTATGCTCCCCTACCCTGCCTCTAAATCCCATCCACCCCCAACCACTACTTACATACACTATCCCTGCCTCTTATACACACTATATCTTCACATCCTATCTCCTTATTCTATACACACTATATCATCTTACACACATTATCCAGACTCTACTGCACCTCATTCTCTTCTATCAAAATGACTACCTCTACACCTAATCTGCACTTGAACACAATAACATTTCACACAATTAGCCTCTCTCTCATTATACTTGTCAGCCACCTAACCTCCTATCAAAATCAGCTACAAAACTACACTGCCTCCGATACCATAACTACCCCCCACTCCATCATTCACTACACATTAGTTTTGAAATCATCTCCAACCTCCACAACACCTCTTACATTGAATACTTCCCATACAAACACATCCAACTCCTCTCAAGTTCTCAAATGTCTCTTAGGTATTCTAAACTTTTATCTAAAGTAACTAAAACGCTAATATACCTTACCTCACAATTAACACTCAGCGGAGATATCCACCCAAACCGTGCCCCCAATAATACTCAGCCACAACCCATCCCTCCAACCCCACTCCCTTATTCTGGAATTCCTACCTCCCCAAAGGCTCCAACCTACTCCTACTTAATATGAACCTAAGAAGTATTGTCAATAAAGTCCATGATCTTCACACCTCCTATCCCTATATTCCACTGATATTGCTGTACTCACTGAAACCTGACTAAAACCTGAAATTAAAAACAACAAAATTCTCCCTCCAGGATATAACATTCATAGATGCGACAGGAAAAGCAACTGGGGAGGGGGAGTAGTCAAAATGTATAAGCAATATTTAAAACTAGAACTTATTATTCCTAACAACCCTAAATTTAGCAATGCAGAAATTCTATTTACCAAAATGGAGATCAACGCAAATAAACATCTAATATTAATATCCATTTATATTTTACCCAGCAATAACTCCAACACAATTAAAGAAATACTTCATTGGACTTCCTTAACATTCCCTCAGGAAACTCTCATTATGGGTGACCACAACACTGACTGATTTTCTTACAACTCTGAAAATCCTACCACTTTCATCAACCTGCATGGCATCACTCAGGTAATCCAAACAGCAACTAGAACTAACAAAACCTCCAAAAGGCAATCCATACTGGACTGGATAATCTCAAACAAACCTTCATTAACTTTCCAGTCAAGCTGCCTCCCAGACAGTATCAGAGATCATCACCCTACATACTTGATCATACACCATCTCAATCCCTCCAGACAACCCTGTTTCCATCTCATTTGTAACAAAATGAACTTCAATCCTCAAACATTTCTTTCACTCTTACACTCTGTCACTGGACCCCACTTAAAACTCTCCCCTCAACACTGCAGTACACTACTTTAACAGCACATTTCTCAATATCCTAAACAGGCTAGCCCCCTATAGAAGTGCTAAAATAAAATTTCACTATGCACCATGGCTAACAAATGGCACTAAAAATGTATTAAAATAAAGAGACAATGCTTGGTCTCTCTGGCAATCCAACAAAAATCAAACCAATGTATATCAATGCAAACAGCTTTGCAACAAAGCTAAGTCTCAAGTTAAACTCAATTAAAAAATGTACTACTCTAATACTCAGCTATTGTACCACAACAATCCCAGAAAATTCTGGTCCACCATAAAAAACTTCTACAACCCGGTAATACATCCACCCCTACCCTGTCAACCACTTCCAACACTGTCAGTATTGCTACACAATTCAACACTTTCTTTACAAATTCCATTTACTGTCTTACTAGCTCTCAAGCTCAGTACTCCTTCAACTGTCCCATTACCATTCAGTGACACCAGCAACACCTTCTCCTTCAAACCTGTTCAGACTCTCACCATAAATACTTACTCTCCAAACTCAAACCCACAACCCTTGCAGCAGACAACCTCCCTACAAAATTCCTAAAAATAGCAGCTGACACTATTGCCTATCTCATTACTATGCTGAACAACTGCTCTATCTCTGAACATTATGCCCCTCAAAATTGGAAAATATCTTATATTATTCCACTGCATAAAGGGTGTAACTCTACTGAGCTAACTACAGACCTATCGTTATCCTACCACCCCTCTCCAAAATTCTAGAAAAATGTATCCACAGGCAGCTTCTAAACTATCTACTATCCAATGATCTCTTATCTAATACACAACATTGGTTACACCCATACCACAGTACCACTACCACCCTCCTAAGCTTCACTAATACCATTAACCATCATAGAAATAACAGGCAACTAGTCTCTTCCATCTTCTTGGTCTCTCCAAAGCTTTCGATACTGTTTCCCAACAAAAACTACTTGTAGAACTCTCTACCCTAAGACTTAGTCACTCCTCTCTCACTTAGCTCCACAGCTACTTATCTGGCTGACACCAAGCTGTAAAATGGCTACAGGATCTCCTTCCCTATTGCCTGTCAACATAGGAGCCCCACAAGGTTCTTTCCTAGGTCTGCTACTTTTTAGTATTTTTACCAACTGACTCCACACATCTACTCCCTTCGCCTCCATCATTCAATACGCAGATGACTCAACTCTTATCTGTGCTCTACCCTCTCTCTAAAACAACTTGTTTCCATAACTCAGCAGTCCTTTTCAGCAGTTGAATTGTGGTTATCTGAATTTCAACTAATTCTCAACCCCCCAAAACTAAACTGATGCTCTTTCACCTCAGCAAATCACACAATCCCACAACTCTGTTCCAAATACATTCCTCCTGCAGCACCATTATATCAGCCATGGCCCAAACTATACTATTAGGTGTTCTAATCGACAACAGTTTGAAATTTGATCTAATCATATCGTAATCCATTAGGAAGACATATATTAAACTAGGTTCATTGTATAGAATCAAGCCCTACCTTATTAGCAACACAAGATAAGATATAGCCCAGACACATCTACTTTCCACCCCGTTGTATCCCTCTCTTATCTTCACAAACCTAAGTAAAACTGACCTAACCAAGTAGGAAACCTGTTATAACAAAACTGCAAAATTCGCTACTAACACACCACATAAGTCTCGCCACTGCTCTACCGTACACCAGCTAAACTGGCTACAGCTACCCCACCACTTAATTTGCACTCAACTTACCACACCTCACAGAATAGTATATCAACCTGATAAAACCTCCACCCTTCAACAAATGCTCCAACCTTATACTAACACTCGTCCTCACGGATCCTCCAAGTTCTTATTACAGGTCTCCAAATCCAACAATAAAACTGGTGACTCTTTTTACTCTATCTACATCTCTAAAATATGGAATATTATCCCTCAGGCTATATTAACCACAGTTAACCCATCTCACTATAAAAAAGTCCTAAAAGAATTCCTCAGCAACAAGTGGCTTTCCTCATGTACCAATCCTGGCTAAATCCATTTCTTATCTATCAACTCTCATAATCTAATACACATCACAACTATTTCTAACTTCTGTATGTACTACCTCACCAGCTTTCCTTCCTAGCATTTTCTTTATACTATTCTGCTAACTTCCTTCATTTACAACCCTGCTTTTACTATTTACAATTTTAACTATAATACCCATTTGATGAGTATGCACTTCAGGCAAAATTAAGTCATCTGTCTAATCTCTGTCACTCATTCTGCATTTGTTATTTGCATATTTCTTGCCGTTCAAGGAGGCTGTTATGTTTTTACCTTATGTCTTGTTAAAAGTGTTTATCTTTTCAACATGATGTCAAAGATGTTGTTAAAAATTAATGTGCTGTTTATTGCTGTGGAGGTTTTCTCCCAGGGCCTCCTCTGAAAATGGGCTTTCACCCAGTTGGACTATCCCAGTAAACAAAAGTAAAATAAAAAATTGTGCTTTATGCAAAAGTGATGAGGAAATACAGTTGGAATTATTTATCAGCAACTGAGAAATATAGTTAGTGAAGAAAAATCTATCATCCTGACATACACTTATTTGGTGTTAGTAATGTCATAGCTAGAATATATATCCCCTTTTGCAAGTCCCATTAAATAACAAATTTAGTAGAAAGCATGTAAATGTATACATTATAAAATAATGAAAGCTACAAAGTGCATTAAATAAAAGCACCAATTAAATTACCTCCCTTTATAGTGCATGGAAGGATGCAATTTAAAGAGACAAAATCATTTTGCTTCATAAAATATCTGAAGACCATGTGTTATTTAGAATGTTCACCCTAAAAATGGCATTTTGCAAAACAATCAGCTGGATCGCAATTCAAAAATGGGTTTGATCATTACTAATAAATGGAAGCAAACCTCTCAACTATACATATTTTTGCACAATGTCCAGATTTTTTGCTTCAAATATTTGGTCTGTTCCTTATAAAAATCTGTGGTTTTCTAGCAAATCATGGAGAATTAAAGTCATTAAATAATGACATATATTTGTGTTTTAGACTTTATTTCCTTCAGAAAATGCACACTAATAATAAATCCTGTTATTCTAGTAGCTTTCTAAGTTTATAAAATCAATATTTAAAATCTGTCCCTATTTTGGGGCCTTTGTCCCCCCCCCCCATTATTTTAGGCTTTGTCCAGACTTCCTGCATTAAGAGGTTGAGAAGTATGGAGTGGAAGTATGACCATTATATTAGCCAGAAAATAAATAGATTAGGAGTAACCATCTGTATACCATTATTGGCTAACTTTCTTTAATTATATAAGAAGACTCAGTACATTTAAAGATGACTGTGTTATACTCCAGTGGACAGCAAGCTGGTCAGCAAGAGCATTTAGCATAAAGAATGTGAACTCCAATGCATCCATACTGAAATCGAGCATTGCCTATTGATGGTTCACCAAGTATACAGAAAAAGCTCTGGATAAAAAATACAACTATCAAATGCTGGGACATTCTCTCCTTAGTCGTGTGGAATATTGTTAAAGGGCACATTTCTTCATCTACAAGGGAGATCAAGTCCACAGAGTTTTACAAAAGTGTAATGAAAACCTGAGGCTGCAACCAACTGCAAGACAAGCGACAAATGAGATACAGACAGGATTTGTTCTCAAGCAGGATTTCCTTTCATCTCACAGGAATAAACATAAAATAAGTTCTCATATATGATCAAAGTTATACAGAAAATGAAGCAACATGTAAGTATAAAACTGCATATTAAACAGAATAATTCAAAAAAACAAAAGTGTGCAGAAAACCCAGAATTCTTCTAATGCCAAACAGCAAAACATACTTTGCATCTGACAAACATCTGTGGTTCTCAGTGACACTGTTTCCCGGAAACCACATGGCCCAATACCTCTCATGTAAAATAAAGTTTAAAATCTAAAATAGTTTGAAAGCATGACTTCCTGACTCTATAAAGTGCAATGATAATCTCAGCTATTTTGTCAGTTAGGCAGCCTACTACTCCAATCAGTTTGCAACAAGTGTAGACACAGGCTCACTTGCAAAGCCAAAATGCAAACTGCAAGCGTGTGTGTGTGTGTGTGTGTGTGTGTGTGTGTGTGTGTGTGTGTGTGTGTGTTAAATTTAGTCATTTTTTGCTTACATTACTGGCACTAAATTTAAGGATTTTTTTAAGCAGTGTTTAACCAAATTAAATGTCACAACTTGTATTAAATATAAATGACAAGCAGCCCCCCTCTGCAGTGTGTTTTTAAGTATTTATCTATTTGTTGTTACATGTTTTGGCCCATATGCGGCCAGCTATCTGATGCTGTTGTACCTCTTTCTCTAGTTCTCAAGTAGCACTTACCTCTTGTCTGGTTGTAATCCAATATTCTCTCCTGTCCTAGTCCAGAGAGAAGACTTAGGCTTCTGTGTGCAGCATCTTCCTCACTACCAGGGGGACTTTTTTTGTATATAACTTATTTATGCCCAACCCCAGATCCAATGTGGGCTGACATAAAGGTCAGGAAGGTTACAGGTGTCTGCTAGTGCATACACCTCTTAATTTGGATCATGGATTGAAGCTGCTAGTCTCACCACTAAGAGGTGTCAAGCCATAATGAAAACTCATTTGCCCCCCCCCCCCCCCAGACAGGTCCACAGATGTGGAGCTCACTCTTGAAGCAAGGTCACTTGAGTTGCAGTCAGAGCTCTATCCCTCTGCCCCACAGAGACAATAGTCTGTTTTACAAATACTCAAGTAGCTGTTGTATGTGTAAAGTATGCTGCATGCATGGTTACAGCTGTACTGTGTTTTCTGGTGGCAAGCTGTATACAGCTATGGATCCAATGAATTTTTTTTGCTGGAAGGAGAGATTGCACAACAAACTACAGCAGTCTGGCACAATTTCACCTATAATGTTGACAAAGCCAGTGCAATATATGGAGCTGTGGGCAAATAGCTAAAGAGCAGAATACTTTATTTTATTTTATTTGGTATTGGTTTACTGGAAAAGTCTGAGTGGACATAGAACCCATTTTCAAAGGAGGCTTGGGGAGAAAAGCTCCAATAACAGGACATTTAATGCATGTGCAGTAAAACACAATTTGTAATACCAGTGCAAGGACAGGACAGACAACACTACAATATTTGCGTTTAGAAATATTTACAGTTTCTTGCAACTAGCTGGTTAACGTTGTTTCTACAACTTTTACAGTTTGAGACCTCACGTTTGCAGAAGAGTGTTAAGATCAGGCTATAATTCTGTAGTACATTTTAACAAAACAAAAAGAAAGCTGCAATAGCAGAGTAACTGTCTCCCTCAGTGAATGATAGGTAAGGCTAGGAGAAAATACAAACCCTGA
The DNA here is from genome assembly GCF_019279795.1 of Protopterus annectens. NCBI lineage: Eukaryota > Metazoa > Chordata > Ceratodontiformes > Protopteridae > Protopterus > Protopterus annectens. Next base: position 35,481,029 of record NC_056733.1, on the reverse strand, counting down.
CTTTTTAAACTGTTAAACTATCATTTCTCTGGATTTGCCAGGTCCATCAGTTACTACCTAGTTCCTCAACAGAGAGCACAATTGTTTCAGTGGCTGGTCCATAAAATGCAGACTCTCTTTTTAAAGCAAAGCTTTCTATTTCTGATTTCCGACGTTGCAAAGCCTACAGTTGACCAGAATTTCATACAGTACATGTGCACAGAAGAGGTAAGCTCTGTGATTCACCTGCTGAGTTTGCTGATGAAGCACTTTGCATTCTCACAGGACATGAGCTAATCCCGCGTGGTTATATATTTGATTTTCCTTCAATTTCTGGCCACTAAACAGACTCCACTCCATCATAGTGTATTTCCCTCCTGAATGTTATTAGACAGTTCACTGCCCCTTTTGCATTAATAATGTGGAGCCAGTGTGAACCACAGTATACCCTGCTCAAGGTAGTGCTGTTTGGATTGGCCTTTTATTTTCATCAGCCTTGAATTCAGGGTCAGTCCAGTGTTGCAGCTGGAGGGCCTTAGCATACGATGATCTGTGTTCAAGCCAGGTCACTCTGAACCCAAACCATGACAGGATAAGAATGTGTAACCTCACAGTTCATTGTGCTACACTTTCTCAGTTAAGCGGAGTTCATATGCAAAACCTCTGAAACGTATCTCCTTTACACTTTACCTACTTCGAACATTGTTCAAAATGGGTGTCCAAGTAATTTAAAAAAAGAACAGGTTTCATCTGTTTATTTCTTGCCACTTATTTTTTGTTGGCACACCATATTAAAACAGATTTTTATAAGCAGGACAATTTCTGATCACTTGCAATGTCTGAAAAATCAGCATCTCATATATAGCCTTGTAAGCCTTATCTAAATACATTCAAGGGAAGGATTTTCAAATGAAAAAATCTGATCTGACAAATACTATTATAAATGTGCATATGATAGCCACATACCTGATGCATTCAAATGAGTACAAAGGCAGTTAAAGGGTGTATTTACAACAAATTAAAGCTGATCAAAATCTGCCCTGTTCTGTGTATCTTCAAATAATTTATGACTAGATTGAAGGGTTACTGAATACTTGTTCCCTGGAAGTATGCATTTGTTCTTTACCACACTTGTTAGCATTCTGATCTATAAATCTAACTTTTGATGGCTGCTGAATGCTGATGATGGTTTAAATATAAAAAGTGGTTGCAAAGGTGTAAATCCTAACAGTTATGAAATGGCAGGAGGATTTATTTCACTAAAGGAGCAATAAGCATGTGTTATAAACCTCAAGAAGCAACTAATTAAAGAAAAAAATCATTAATTTTAAAATAATGGAAAAAGGACTCAGGAAGATAATACAATGCAAGCATTTTGTTGAAAGTACATACAATATTGCAATGATTTCACAGTTCTGTGCACCACTGAATGTGAGAAGGAAAAGGCATCAGGTTATTTTTATTTGCAAACATCAACAACTGCAACAGAAGGGCTGAGACACAGTTTTGTTTTAAATAAACCATGAGAAGGGCAGACAAAAATAACAGAAATGATTTCATGCCTTATGACCATTGACAGCAACAAAATGAATTATTTTAATTTTGCAAATGAATGCCTTCTTTTATCAATGGAATTATTTGCCCATCGACAACGCAGGTGACATGATGAGAAAAATGAATAAAAGGCTTACGATAAACAAAAGACGTAATTAGATGTTTATATGCATGCAGCTGTTTTTATGTGTTGGTCTGCTACCCCCACCAAGAAGCATTCTTTTGCCCCCTTCTACATACATAAATCTGTACCCCTAGGTGTCGAATTTGTTGGATTGTACACACAGCCAATTTTTGCTTTAGTCTAGCTGTACGCAAACTTCTTATCGTGTGGTCATTGTTTGGTGTTCCCCTTCACTGTCTGGAAATGGTCAAGTCATCCCTGAATATTGTGATATCTCTCAGTATTTCTGTATCTGCTCACCACTGTCCTTGTCTGTAAATCATCTACTAGAAAAAGAGCTTACAAAAAAAATAAATATCTAATTTGTATACATTCATACTATAGTCATCTAATGTAACAAAATATTTATTTAAAATCTATAGAAGTCTATTTAATATAAGTGGAACTATAAGGTATACCTAGTTATTTATAAGTATAACTGTAAGCCCCCTGAAATGGTAGGTGATCCAAGAAACATAATTAACAACTCTGACAGCAGAAAATCAATTTACAGTAATTAAATGGCAGGCTGCAATCTTGCTTTCTGATTTGTTGATTGATTACATAACCACCACAACATGTAGCCTGAAAACCTATTGCAAACCCTTTTAATGTCACATTGTAAAGCTGAGTAGCTCCAGAATGCACATTTAGCCTTAGATTTAGTGATCACAGGCATTTGGATAAAATATTTTAATGCTAAAATATGCAGACTTCATGGGTCTGCAAAGAATATTTTAATAATTTCTATTTTTTCGTTTATTTTAAGCTGTTAAACTATAAGTAATGTTTATTTAATCTTCTAAATCTAATTGCATAAGCTTTACACATTTGTGCAGCTGTTTTAGTAGTGAAATGTTGGATTTTAGTGATAAAGTCAAGCTTTTGTATTGTACTAGTGGCTTATTCTCTGATTTTTAACTGAAGGGTGACTGAGATTCCAATCCATGGCAGATGAATATCAGACTTGATGCATGACCATTTCACATAATAAAAGTATGAACGGTAATTATGGTTCTTGTTATACATCTTCTTGAAGGACACTATGATGTACTGTATCCCCTGGACTATCAGAACAAAAAGCGTTTAAGCAAGGTCATGTGCTTTGGAGTTGTGTTACTAACTTGTTCATCATCCGGTATATCTCACTATTGCAAAAATCACTTCTGATATACTGTTACCTGTGGAAGGACTACTTCTTTTGTCACAGTTGTCTGATTTCAGGAGTACTCTGTTTCTTTTTTTATTTATATTTATGTTCAGTTCTATTAATTTGTCTCCAAGTCATTCCTAATTAATATTGTTTTCTATGGTGACCTACAAGAAGATTCGAGATAAAGGACTTGCCCGGGGTCATATTGTATGCAAGAAGAGAAAAAGGACCTCAAACCCAGGTATGAACGTTGTTTACACTTCACAGCTATTACATCATACCGATTGCTAGGGAATGGTTAAAAGTGGGGATGCAAGTGGACATCATGGCCGTGAGTCTAACTAAACAATTAATCGCTATCATAATACCAATACAAGCTAGTTTACATAGCATTTCACTGCATTTATGATTAAATTAGAGGGTCTATATCAGAAGATTGAAGTATTAAAACTTTGAATGTTCTGATATTGAACACTATTCAGCGAACGCTAAGAATAGTGAAGCTGCAGAACAGCGAATTATTTCCTCGGGAAAGAATTCGGTTGGCCATTTCTGTGGCTTTGCTATTCATAGCGCTGTGGTGGAAAGTTACAGATTGGGTTCAAGTAAGTGTGCAATTGTTTGTATGTTAGAGTTAGGGACAGGTTAAGTGAGTTAGGGTTAGGGTGTGGGTTAGGCGTGTGTGCGATAGTGACAGACTTTAGGGTTAGGGGCGGTTTAAATGAGTTAGGGTTAGGGCGCGGGTTAGGTGAGTGTGCAATAGTGACGGACCTTAGGGTTAGAGTTAAGGTAAGTGGGTAGATAGTAGTGTATGTTTAGTTTAGAGTAGTGTTAGATGTAGGAATTTAAGTGTATGTGTGTGGTTGCTGTTTGTTTGATGTGCTTGTGTTGTGTTTATGTGTTTCAAAGCAGCAAATTTTTTCCATGGGAAAAAAAAATCGCTGTTCTGAATGTTCAATATTTTCATGTTTAGATGTTTTGGGGCCGATGAAATAGCGTTCACTATTTTCATCTTTCGATAATGTGATATAAACGCAAATTAGAATGTAAATAATGCCAGTCAGTAAGTAAGAAAAACAACATTTTTTAACAATTATAAAACTTTACTTATCAGTACATTTCATGCTATGTCTACACCATGATATGTCATACTCCACATATAACTTTTCTTTGTTTGTTGAGTATGTATTTGACAGAACACATGCATATTATCCTGTGTATCACTTTATTTCCTTCATTAAACAGAATACTGAAGCATCACCAGAATTATAGCACAAATAGTTAACACTGCATGTGACTAATTAACCATACAGTGTTGAACTGGGTTTGAACCCCTCACTTTCATCTTACATTCTCCATAATCAAACTACAAACAAGAGCTCTTGGAGAACACTCAAGAAGAGGTGCTCACATCTAGAAATCCAATTTAATTAAAAAAATAAATAATGAAAAATAAGTAAGTCAGATCCATTTTATACAAGTCAGCAATTATATGTTAAAATAAGCACAACTGTAGTATCGACTGCAAAATATGCCCACATTATAGCAAAAATGGTTAAATAATATGTTGCAAGTGTTCAGTTCAAAATTATAACATTGTCTTACTGATATTAATATCAGCTGAAGGACCAATACACGCAGCAGCTCAAAGTATCTACAGGAAGAGAGAATTATTAATCCTACATTTGAAAGTAATACAGAGGAAACTGGGTATATATTCTGAGTGGCTAACCAGAATAAGCAGCAATGCAAACGAAAAGGTTAAAATCATATGGAAGTCCTAGGCATTTGGGGATTGACCGATGAGTGTACAATGAATCACAGTAATTATCCAAGAAACACAATTACAAATGAGGTGCAGAAGAGCCCTTACCAATGCAGATCACCCAATCAAAATGCATTTACAATAGTCAAGTCCAATTGTGAAATTGTGCGTTATTCAAATTTTATCAGCTCTGTGACACATACACTTCCTCAGGGCTGATTAATTGGAATCAGCCATCAATGGTGAAAGTGGTGGGGAAAGGTGAGGAAAAATAAGATATCAAAAGCAAAATAAATGCTTACATTTTAGTACAATTGTTAAGGAATTGGTTAAACAGGCAAAATGGGTTAAATTGACATCAGAGTACAGACTCAAGAAGCCAGTGTTACAGAAACCATTAACAACAGTTCATATTATAAACGTTTTTACCATCAGCTGATTCAGAATACATACATTTTCAAGCCATCACAGTGACCAAGCAAGATATGAAAGGAGGAAACATAGGTTTAATGAGTACAGTGTTGGGGAAAAATAATACTGTATGGCATACTTTGAGATGCAATATGCAGAAATTAAAACATGTCTCAGGCAACTAAGAACATCACACACCTGATTTTAGAAAGCTTGCTGCAGGGATTCACAGGCAACCTATAGGTCATAAGAATATGCATATAAACCCATGTAATGTATGTTCTGATGTAAAATCATTGATGTAAGAGAAAAGGAATATGCATGGACAGAGTTACTGTTCTTGTTAAACATCAGGGGGGGAGTTCATGTTCTTATCTTGCAATAGGAATAGAGTTCTGAAGCTCCTTTTACAACAGGAATGGAGCTGATGGACTTTCTTTATATCAAGAATGGAGTTCCAGTATTGTTTTGCTATGTGTCTTACTTTGGATGACATCATACCTAGTGCATGATGGGTAAGTGATGGAATAGCATTCGTCATTAGAGATCACTGCATTTGGGATCTTGTCTCTGTTCTGAAGAGGCACAAGTACAGAACTGATTATATTAAATCCACAGCACAGGTACTGAAGCCTGTAGCTTGCGAGATGTGAACTGAAAAGTCTCTTATCTGAAGGGCAGACAAAACCCAGTATACCCAGCAAATTATCACCTTTTTTCTCTCTCTCTCTCTGTCTCTCTACTTAACTTAGATGTTAAAATACTAAACCAAAATACAAACCAAATAACTGGATCAAAATTCTGCACAAACAATAGATGAAGAACAAGGGGGGCTTCATACAGAGAAGACAGGTAACAACAGACTGTTGGTGGGAAGTTGCAGCTTTTATGATTATGAATTAAAGGGAGGATACAAAATCAGGCCTACTGCTATCTGACTAAGGAAAGTATTTAATTACTTAAATGGAAATGTATGTTTTGGTAAATGAAAAAACAAAACATGGGTCCAAAATTTATAGCATGAGTTAAAATTAAATTTGACGTTCTGGTAAATGGAAAGGAGGGTATTGAATGAGGAAGAAATACATAAAGGTGCCAGATATGTCTGCTGCTTTTCCCACCTATCTCTTCATTCACGGAATGTAGACATTAGCTAAAAGAATCAGGTTCTTCCGGAAAGACATGGAGACACAAGGTAAGGGGTAAAGCATGTTTTTAATGTTCACAAATGGCTGTTTCTTACTGAGTGAACAGATAGACAAATGTATTCATCTTGTAATGGAAATATTTAAAAGTTTCAGAAAATGCTTGAGATATGCATGCAATGAAAGCAATGTATTGTGGTGAGACTGGGATCAAGTAAGGGATAAGGGCCATTTAAATCTATTATAAACAACGTTATTCTAAATTAACTATTCTTGATTGTTAGACATATAATTCAAGCCAGAGAAGAAGACATTATTAGAATATTAAAAGACAAGATACAAAATTTATTATCAAAAAACGTGTATGTAGAATAATAATGAAATACAATAGTGGTTCTAGGCTCAGGCAAAAAGTTAAATTAGCCTATTTTTCTTTGTCCATAATAAGTATCATATTTTATCTTGAAGCTTGAAAGTCCCTCACTGGATGTTAGGAAAAATAATATTGAATTCCATGTACTGACTAATCTCTCTGAGAATTAAACTACTGACTTGTTATATTTTCTCATGGTTTGTAATAATTTGATCTAACAGTTGTTCTCTTTTTTTCTTTAATCACAATTATTCCCATAAGAAACTGTTTTTAGTAGCTGTATAAATAAGAATGAAAGCCTTTCTAATGAGCATGTAAAAAAAACGAATAAAGGCCTAACCATTCTAACACTTTCTCATGCGATCTATTGTCTTTTTACTCAGTATACATTTTCTAACTTACTCAATCTGGAATTCTTTCAGGGAAAGTCATAGTCGGTGATGAAATCCCAACTGTGATCCTATTACATATATACCCCTGGTTATAGTGAATTTCCTTACACAGCCATATATTTTATTGTTTTATTCTTTGTTGATTGGGTGTGTGGCCTGGACCTTGGACCATTTTCAGCCACAATCTTGGTAGATAAGACAGAAAAGTATAAGCCAAAGACGCAAGTTTAGTATTTCATAGATTACATAAGTGCACAACATTTGGTTATACAGCTTTTGCATAAGCTAAACTCTTTCGTTGTCCAGCTATCTAAAATCATTTAAGATAGCAAGGATTCGTGCAAATGCAGTAACACCTGTACAAAAAAGTTCCTAAAAGGGAGAAACTGGGGTCAAGAGATGAAAAAAGAAGTGTTGCCTGAGAATTGAAGAGAAAGCAGGAAGTTATAAAAGAAGGAGATAAAACAGAGGATGACTTACTGATTAGTGATGTGGGTACAGTTATTAATAATTCATTCAAGCAATGACATTCCTTAATCAGTTGATCATTTTAGTTAATGAAAATCTAATGTCAAGTATACCCATACACCTAAATCCTTAAAAAATATCTTTTTTAATTACTGAATAAATATACTTCCATTTCAACTTAACAAAAGGCACAGATTTTTATTATTTTCATAGTACCTTACAACTAGACCTGTCAAACAACATTGCAAAATTTCCTGGTTATTTATACTTTGTGTAAAATTTTCTTGTTATTTATACTTGGTTTAAAATGTCCTGGTTATTTATACTTGCCACCATTTTATCTAATTTTGGAACATCTACATATGGAAAAAAAATGTCTCATGCAACAAGCATATCAAAGATATATATGCTGAATAAACAGAGATCCATGACAATCCCATAGCGATCCCAATTAAAGGTGAAAGCACTTAATTACTTAATATTCTCAATAATGAAGTATCAAATTTTAAATAAGTTAAACATGGCTAACTGCTTTGAAGTCTCGACTGTACAGCTCATAGCTGCTTCTTCCTGATTTTAAGCTTTCTCAGGCAGCAACTTCATTGCTCAGAAAGACCCAGTTTTTCCTGGGGTTCTACACACACACACACACACACACACACACACACACACACACAAATATGCATGTATGGATATATATGACTTAAATGACAGCGCAGAAGACCGACAGCGCGGGTGGAGAGAAAATCAGAAAACGAAGAAGACCGACGGACGCTAATCGCGACAGGCATCGACAATGCAGAGACCCGACACGACGGATGATGACACTACACCTGAGGATGTAAGTGAGTTAGGGTTAGGGGGCGATAGGGGGTTAAGTTAGGGTTTAGGAGGGTAGGGGGGGGGGAGTGT
>NC_056733.1:35325214-35467714 GCF_019279795.1 Protopterus annectens | reverse complement strand
ACTGATGGTTTTTTTTATTGATTTGGTTTGAGTAACGGAGAGCAGTAACAACAACACTTTCCCAGTCAGAGAAAGAGGAAGCCAATCGAAGAGGTCTCCAAATGCTTACTTCCTACTGGGCAAGCTCACTAAATTTGTTCAACTGCTGTTACAATCCTTACTGGGTGATGAGACCAGAGGGACAGAGGTTTCCATTCCCTTTAACCAGGAAATGTTATGTGAGGTGGGAAACAACAGTGATACTATTAAAACATTGGTCTGTGAACTAATAGAGGAGCGTTTCTGAATTCATTGGCTTTTCTAGGCACCAATGATGAAATGCTGGGTACCAGTGGAAGTCACCTATGCTCTACTATTAGGACACAATTCAGAATGGAAGGAAATAGTTTTCCACCCAGAGGACAGTGCGCCAGTACATCGATTACGAAGGAAAATAACTCCAAAAGTAATATGCATAGACATGGTCAGCCTTCTCTTTTGATTAACTCTGAACATAATAACTATGAAAACATGGATTTATGGGGCTGGCTCACAGTCAAATATACTTTTATATCACATCAGGAGGCAGCTGCACATGCTTCTGATACTGATACATACGAAACAAATTTGTTCAAACTAAAAGCTCTAATGTCAAAGTGTAAATTATTACACATGGGCAATTGTTATTTAAAGGAATGTTTAAATGTAAACATTGTACCTAGATGTTTAAGAAATTACAAGTACTCAAATAATGTGGAAGATGGGAGTGCTTTTCATAAAGAATTGTTGGGTATTTTGATAAGTGTGGGTTCGATATTATGAAAGCCATTATCAAACAAAACGAGGTGAATATGAAGAACAAGTACCATTATGACTGTCATAGTTCATGTTGGTGCGAACGACTTGAGACTTACCTCTCTGGACTATATGAATAGAGACATGATTGAGCTTTGTGAATATGTGTCCCAGGTGGGTATGTCCCTAGCTTTGTGCAGCATTTTATCCTCAGCTAGGATACCACAGTATAAACAGAAAATAATTGACTTCAATAATTGACTTAGTTTCTGGAGTCATTCTAAGGGGATCCAGTTCCTGTCAGCCTGGAATAACATGGTGGAAAGACCATGCTGCTTTGCCAGAGGTGGTCTTCATCTGGCACCTCTAAGGTTTCGGTCACTGGCTATAGCAATTGCCTTGCCCATAATGCCTTTTTTAAGCAAAATTCCCGACATGAAAATATCAAACACAAAGAAACTAAGGGTCATGCTGCTAAATACTATGAATTTAAATCAGAAACTGCACTCTCTGGAAGCAGTACTCTCCCTGGAAAATGTTAATGTCTGTGCAGTCACAGAAACCTAGGTCAAGGCCTCAGAAAGTACCCTGACCTTGCAAAGCTGCAATGCCTTCCACACTTTTAGACTGCAAATTGAAGGTGTGAAAACCAAAGGAGGTGGAGTATCTATCTTCATTAAAGATAATTACACCTCTAGACTGGTTAGATAAGAAAACTCTTTGGAGCTCCTCCAAGTTCAAATTACCATGGGTAAGACCCCCTTCAGGTCATCATCAGTTACAGGTCCCCTTCCATGAACAAAGATGCCCCTACAGCTTATTTAAACCTACTTGGGACAATTAAGGTACAACCTAACACTCTGGTCATGGGTGACTTCAACTATCCTTCCATTAACTAGGAAACTTACCACCTTTTACCTCTCCCACCTCACCTTCTTCTCTCTGTCATCTTCTCATATTTCTAACTTTCAAAAAAAGCTTGTTTTTTTATCTGTACATAAATGTTTTACTTGCATATTTTTTTTCATACGAAATGCCTGTACTTTTAATATGTTTAGACTACATGAATCTCACTTTTCTAAATCATTACCTAGGATTAGAAATGTTATGTCTTTTTTAACAAACTGTATATTATCTCTGTATTTGTCACTGTTCTACTACTTTATTTACTTTTGTATAACTATTGTAAAATTGTCTGTATCCTGTGGAGCTTTTCTCCCCAGACCTCCACTGAAAATAGGCTCTTCCAGGCCCAGTGGACTATCCTGGTCATCAAACTGTTATAAAAACTTCACCAAAGCTAACTATACCCTCCTAAGGGAAGATATAATCAACTTCCAAGCTCCATTTTCCACAGATGGCATTGACGGCTGTACTAAGGTATACACTGATGCCCTGTATAAATATCTACACAAATGTATAGACACAGCAGTGCTGGACAGGATTAAAGCAAGATCCTTAAGAATAAACAAACCATCCTGGTGGACATTTAGCATTAATAAATGGAACAATAAGTGAAAGAAGCTGTTGTCTGAAAATACAAAAGTGAGATCCCAGAACTGGAAGAGCACCCTCCTCAGCTTAAACAAGCAAATAAGACAACTTGTAAAATCTTCAAAGAGTATATATGAGAAAAATTTAGCAACCATGGCCAAGGATAACCATAAGGCTTTCTTCAGCTACATCTGCAACCTAAAAAGGTTGGACTCAGATGTGTGCTGAACTACTTGTGGATGGCATCACACACACACTGACCCTGCAGAAATTACAAACCTGCTAGCAGACAGGATTGGTGAAAATTTCACCCTCCTATCCCCCTCAAACATACCACAAACCATGTCTTCATCATCTCCCCCTCACAACATCTCCAAAGTGCAAGTCGTCAATGCTCTCTCCAAGCCTAAGAACATAGCCTCCATGGAACCAGATGGCATTCTGGGCTGTGTTCTTAATGTTCTAAAACAAGAGCTAGCTACTCCATTAGACACTCTATTCAACCACATCCTGAGTACTGGCTTTGTCCCCACTAAATGGAAAACAGTGACTGTTATCCCCCTCCACAAGGGCGGCTCAGCAACAGACCCAGGTAATTATGGACCCATAAGTTTAACCAGCATCATCTGTAAGGTAATGGAACCAATCATCATGGACCTCATAAATAAGGATATAGGTGACCTTCAAATCCTGGATCCATCCCAGTTCAGTTTTGTCAAGGGCAGGTCATGACTGCTAAACCTGGTGGACTTCTTTGAGAATGTGACCAGAGCCATAGATGAGGGGAAAGCAGTGCACACAGCCTATCTTGACTTGACCAAGGCCTTTGATGCTATCTCACATTTGGGCACCATTGACAAACTAGCCCAGTTGAATATCAACTTCTATGTTGTCAGGTGTGTTGCAAACTGGCTAACAGATTGACAACACTCAGTCAAAGTGGCAGACTTTACCTCTACTAGCAGATCTGTCACCAGTGGGGTCCCATAAGGGTCAGTGCTGGGCCCCTCTTGTTTTGCATATACTTCTCAGAAGTCCAAGCCAAAAAAGAGGTCCTGTGGCTAACCAAGTTGCGGATGACTGCACATTAGGTGCTATCACTGAATCCTCAAGTGATGTCAGCGTACTTCAAAAGGGGCTTATAGAGACCAATGATTGGTGCCAAAGCCATGGTCTTAAACTAAATGCTAAAAAATGCATCATTCTTCCCTTCGGTGAAAACAATGTCCTTGCTGATTATAAAATTAACAATAATACCCTAAGTAGCAATTCAGTAGTGAGAGACCTGGGAACACAAGTTGGCTGTGACCTCAGCTTTGACCATCATGTGGCTACTGTGATGAGGAAGGCATTCAGCTTCACTCACCTGATTAGCAAAGGTATTGCCTCAAGAGCAAAAGAGGTTAACTCCCCTGTACTTGTCCCTCATCAGGACTGTTATCGAATACAATGCTCCCTCTGTTATGTACCATACCAAACACCTGCAGCAAACTGAAAGACTGCAGAGATTTCTAACTAAGACATTTCAGTGTCTCCAGCACATGTCTTATACAGACAGACTGAAGTTGCTGTCATTGTACTCAGTAGTACATAGACTACTTAAAGGTGACTTATGTCTGGTTTACAGGGTTATCTCTGCCCCAAATCTAATGGAAATGCTACACATTCATAAGTCAAATGGGAATAGAGTCACCCATTCCAGGGACTTCAATCTAGCCTGCAACACAAACAGGACCTGCTGGAGAGACAGATACATCTCTCAGAGGTTGCCACTCCTCTAGAATAGACTTCCAATCCATATCAAGCAAAGCACCTCCATGACCCTGTTTAATCACAACCTGGATGACTGAATGGAAAGCCATAAATTTCTGCTAGGGATTGGCCCAGCTTCTCTTCTGGACATGGGTAGTCATTTCTAGAAAAACCTTGGGCATAGATGATATTTCTCATCTAGTATTATACTGGGATGTAACAGCTAGGTGTGCAAAAACTCACGGGTCAATAGCTTAGTAACATCCTATGAACCTATATATGAATATTGAATGAATTCATAAACTAATTATGAATGATTTATTATTTGCAGTAGATTATGAAAGAATTAAATATTACAATACTATGAAACTAGCAGAAAATAAATGTTAATTTCTATTAAAGAGAAAACAAAATAAATTAGATAGGGATAGAGTAGAATATAACTAAAACAGAACGTATCCAAAACCTAGAAGCAACAATCATAATTCTGATGGCAGATGGGATAATGTACATTACAACTACAATCAGGTTCACCAAGACTATCTAGTTAGTAATACTCATAAGGATGGCATGGTGAGGGACAAAATGGTTTGCAGCATGAAGCAAATAACAATTACAATATATATATGACCCTTTAAAGATCCCTCACAGAGGAGACCAGAAAGGTTGAAGAACAAGAACACAGTAGTACCTTTTACTACAGATACCTGAAAGGGAGAAGAGAATACAAAGTAAGATGGGCAATAAGGGGGGCAAAAGTGGTAAATCATTTGAGACGCAACTGAGGGACTTACCCAAACAACTATGCACTAGTTTATTGAACCATGACTCTGTTTTTACTACAGATGGTTACATGCACACTTTTAATAATTTTAAGATTTTTAATTATAGTGATATAAAAAATGATTAAATACATTTCCAGTTATTCACAAAAGGTTTTAAATTTATTCCTTCTAGGAGGAGTGACATTAGCATCCTCATTATTAATTTGAAATTGTTTCTAAGGAAGGTAAATTTTAAGATTTTGTTCCCAATCAGTGAAACAAAACAGCAGGTAGGAATACTTAAGAAAAAGAGTATTTATACCCCACCCCTTCACCCTTTGCTCAAGAGTTTCAAGACAGTAGTTAAAAAGGACATTAGGGCTTTTTTAAAAAAAAGGATAAAAGGATATTTTACAACTCGAAGAAAGAAGGAAAAACTTTTGTTGGATGAATTAAGTAACAACAAATCTATTAGAATTATGAGGCCTGACGAGGACAGTAGGGCTGTGATTATGGATAAGGCTGACTATAATACCAAGATGATGGAGATTTTGTGGAACAGTGAAAAATATTCTACAGTTTCTAAGAATGAAATTAATGTCAAACGTTGAAACGAAACCAGATATAAATCCAAGACCACGAATGTTGAGTAAAAACCTTTATGTAACACAACAAAGCTTTCAGGTTAAACAACCCCTTTTCAATGCATGACATAAGGTATAATAGACACGCCTATTTATACACATAGTAACTATCATATGACCTACAGCCACAATCACATGATAGGTTAGGTACAATAAATATAACATATTTAATAACATATAAAATATAAAATACAAATTTTAAACTATACATTAAGATATACTCTAAGAAAAGTCCTAGAATGTATAAAAAAGTCCTAGAATATATACAATTATTACTTTAATCTAGTGTGTTGTATCTTTGTCAAAATAGGTTTTATTGATACACTAGCATTTAAACCTGGATCTATATCGGCCGCAAGTCTCACTATCCATTCATACTCCTTAAGATCTAAGAGGTTAGATAAATCTCCTCCTCTATTTGTTGCCGTTACCTGATCAATTATTCTAAATTTAAAACTATGATTAATTCCATGTGCTTGTATGTGTTTATATAAAGCATTATTTTCATTACATAGTCTGATGTTAGACTTGTGTTCTATGATTCTCTCTTTGAGTTTCCTTGTGGTCTTGCCCACATAAAATGATGGGCATGTCCCACAAGTATATGTATACCACATGTATAGTTTAAAATTTGTATTTTATATTTTATATGTTATTAAATATGTTATATTTATTGTACCTAACCTATCATGTGATTGTGGCTGTAGGTCATATGATAGTTACTATGTGTATAAATAGGCGTGTCTATTATACCTTATGTCATGCATTGAAAAAGGGTTGTTTAACCTGAAAGCTTTGTTGTGTTACATAAAGGTTTTTACTCAACATTCGTGGTCTTGAATGAAATTAATGTGGCATATTCAAAATTCAATTATTATATAAATTATTTGCACCTACAAGGAGTTATTAATACAGATTTATTTAACTACCTGAATAATGACAAACCTATTGTACTATATTTGGAATCCCCAAAGTTCAAAAGAATACCCAAGATGCAACCCTTAGGCCTATAGTATCAGCTAATAGCTCAATAACCCATCCTTTATCAATTTATATAGCTAAAAAATAAAGAAATTCTGGGAAGAGAATTAATGCATATTAAATGCTTCTTGGAATTACCTAAGGGGGATACACAAATAATTATTTAGTGAAAAATATTATATTTGTCACTATTGATATAATGGATTTATTTACGGTTATATTCCACCTCATAGGCCTGCAGTGGTTTGAGGAAGCTTTGATAGATATAAGTTCTTTAGATTCTACAGAAGTTATGTTAATTATGGAATTCATGGATTTAGTCTTACAAAACAACTATATATATTTAGAGTGACAATATTATAAGCAGGTTCAGGGTGTAGCTATGGACACGTCCTGTGCCCTCATCTATGCTAACATGGTTCTTAAAACCTGGAAAAAAATTATTTTTAATTCTCTGTAAAAAGACTATTAGAATTACTATAAATGATATTTAGATGATATATGTATTTTTCGACTAGGGAATGAGGTTGTTTTAAATTAGTTTTTAGGTTATATAGAAAATACTACTACATTCTTAAAATTTGCACACACTATTTCTTACAACAGAGTGAATTTTTTAGATGTCACAATATATAAGGATCAACATGATAAGAAATTAAAATCTAATATATATATATATATATATATATATATATATATATATATATATATATATATATATATATATATATAGGAAAGAGACCTATTCTAACTCCTATTTACACTTTATAAATGAGCATCCCATACAACAAAAAATAAGTATAGTTAAAGGTGAGTTTATAAGAATAGCACATATGGTCTCTCTCCCCCTCAACCTTCCCTCAGGAAATATCATCAAATATAACTCCCCCTACTATCACTAGGGAACAGGTCCTTAATGCACTCTCTAAGACCAAGAACACTGCATCAATGGCCCCAGACAATATCTCAGGATACCTTCTAAATAGCATGAAACATGACCTCTCAGGGTCTCTGGAATTACTATTTAACTGTAGCCTCCAAACAGGTTTTGTGTCTCATGAATACAGAAAGGCAACAATCATCCCTCTGCACAATGCTGGTCCATCTACAGACCCTGTAAACTACAGACTCATAAGTCTCACTAGTCTTACATGAAGCCATGGAAATAATTATCAGGGAGAAGATCAACAAAGATGTAGTAAGTCTACAGACACTGGATCCAACCCAGTTTGGCTTTGTCAAGGTCAAATCATGCCTACTCAACCTGGTGGACTTCTTTGAGAAGGTCACCAAAGCAATGGATGAGGGCAAAATTGTTCACACTACCTACCTTGACCTGGCCAAGGCATTTGACACAATACCCCACTTGGGCATTATTGACAAACTCAAGAGGTTAGGTACAAACCCATATGTCACCTGGTGGATAGCCAACTAGCTCACACAGGAACCAGGAAGTTAGAATTGGGGAGTCCACCTGTACAAAGAGGCCAGTCACAAGTGGAGTCCCTCAGGATCAGTCATTGAGCCACCCCTTTTTGGTATTTACTTCTCAGAAGTCAAGGTCAATGTTAGTGGTCTCTGGCTGACTAAATTTGCAGATGATTGCAAATTAGGAGCTGTCATTGAATCTTACATTGACACAAATGTTCTACAGGGGGGGCTGACACAGACAAAGAACTGGTGTCAGAGCCATGGACTAAAAATAAATGCCAAGAAATGCATAATAGCATCCTTTGGGAAGTCATCCATCCCTGGTAACTATCATATTGACAACCCACCCCAAAGAACTGCCCCAGCAGTCAGGGACTTAAGGACACACATAGTAATCTAGCCTTTGACCATCATGTGTCTACAGTGGTGAGGAAATCATTCTGTATTGCACAACTTATAAACAAAGGTATGGCATCTAAGTCCAAGGAAGTCACTGTTCCAATGTATTTGGCATTCATCAGACCTATCATTGAGTACAATCCCACCTTTGGTATGTACCTAACCAGGCATATCCAACAAATGGAATGTCCACAGAGGTTCCTCACTAAAAGAATACAGGGCATAAGTAAAATGTCCAATGCATTCTGCCTTAAGGCCCTATCCCTGTATTCTGTCTTCTACAGGCTTTTGAGGGGAGATCTATGCCAAATCCCACTCTGATGGACCTCCTGGATATCCACAAAACAAACAGCACCAGAATTATCCATGCTAAAGACTTAAACCTTGCCTCTGATATAAATAGGTCCTGCTGGAGAGATAGGTATATATCCCAGAGACTACAGCATCTATGGACCAGGCTCCCCATCCATGTGAAGCAGAGTTCCTCCCTAACCCAAATCAAGTGTAACTTGGACAATTGGATGGGAAACCAGAAATTAATTCCTGGTTTGGCACCTATGTCTCTAATGGACACAGGTAACCTGTAAATGGTTCATCTCCCAAACTTCTGTTTACACTTATCAAGGGATGCATGCCTAGGCTTAAAAAGGACCTTGTGGTCGTTAACCTTGTAAATACCTATGAACTTATGGGGTTCCTATTACCTGAACGAACTTCAACAAGTTTGAGCCCTATATGGTCAAAACCATATAGTCGAACTTACAGAAGTTTGAACATGTAAAAAAAAAAAAAGAGTAAAAAGCAAAATAAACTGTTGCAAGAAGGGGAGCAAGCACCCCTGCACCCACCACATGGGGAGCTGTGCAACCCACAGCCCCCGCTCTTTAAATATACCAACTCCGAGACCGCACTATACTGTGAAAAGGGAATATTTCCCATTATTGCACTGTAGTGCGACCTCGGAGTTGGTATATTTAAAGAGTGGAGTGTGAGGGAGGTGCAGCCCCCCCAGTTGGGGGGGTGCAGGGAGGCTTGCCCCCCTGCTTGCAACAGTTAGTTTACTATTGCATCTTCTTTTTTTTTCCACGTGTTCGAAGTTTTGAAACTTTCAACAGACAAGTTCGATATTGTCGTGTTCGAAGTTTCAAAACTTCGATCACGTAATAGGAACCCGAACCTATGAACCTATAAGAGGATGATTTTAAAGATGAGATTAATAAGGCAAAAAAACATGCTTATTGAGAGAATGTACCCTGGATATTGTATTAATGACTTAATGAATGAGGTCATAAGAGGAAGAAGTAAATAATTCACACATATTTTACTTCTTCTCACTGCTACTGTTGTAAGGCGGTCTTGAAATCACCTTCAACAAGAGATTTCCAGCTAGCTGTTTAATTGGTTTGTGGTAGCATGGCACCTGTGGGTCTCTTCTACTGTGTTTTTTACATTTGGGTGAATGGGTTTATTCATCTTGTAACAGGAGGTTTTTGCCTGGTCTATCTCAGTCGGGAAATCATAGTGTAGTCACTTTATTGGCCTGAGGGCTCATTAGTTAGTTTTCTGTGGTTTATTTTCCTGTGCTGCTATAACTGTTGCATATTTGCATATTTGTGTGGGTTAGCTCTGTGCAGTAGTGAACACCTAGAAAGCAATTTTTCCCTGTATAACAGTCCATAAAACTGCACCATGTAAAGCAACAGTATAGAGTAAATGCACTGAGTGCCAACAAGCTTAGCACAGCTAGTTGGGTGTCGAGTGGCAATACCTACATATTCAGTAGAATTCAGTATTGTGTAAACATTAAAATTAGTAGAATTTAGTACTGTTTAGCATAATCTGCCCCAATAAAGCACCCTTATTAGTCTGTCTCATGGACAGTATGGATATGCAATCTCTGGTGGATATGGGCATCTTGAGACAATGTAACAATTCTCTCTTTGCCAACAACCACTAAATCCTTAAAGAAAAGACACAGTATGCAAGAGGTGTGCTTACACAATAACAATGGAGGCTAAATTCTTGCATATAAGCACAGGTCAGGTTGTCAAAACCACACACGCAGCACCCACTGCAGATAGTACACAACGCACACATAGACTAACATATGCTGATATATATAAAAGCAATCTTCTTAAACAGCAAAGATTGCCTAGACTGCCCATTGTCAAAGCTATGCCTCAACAAGCTTGAAGGCACTCAGAGAAAACAACACCTAGCTCCACACATGCTGTCACTCTCAATGGAGCCCCAAAGACTAAGCCCCTAAGGCAAGCAAACACATTTCCCATGACGCTCATCATAAAAGACTCTATTGTAAGATCTGCTAATGCCCCTTAACCAGGCTGAACAGGGAGAAGAGAACTGTCACTTGCTTATCTGGACCCAAGATTGCCAAATCACACAAGCACTCAAATCATTGCATCACAGTATGATTCTATCATAGTGCATATAGGTGTAAATGACATGAGATGTACCTCCCTGGACTATAGGAAGACAGACATTACGGAGCTTTCAGATTGTGTGTCTCAGGTTGGTATGAGGTTAGCACTGAGCAGCATATTACCATCACTGAGGAAGATACCACAGTGTGAGCAAAATATGATTGAATTCAACAACTGGCTGTCTTTCTGGTGCCATTCTAAGGGGATTTAGTATTTGTCAGCTTCCGGGGGACATGGTTAACAGACCACATTGCTTTGCCAAGGATGTTCTGCACCTGTCCCCTCTAGACTTTTGAATACCGGCTAAAACTTTGTCCACCCCCACAGTGTCTTTTTAGCCAATGCCACAATGACAAACCTACCAACATTGCAAAATGAACTCAACTGAAATTCAAGGTGTTACTGCCCAATGCCAAGAGTCTAAATAAAATCTTCACTCCTTCCAAGCCTTCCTCAT
The DNA here is from genome assembly GCF_019279795.1 of Protopterus annectens. Taxonomy (NCBI): domain Eukaryota; kingdom Metazoa; phylum Chordata; order Ceratodontiformes; family Protopteridae; genus Protopterus; species Protopterus annectens. The sequence continues at coordinate 35,456,574 of NC_056733.1, read as the reverse complement.
ACCTGAGAATATAGGCATCAATGCAGCTACCGAGACATGGTTTAAAGTGGCAGAGTTTACCCTTGCATTTCAAGGTTTTAGTGCCTTCCACACTTTTAGACCAGTAGCTGCACAGACAAGGGCTAAAGGTAGAGGTGTCTCCATATACATCAATAACAGGCATACTTCTAGGGTGGTTAAACAGGATGACATGCAAATCACCATTGACAAAATCCTGTATCATATCCTAGCCACGAATAGGTCACCTTCTATGTCCCAAGAAGTTCACAATTCATACTTGGACCTAAGAGACACTTAGTATCCAACCTAACACCCTAATCATGGGAGACTTTAATTACCATCTATAGACTGGGAATCCTACACATTCAAAAACCATCAGGTATAGAGATTCCCGGACTTTGTAAATACAAACACTTTTGACCAAATTGTGAATATGCTGATATGCTGACTAGAGGATCCAGCATACTGGACCTCATGCTCACAAATATGGGAGAACACTGCACCCCTCCTCCATGTCTCACCCTCCATGGTCAAGTTTCACCATAAAGCTGTCTCCTCCAAAATCAAAGTCAACTCCGCAATCCCATTAACGGCATTAATAGTTAGGAACTATTCCAAGGCAAATTACCTTTTTTTTAAGTAATAGATTGTCAAAATTCAATGCCCCTCCAACCCCCGGAGAACACAGCAGTCTATGCTGAATTGCTCGCTCTCATGTCAGTGGCTGCATAGAAGCTGCTGTATCTACCAGAAGTAAGTCCAGGACCAGCCCCAAAAAACTGCCCTGGTGTCATCCTAAATTAAATAGGATATATGACAAAAAGAAAAAAATGATGGTAAAAATCAGGAAGGGAAATTCTCATTAAGATAAAAACTCTCTCATCAAACTAGATAGGCAACTAAGAGGGCTAATTATGTTAAACAAAACCTTTAAGGTTAAGATAGCCTCCCAGGGTGAAGGGTAACCATAAGATCTACTTTAGCTCTGTCAGAAGCCTCAAGGGCAGCACACAGCAATGTGCTGACCTGATGGTTAATGGTGCCAAAGTCACTGAGTCTAACGATACAGCAAACTGCTTAGTGCATAAATTCAGTTCCAACTTTACCCCCCTCTAACCCCCAACCATCCCCTCAAAAAATACCCTCAAGCATAACCCCTCCAACTATAACTAGGGAGCATGTACTGTCTGTGCTCGCTAAAGTCAAGAACACACCCTCTGTTGGCCATGATAAAATCCCTGGATGCCTCCTGAACAGCATTAAATATGAGTTATCAGGAAACCTGGAGTCATTATTTAACTATAGTCTTAAACCAGAAATATCAAGGGTGACTGTGAAAAACACCAACACAGTAGGAAAAACAGTTTATTTAGCGCTTTCATCCGCCAAATGGCTGGACTTCCTCAGAATACAAAACAGACACTGGACAAGCATATAAATACCTGTCCAATTAAAGTCAATAGCACCAAATAATTAATTCATTGAATAATTGATGCTTAATGCATAAAGACAAAATTAAAGTGAAATGCCTAATGCTTGTGAAAATAAATGAATACAAAAATGAAAACATACATAATATATGACCTATACATGTTAGATATTTCTTATGAACCATTAGAAATATGCATAAATGTATATATATATATATATATATATATATATAAAATAAGTTGAATATATAAAGCACCTAAGTGCATATAAAAATACATAATAAGGAATACACATAAAAACATATTATACAAATATATATATGTTTAAAAATTGTTTAAACGTCAAACCTAGATTTAAGCTTGAGGAGACTAGCAATTGAAATGACATCATTTGGGACCTGGAGAATGTGCAGCATTGCACCTAAGCTGCCATCTAAGCTCCAGGAATTCAAGAACTATATCACGGGACCACCTCTAGGGTCAACATCAACATTGTCTAAAACAGAAAATGTAAGTGAATGCAAAGGAAAACCCTTTATATGTCTATAAAGGGCATTTCGCTCATCCTTTTTTACTAATGTCATAATAATGCTGATAAATCCTGTACCTAAACTGTCTGATGGTTTTGCCAATGTAAAAACAAGTACACTGTTGGCACAAGGCAACATAAACAATGCCCTTACTATCACAATTGAATCTCTTCTTGTGCTTGATTTTGCCATAACCATGTACAAAACATTCAGTACCCTCAAGAATAAATTTACACTGAGAACAGTGACCGCATTTATTTACTCTACCTGTATAGGAATTGGACACGATTCTTTCAATCATGGTTTTAAAACAGGCATCTTTTTGATAAACCACCAATGGTCTTTCACAAAGTTTGTTAGAAATATTCCCATCACATCTGAAAATCTCCCAAAATTTATTAATGATGCACTTGATTTCCCTGTATTGTAAATTAAATGGCAAAATCAAGGCCTTACCATGAGAGAAGTTAGTAGATACCAAACCAGAATCAACAGGATTAACAACTTGAATTAGGGACTTACCAAGAAGGGGGGGTATAAAACCAAGATGATCTCTTCCCTGTGACTTCAGTAATGATTTCTGTTAAAAAAATCCTCAGGATAACACCTCCTCAAAAACATATCAAATAGCTTACTGCATTCCTCTAACAATAAACTTTCTTGACTAACCATCCTGGCCATTCTAACACATTGGCCTTTAACAATGGCCTTATTTTGATTGATAGGATGCCAACTCTGGAAATGCAAATAAGAATTTGAAAAAGTGGGTTTCCTATATTATGAAGAATCAGAATTGCCTGATTCCCTGTTCTTAGAAAGAGTAACATCCAAAAAATTGACCTGTGTGGCATCAACTGACATTGTAAACCTTAAAAAGTCTGTAGAAGAATTAATGAATTCAAAAAAGGCTTCAAGTCTTTCCTTGGTGTCAACCCAAAAAATAATGATGTCATCAATAAAGCATTTATATAAACACCTTGAACTCAGAAGGAAAAATAAAATTAGTTTCCCAAAAGGCCATAACTATGTTGGCAAATACAGGTGCACAAGCAGCACCCATGGCAACACCCTGGATTTGCTTGAATTAATGGCCCTCAAAACTAATAAAATTATTTTGCAAAACTAAATCCATGAGACTACTGATGACCAAACTTTTGTCATGTCCACGAATAGGCACTAAATATTGAAAAAAACAGTCAATGCCAGTATCATGTGGTATACTGGAGTATAAATCTTTGACATCAATGCATACAAAATGAATGTCTTCTCTATATAAACTGTCATTGACATTAGACAAAAAATCCCACAAATCCTTTAACAAAGCGGGATAATTATTAACACATTCTTGGTCTCCTTATCAATATATTTAGCAATAAAGAATGTCTTGGACCCTTTGGCATCAACAATTTGCTTCAGTGGGGGATCATCAAGGCATTTGTGAACCTTGGGAAGACCAAAAATGGTAGGTGTTCTAAGAAATTGGACCTTGAAATAATCCATTTCACTAAGTGAGACTTGATTGTTTAAAAAAAGATCCTCAAGCACCAAATCAATTCTGTGAAGGGCACCATTTAAATCATTTAGAGATATTTCTTCATACACATTAGAAAATAAAATGGAAAACATTTTATTAATGTAATCATTCATACTCATGACCACCAGTCCCCCACCTTTATCTGGCTGCATGATACGAATAGATGCCGCACTACGAATGTGCGGCAATAAAAGATGTTCATCCATGCTTAAGTTAATAGGGCAACCAAAGATGGAATACTAACAATTCTCCTGATTTCATCTTCACAAAGTTTTTCAAAAAAAAGTATTAAAGGATGTAGGGGTGGGTTAAACGTACTAGGCCTTTCGTTCCTATGTAAATCTGTATTATTCAAGCCATCATCAAAAAGAATGTCAAAATTGAGTTTCCTCAAAAACAGCTTTAATTGAGCCAAAGCCTGGTCCAATCTGGCTTTCTGTGCAGGAAAAAATGTCAAACCTTTTTCAGATAAATTGGCCCACTCCTCAGTGACATCAACATGGCTATAGTTAAACACTTTAAAATCCCCGGTAGTATTAAAAATAATTTTAACCACAGGATCTGTGTTCAATTCCAATATGTCTGCTGCCAACCTGATCTCCCTTTCCCTCTCCCCTTCCCCTTCCCCCTGGTCCACACTTGTTGGGGGAATGACTGGGTGGGTGGGTGTTGTTGACATAAGTTCTGATTGTTCTCCCCCCTCTGATTCATTAATCTCTCGGATCTCCTCGGGGGGGGGGGGGATGTCTAAAGGGATGTTATCATTGAAATTATCCTGGCCTTCCAATTCATTAAACATCACACCAGCATCACTGTCTACACCAACAATATCACCTTCATGAACAGTTTGATGTACAACTGGTGGTCGTGGATAAGCCACACCTTTCACATACTCCTGTTCATCATGGTTAAATTTCTTAACTATTTTTGCTTTTAAATCAAGTAACAAATGATCAGTTTTAATAAAAAACATGCCTATATTGTTCAGAAGTAACATCAAATAATAAATCACATTTTATAGAACTGTCTAAAGTCTCAGTGGCTTTGTTTAAATCCGTCATTTGTTTCTTATAGTGCCAAATCAAAACTTGCAACAGTTCACAGTCCTGTTTATTAAAAAGAGAAATCAACTCACGGTGCAAATCTGAATCATGAATGAGTCTGGATGGGTATTTCCATGAACGGAGACCTTTTGGTTTCCTTTCTATTTTGATGCTTTCAGGCAAATAGTCACACTCAAGCTGAAACTTCCTGTATTTCACCACCATCTCTTGAAATGTTTTTAACTGTTTATCCAAACTACTGAAATTCTTAGACTGAATGTCTGTAGCCAAATGTAGAGATGACCCCTCTTTTAACCAGGTCTTGAGACTGAGATTAGAAAAATCATGGACCTGGTTACTGGTACTGGCAAGTAGAACAAAGCTCTGTCCTGTTCTAACATTCGCCTGAGTATTGGGCACACCTGTACATTGCCCCGGTGGAATCTCATCATCCTGGCTCTGTCTTAAACTGGAAACCAGAGGTTCACTGTAAGAAGGTTGTCCACAATGATTCAAACTAACTGAATCATTGACTTGTTCAGTAAGTCTTTGTACCAAGGCAGTTAAATTGTTAACTGCATCGGATAAGGAATTAATCTTCACCTCCATATCAGTGGCAGACACAGTGCCTTGCACACAAACCAACCAAATCAAAACAAAGAATCAAACCAGAAATATCAAGGGCGACTGTAAAAAACACCAACACAGTAGGAAAAACAGTTTATTTAGCGCTTTCATCCGTCAAATGGCTGGACTTCCTCAGAATACAAAACAGACACTGAACAAGCATATCAATACCCACCCAATTAAAGTCAATAGCACCAAATAATTAATTCATTGAATAATTAATGCTTAATGCATAAAGACAAAATTAAAGTGAAATGCCTAATGCTTCTGAAAATAAATGAATACAAAAAGGAAAACATACACAATATGACCTATACATGTTAGATATTTCTTATGAACCATAAAAAAAATGTATAAATATATATATATATATATATATATATATATATATATATATATATATATATATATATATGAGTTGAATATATAAAGCACCTAAGTGCATATAAAAATACATAATAAGGAATACACATAAAAAACATATTACACAAAAATATAAATGTTTAAAATTTTAAATGGCAAACATATTTAAATCTATGTTTGACATTTAAAATTTTAAACATTTATATTTTTGTATAATATGGTTTTTATGTGTATTCCTTATTATGTATTTTTATATGCACTTAGATGCTTTATATATTCAAATTGTATATATATATATATATATATATATATATATATATATATATATATATGTAGTTATACAAATTTTTTATGGTTCATAAGAAATATCTAACATGTATAGGTCATATATTGTGTATGTTTTCATTTTTGTATTCATTTATTTTCACAAGCATTAGGCATTTCACTTTAATTTTGTCTTTATGCATTAAGCATCAATTATTCAATGAATTTATTATTTGGTGCTATTGACTTTAATTGGGTGGGTATTTATATGCTCAGTGTCTGTTTTGTATTCTGAGGAAGTCCAGCCATTTGGCGGGTGAAAGCACTAAATAAACTGTTTTTCCTACTGTGTTGGTGTTTTTTACAGTCGCCCCTGATATTTCTGGTTTGATTCTTTGTTTTAATTTGGTTGGTTTGTGCGCAAGGTGCTGTGTCTGCCATTGACATGGAGGAGAAGATTAATTCCTTAGCGGATGCAGTTAACAATTTACCTTCCTTGGTACAAAGACTTACTGAACAAGTCAATGATTCAGTTCATTTGAATCATTGTGGACAACCTTCGAACAATCAACCTCTGGTTTCCAGTTAAAGACAGAGCCAGGATGATGAGATTCCACCGGGGCAATGTACAGGCATGCCCAATACTCAGGCAGATGTTAGAACAGGACAGAGCTTTGTTCTGGTTGCCAGTACCAGTAACCACCAGGTCCATGATTTTTCTAATTTCAGTCTCAAGACCTGGTTAAAAGAGGGGTCGTCTCTACATTTGGCTACAGACATTCAGTCTAACAATTTTGGTAGTTTGGATAAACAGTTAAAAACATTTCAAGAGATGGTGGTGAAATACAGGAAGTTTCAGCTTGAGTGTGACTATTTGCGTGAAAGCATCAAAGTAGAAAGGATACCAAAAGATCTTCATTCATGGAAATACCCATCTGGACTCATTCATGATTCAGACTTGCACCATGAGTTGATTTCTCTTTTTAATAAACAGGGCTGTGAACTGTTGCAAGTTTTGATTTGGCACTATGAGAAACAAATGGCGGATTTAAACAAAGCCATTGAGACTTTAGACAGTTCTTTAAAAAGTGATTTATTATTTGATGTTAAATCTGAACAATATAAACATGTTTTTATTAAAACTGATCATTTGTTACTTGATTTAAAAGGAAAAAATTAAGAAATTTAACCGTGATGAACAGGAGTATGTGAAAGGCATGGCTTATCCACGACCACCAGTTGTACATCAAACTGTTCATGAAGGTGATATTGTTGGTGTAGACAGTGATGCTGGTGTGATGTTTAATAAATTGGAAGGCCAGGATAATTTCAATGATGACATCCCTTTAGACAACCCCCCCCCCCCCGAGGAGATCCGAGAGATTAATGAATCAGAGGGGGAGAACAATCAAGACTTCTGACAACAACACCCTCCCACTCAGTCATTCCCCCAACAAGCATGGACCAGGGGGAAGGGGAAGGTGAGAGGGAAAGGGAGATCAGGTTGGCAGCAGACATACTGGAATTAACACAGATCCTGTGGTTAAAATTATTTTTAATACTACCGGGGATTTTAAAGTGTTTAACTATAGCCATGTTGATGTCACTGAGGAGTGGGCCAATTTATTTGAAACAGGTTTAACATTTGCTCCTGTACAGAAAGCCAAATTGGACCAGGTTTTGGTTCAATTCAAACTGTTTTTGAGGAAACTCAATTTTAACATTCTTTTTGATGATGGCTTGTATAATACAGATTTTCATAGGAACAAAAGGCCTAGTACATTTAACCCACCCCTACATCCTTTAATACTTGTTTTTGAAAAGCTTTGCAAAGATGAAATCAGGAGAATTGTTAGTATTCCATCTTGTTGCACTGTTAACTTAAGCATGGATGAACATCTTTTATTGCAGCACATTCATAGTGAGGCATCTATTCATATCATGCAGCCAGATAAAGGTGGGGGACTGGTGGTCATGAGTTTGAATGATTACATTAATAAAATGTTTTCCATTTTATTTTTGGATGTGTATGAAGAAATATCTCTAAATGTGTCAAATGGGGCCCTTCACAGAATTGAATTTGGCCCTTGAGGATATTTTTTTAAACAATCAAGTCTCACTTAGTGAAATGGAGTTTTTCAAGGTCCAATTTCCTAGAACACCTACCATTTTTGGTCTTCCCAAGGTTCACAAATGCCTTGAGGATCCCCCACTGAGGCAAATAGTTGATGCCAAAGGGTCCAAGACATTCTTTATTGCTAAATATATCGATCAGGAGACCAAGAGTGTGTTTAATATTTATCCCGCTTTGTTAAAGGATTCGTGGGATTTTTTATCTAATGTCAATGACAGTTTATATAGAGAAGACATTCATTTTGTATGCATTGATGTCAAAGATTTATACTCCAGTATCCCACATGATACTGGCATTGACTGTTTTTTTCAATATTTAGTGCCTATTCGTGGACATGACAAAAGTTTGGTCATCAGTAGTCTCATGGATTTAGTTTTGCAAAATAATTTTATTAGTTTTGAGGGCCATTAATTCAAGCAAATCCAGGGCGTTGCCATGGGTGCTGCTTGTGCACCTGTATTTGCCAACATAGTTAGGGCCTTTTGGGAAACTAATTTTATTTTTCCTTCTGAGTTCAAGGTGTTTATATAAATGCTTTATTGATGACATCATTATTTTTTGGGTTGACACCAAGGAAAGACTTGAAGACATTTTTGAATTCATTAATTCTTCTACAGATTTTTTAAGGTTTACAATGTCAGTTGATGCCACACAGGTCAATTTTTTGGATGTCACTCTTTCTAAGAACAGGGAATCAGGCAATGTTGATTCCACATTATACAGGAAACCCACTTTTTCAAATTCTTACTTGCATTTCCAGAGTTGGCATCCTATCAATCAAAAGAAGGCCATTGTTAAAGACCAATGTGTTAGATTTGCCAGGATGGTTAGTCAAGAAAGTTTATTTTTAGAGGAATGCAGTAAGCTATTTGATATGTTTTTGAGGAGGGGTTATCCTAAGGATTTTTTAACAGAAATCATTACTGAAGTCACAGGGAAGAGATCATCTGGGTTTTATACCCCCCTTCTTGGTAAGTCCCTAGTTCAAGTTGTTAATCCTGTTGATTCTGGTTTGGTATCTACTAACTTGTCTCATGGTAAGGCCTTGATTTTGCCATTTAATTTACAATACAGGGAAATCAAGTGCATCGTTAATAAAGTTTGGGAAATTTTCAGATGTGATGGGAATATTTTTAACAAACTTTGTGAAAGACCATTGGTGGTTTATCAAAACGATACCTGTTTTAAATCTATGATTGAAAGAATCGTGTCCAATTCCTATACAGGTAGAGTAAATAAATGCAGTCACTGTTCTCAGTGTAAGTTTATTCTTGAGGGTACTGAATGCTTTGTACATGGTTATGGTAAAATGAAGCATAAGAAAAGATTCAATTGAGATAGTAAGGGCATTGTTTATGTTGCCTTGTGCCAACAGTGTGCTTTTTACATTGGCAACACCTTCAGACAGTTTAGATACAGGATTTATCAGCATTATTATGACATTAGTAAAAAGGATGAGTGAAATGCCCTTTATAGACATATAAAGGGTTTTCCTTTGCATTCATTTAAATTTTCTGTTTTAGACAATGTTGATGTTGACCCTAGAGGTGGCCCCCGTGATATCCTTCTTGAATTCCTGGAGCTCAAATGGCAGCTTAGGTGTAATGCTGCATGTTCTCCAGGTCTTAATGATGTCATTTCCATTACTAGTCTCCTCAAGCTTAAATCTAGGTTTGACATTTAAACCATTTTTAAACATTTATATTTTTGTATAATATGTTTTTATGTGTATTCCTTATTATGTATTTTTATATGCACTTAGGTGCTTTATATATTCAACTTATTATATATATATATATATATATATATATATATATATATATATATATATACATATTTTTTTTGTTTCATAAGAAATATCTAACATGTATAGGTCATATTGTGTATGTTTTCATTTTTGTATTCATTTATTTTCACAAGCATTAGGCATTTCACTTTAATTTTGTCTTTATGCATTAAGCATCAATTATTCAATGAATTCATTATTTGGTGCTATTGACTTTAATTGGGTGGGTATTTATATGCTTGTTCTGTGTCTGTTTTGTATTCTGTGGAAGTCCAGCCATTTGGCAGATGAAAGCGCTAAATAAACTGTTTTTCCTACTGTGTTGGTGTTTTTCACAGTCACCCTTGATATTAACTATAGTCTTAAAATGGGCTTTGTGCCAAGTGAATGGAGAACTGCAATGGTCATCCACCATCATAAGGGAGGATCTTCAACAGACCCTGGAAACTACAGAACCATTAGTCTGACTAGTCTTATTTGCAAAGCCACAGAAAGAATTACCATGAAAATTATCAACAAGGACATAGGAGACCTCCAAATACTGGAACAATCCTCATTTGGCTTTGTCAAAGGAAGATCATGCTTACTGAACCTGAGGGACTTCTTTGAACAGGTCACTAAGGCAATGAATGAGAGGAAAACTATGCATGCTGCCTACGTAGATCTAGTTAAGGCATTTGACACAATACTCCACTCAGGCATTGCCAACAAATTTACTGAAATAGGTATAAACCCCTTTGTAACACACTGGATAGCTAGCTGGCTCACTGATAGCACCCAGGAGGTTAGAATCGGACAGACCACCTCCACAAAGAGGCCATTCCCCAGTGGAGTCCCCCAGAGCTCAATGATACACCCACTCCTCCTTGGCATATACTTCTTAGAGGTCAAAGTCAACGTCAAAGGCCCCTGGCTAACCAAGTTCACAGATGATTCCAAATTGGGAGTAGTCACTAAATCCCCCCACCCCACCCCAGGTAGCAGCTCATGAATGGTTTGAAGCTTTAATTCTCTGCATTAACTGCCAGACAGTTTACATTAGAATAAGTCACTGAAGCCAAAACATATGTTTACTTATTATAAAGAGAAAATATATGTTTCTGTAAGGAAGGCTAAAGGCAGCCAGGACAGAGAGCTGGTCATATTGTTCAGTTTTCAAAACTGAATCCAGAGATCTCAAGAAAACTTTGGGAGTGGACAGCAGTAGGGCCATGGAGGGAACTTGTAATCTAAATAGTTAGTAAACTACTTGGTAGCAATGCCACAAATGTCTCAAAGTTCCAGGTTACCCTACTGAGATGCTACATTTGATTGTTTATGGGTAACTTTGAAAATCTGGATTCTGCAATTGTCTGTTGCAGGAAAGTCAGTGCTTACTTCAACAGAAAGCTATAGCAAATTTGTAGATCAAGTAGTCATACCTTTCAACTGTCCAGATTGTGGCAGAATGCTCAGATTTTTGCCTCATATTTTTGGTTTGTTACTCATAAAATCCGTGATTTTCTGGCAAATCATTGAAGAATTAAGTAATTAAATAATGACAGACATTTTTGTTTCAGACTTCATATCTGTGGAGCATTTCTTCCCGGGTCTCCGCTGAAAAAGGACTAATTATCCAGTTGGACTTTCCCTGTAAGCAAATGTAAAATAAAATAAAATAAAATAAATATCTTTCAGAAAATGCATTTAACACAATACATTTTATTCTAGCAACAGTCTAGGTTTGTAAGTGTAATATTTAAAATTTGTACCTATTCTGAGCCTTTGTCCCCCCCACTGTTTTTGACTTTGTCCAGATTTCTTGTGCTAAGAGGTTAAGAAGTATGTAAGCAGCTAGTTTTCTCCTAGAAAAACCATGCAAGATGCATACGTAGGTGCTTCTTCCCAGTGGTGAACAAGATGATATTTTCATGCTGTGAGATTTATATTGGTCAGAAATGTGGTCATTGTCCTCTTATGGGATGAAATCTACACAGAATAATGTATACATTTTATTTTCTTTACCAGATTAATACGGCACAGCTTGGTCGAGTTTTGCATTGAAATGTAAACTTTCATATATCTTAATTGAAACAGTAATATGATTAACTGCTGCTTCCCCTGTGTGGCTTTAGAGTGAGAATTTAATGTTGTAGTGAGTTTCACTGTAATGTAGTGTATTGTGCAAGCTGGTGGTGCACTTTTCAGGGTTTTCCCCTTTTCTTCACTTGGTGTGACCGTGAAGCTGGTATATATAATTTCAGAGGTGTGAGGAGCTTACCCCCCACACACTGGGGGTGAAGGGGGCTTGCCTCCTGCAAAAAAAAAAAAAAGATTTTGGTGTGTTTTTATGGTTTTTCAGTTCACTGTTTTTGACATGTATTTTGCCATGACCGGTGAGGTGAAAGATGGTGCATTCACATAAATAAACCATATTAATCTGCAGTATTTGTCTATGTTTTTTAAATGAAATGTGTGTTTCAAAGAAAAAAAAAAAAGCAAAAACAAAACAAAACTGTGATCAGACAACCTGAAATCTACCAGCAGCCAGGGCACTGTAGGAGCTGACCAGAGATGGATGAGAGTATATGGCCACTGCTTCCTAATCTGAGGGAGTTCTCCAAACTCCAAACAGGAGCTGCATTTGGAGGAAATCCCAGGAATGCAGCTCCAACAGCAGGGAGCCTGTACAGTGCAAGACTACCAAAAACTGCAACATCACTTCAGGCAAACATTGTAGGTATGAAGAAGTGTGCACCTGCCCCATCTCAATGCAGTGGGCATTTGGCTCTGCTATGTGGCTAATGTGTGGGTATTAGAAAGCAACTCGTCTAACTCTCACTGGATGAAAACCAGTACCTTCAGCTATAATCTCCATCTCCCAGTTTCTTACAAGCAAAAAAGAAAAAACAAATGGGACAGAAAGGGTAGAAGTTTGATCAGATCAGATGTGATGTAGAATAAAACAATTATAAAATACTATTACTACTACTACTAATAATAATATTATAGTGCATGAAGTGCTCTGAGCTTCACTCTCAGTGTGAATTTCTTGGCATCCATGTTTAGAGCACAAAATAAAGTGGTTACTATTGCTGACCAACTCATAATTTTTTATAATAATATTTGTTATTAATATTATTATTAGTAGTATTAATAATAATAATAACTTCTGGCATATTTCTAGGTCAGACCTGATGATAATGTAAATCATTTCTGAACATATTCGTTAAAGTATTTTTGCATTACAGCAGTATTTGCATACTGCACTGCTCTGAAAGTTGGCTTTACTGTTGTTTATTATGTGTCTTGTTTGAGTGACTTGGACAGGATTCCTGAATAATCTGAGCAGTGCACATAACCTTTCACCTCACATTGCACCAACACAAGAAAATCAGTGCTCTGTTCTTCCCTTCATCCAGTATAAATAAATTACATATAAATTCTCTGTTTGCATCAAGGCCTCTTGGTAATATCTGTAATATTTATAATGGCTCCTTACTATTATCATTGTAGTATCCTCATAGTATTACAAACAGTGCAAGGAAGAATCAGTCCAAGCACTATTTACACCTACTTGGCACTCACCATCAAGGAGCACCTCCTGCCTCTTGAAGGTGAAATTGGTTTGGCCCAGACACAAATAAAAGATACCCATCCAACTGTCAAGATTCATCTTAAAGACTGATAAAGTATCACACTGATTAATGTCTAGATATAATTTATACAAGAAATGTAAATGCTTTCAGTGTTTTAAATTTTAAAGAAAATTTTCTCCATCTAATATCTCCATCTGGAAAAGTGTCTCTACTTCATCTGTCACAAGAATATGCTCCTTTCAAAGTTAGCTATAAGCTGGTTGAACCATTACTACATCTCTAAACAGTAAGCATTTTTTTCAGTCTGTTGAATTTATCCACATGCAATGAAATCCATTCTAGCAATGAGATCTCTTTCTTAGTAATAAAGAAATTTCACTAGGAAGCATGGTAATTTAAATGAGCTGGTGTGTGTGTGTGTGTGTGTGTGTGTGTGTGTGTGTGTGTGTGTGTGTGTGTGTGTGTGTGTGCACATGTGCGTGCATGTTTTTGTATGCATGTATGTATGTTCTATATATATGCCTCACTTTTTAACAAGCAAATGTAACTATCCCTAAAAATAAACATTAGCTTAGTTGCCCAAACAGAGGGCTAATTAGCATACAAATGTCACAGAAAAAAATTGTGTTCACTTGCACACACTTTTTAGCTTTTTAATTAGCAGCTAAAGGAAAAGAACACTTCTTTTTCCTATTGGCAAACAAATATGAATAACTTTATAATGAAACATATATCCATCAGCGCAAAATGATTCAACATAAGAAATGTGCAAAATAAGAGTTTATTTAAAGAAATGTTTTAGCTGTTAGTAAATGAGCTAGAGATCACACACACAGATATATACTCTCTCTCTCTACCTATCTACCTTTTTTTTTCTTTTACTCAAACCATTATGAAGACATTTTGCAGTTACAAATCAGATTTAGCCATTGCATGTAGCAATGAATGCTAAAGAAACTCTGTACTGGGATAAAGTTAATGAAAACAGAGGTAGTAAGCAGGACTATTTATTTATTTTTTTTACTCTTAGTGAATGTGCACTTTTTGTCCCAGTAACAAGTATTGTCTAAATATGAAAATTCCTATTCACATGCATCAGGGATACTAATTTTATTATGTATGCAATGTCTCTAAAATGATTCAAGATACAGACAAATGAAAAAAACTCACAAGGGTAGATAACATTTGTAAAACATAGGTTCATAGGTTCATACTAGGCTATCTGCCCAAGGGCATTTATAAGCCTAGCCCATAGTTATGTGGCTTTCGCCCCCTTTTTTTTAAATGAGATGGGTTTTGAGTCTTACTAATGGAGTGAAAAGCTTCACAGAATCCTCTAAATGTTATTCAATTTATATTTTTACAAGGCCTCTTTTATTTTGAACAGAGGAGAATTTTTATACAAAGTTATAATACTTTTGGCAATTTTAGAGTCACATCCCGCATTGCTTTTGAAATGTTTGAGTGTTACAAGGCTTAACTATGAAAATTTACATCTTATCACATCAAGACAAGAAACATCATCACCAAAACATCTAAAACAGAAAATCACCCATATGACTCAAATAATTAAAATTTGAAAACTTTCAAAAAAATAGTAATTTACATAGGGTGGGACCCCCACTATTGTGCCACTCAGTGTAGCAGCTATGGTCCACACTTCTAATTTTTTATATATACTAAATCTCTTCTTTTTTGCCTCCCATGACCTAAAAATATATCACAGCAACTGTGAGAACTCACATTCCAACATGCCAAAATGCTGACAACATCATTCTATGATTCTTCAGCTATAATGTTTAGTATCACAATAATGTGGCACAATCAGCTATAGTGTTCCCTTTCAAAAGGAGCATGCAGCAAAAAATAGATGATATAGAAAATAGGGAAAGAAGAACAGACATAAGGATTTTTGGTATTCCAGAGAAGTCTGAGGGAGATGACATCATCTCATTCTTGAATTCTTGGTTACCTGAAATCTTAGAGCTGACCAGCAGCGACGTGAACAAGAAGCGCCAGAAAATACCCCACCACCTAATCAAGAAGAACTCAAGCGCACAGAAGTAAATAATGGTGCAAGACCGAAGACTTCTATACAAGGTGCCAATAATGCTTTTTTACAGTTTCCAGTACAATATCGGATCAACAACAGAAACAGATCCAACAGCAGGGGACGAAGAAAAAGGAAATTGTCGGAAGACAATACAGAGGTAAGAAGATGTCAGAGAAATCAGTTGACTTAATTTTTAATCTTTCGAGTCACCATTTAACTTCTGATGAAAAGAACTTCTTAAACAGAGGGCTTTCCTTTGTCCCCTCACAAGGAAGCAGTCTCGCTGAACTGTTAATTGATCTACGAACTTTTGCACGCAATGTATCATTAAAATTAATGTATGCAAATGAAATTACTACAGCAAATTCTAATAATATAGTCACTTGTAAGAGAAAGAGTGTTTTTGTTCCTGACATGTTATCTAATGTTAACTGTTTCATCCAAGTTTGTGAGAATGACTTTTATCAATATTTTTCTAAATTAACAAATATCAAGGGACGAAACTTTGTATTTTATAACCTTGATAAAGGTGAGAAACAAGCTCTAGCATTTTTTTCCAACAATAAGAACCTAACAGTGAGACCAGCTGATAAGGGAGGTGGTCTGGTAGTAATGGATACTAAATTCTATGATGATTTAATGTTCAATATGTTAAACAATACAAAAGAATATGTTGTTATAACTGATACAGAGCTAGACAGATTAATTTATATTGTCCATGACAATCTATATGATTTATTAATGTGCAGACAACTGAACAAACAGCTCTATGATTTCTGCTTGATAGATAAGCCCTTGATTCCCTTTATCAAGGGCGTACCAAAAATGCACAAACAGACATTTCCACCCCCAATACGTCCAATAGTGGCTGGAAATAAATGGTTGACTGAGAACACCTCAATTTATTTAGAGTCCCTATTAGGACCAGTTGTAAAAGAAATACCAACTATCTTGAAAGATACGCAACAGCTATTAGTAGATCTTAAAAGTATAATTTACGAGAATGACACAGCAACACCCATGATTCTAGCCACTATGGATATAAAAAGTCTTTTTACCACCATACCAAATGACTATGGTATTGAGGCGGTGAGACAGGTTATTAATGAACACACCATGATAGATAAAGATACGCAACTTCTTGTTTGTGCTTTGTTGGACATAGTGTTGAATAATAATGTTTTCTCATTTGGAGATAAAATATACAAACAGGTATGGGGGTGGCGATGGGGACCCCCTGTGCCAACTCGTATGCAAATTTAGTTCTATATCATTGGGAGTGTCAACATATATTCAACACTGTATATATGAATAATATGATCCTGTACAGACGCTTTGTGGATGACATTCTAATATTATGGAAGGGTGATATACCTTCCTTGAAAGAATTCTTAAACTACCTTGAATCCACTACGACATTTCTTGAATTTACTCTTGATTTTTCATATAACACCATCAATTTTCTTGATGTTACGATATCTATTGACCATGAAAGTGGTCTAAATACGAAATTATATGGGAAAGATTGTTGGAAAAATGCCATTCTTCATTACAACAGCATGCATCCAAGACACATTTTTCATAATATTGTTAGAAATCAGTATAGTAGGATCTCTAGGTTATGCAGTAAGGAAACAGAATGTATTAAACAACTTGCTAACATGAGTGACCTATTTTTAGAAAGAGGCTATCCTCTAAGTTTAATAGAAAATATTAATAAAGAATTTTTAATAAATAATGATATTAATGAACTTAGACACAGAGAAGCTGATAAGGTTGAACAAGCAAATAAGAAGATTACCAACACAAGTTTTAAAATAAATTCCAATGATATGAGAACCAAGGTCCCGTTTACAACTAGGTACACCAATGATAACCATAATGTTACGGCTATATTAAAGAAAAATTGGAATATATTAACCATAAATCCTGAAGTTAAAGCATTGGTGGGTAATACACCTACATTTTGCTATAGAAATAGCAAAAACATAAAAAGACTTATTTGTAAAGAAAAATCAGTGTCTGGTTTCATTGGATACAAGAGTACTCAAACAGGAACAAAACCTTGTAATAAATGCAGTATGTGCATTTATGTTACTAATAATACAGTTTTTAAAGTGCCTGATTTAAATCATAAATATGAATTCAAGATAAATGCCACTTGTGATACCACCAATGTGATTTATTTGGCTATGTGTCAAGAATGCAATGCTTACTATGTAGGTCTAACCTCTAGAAGATTAAGAGACCATATTTATAACCACGTATATGAAATAAGAAAACAAATACAAACTAATGCTTTGGCCAAACACATTGGTTTGTTTCCTGATCACAATTTTAAGTTTCGAGTGATACAAATAGTGAAGAATAATAAGAAAAGAGGTGATAATATGTTACACCTCAAGAACGTTGAGTTGCAATGGATCCTAAGATTAAAGGCACATATAACACCAGGCTTAAACAGCGCAGTCAGTATCAAACCTGTACTAGCTTCACGTTAATATTTTTAAAACCAATTGTATAGTGCACAATGGAAATAAGATGTCTGGTCTCCTCTTTTGTAAGAATATACAGTTTATATGTGAATATTTCAACAATAAGTACAACAATAAAATAAGTTAGTTCATCTATCTATTTATCTATACATTTAATACAGTTATTTATAGAAATATATTTATTTATTTATTTATCTATCTATTTATCTATATATTTATATAGCTCATTCTTTGAAGCATTCATCAAAAATATTTATGTGATTGTTTATATTGAAGCTTCTTAGCTTAATATTATATTATATCTATACATCTATACATAGAGGCAGTATACTATAATAACAAGTAGTTTAATATTAAGAGAAGATAAAGATAGCTATCCCAGGATATAACAATAATAATTAAATGAATAACCAAATTTAGTATAGAATTTTAGTATACTTAAAAACTACGATATTTATTTTATTGTATGTTCATATTTTTATATATATTGAACTATTGAACTTTATTCTTGTCTACGTTTTACATTACTTACATGTAAATAGAGAGGTAATATAATTCCAAACATCTTTTATTAGTACATCTACTCACACTGACACATCATTTTGACTCATTACATTTATATAACCATAAACAGATCCTAGTTATACATTCAAACACCAGGAAATCGTACAGAGCCGAGTGACATTACTCTTGTATTAACTGTATTCAAATATAAAACATAAATAAAAAAATAAATAAAAATAATCAAGCATATATATATAAGTATAACTAGGATCTGTTTACATTATGCAAACTGTTTTTTTGTTTTGAAATTGTTTTATTTTAATATGAGCAGGCAGTTTACTTTTAAGTATGTTTCTCGTATCTATACGTCTATAGATTGTACTATGCACATTTGAACTCTGTCAGTATTGTAACAGTTGTTTTAAGATGTGTTTTTTATACAATTTCAATATGTTTTTTACCCCGCTTTAGTAGTTGTTATAAGAGCTTGAATTTTAATGCTGTTTGTCTTTGCATTTTAAATTATTAGCAAATGAAGTTAATATCACTTTAAATTTTTAAGTTGAATCATGTATAGTAATAAGACTGAATTCTCACCCAATGAGATTTTTTGGTGGGATTTTTAAAGGCTGTAACATTTATCCATTATTATGAGTCCGAAGAAGCCTGTTGGCGAAAGCGCTTACTCTGTCTTGGAATTAAAGAGTTATCAAGTATCTTGAAGTGTATATTGTGTTTCATGCAATTGGAATACATACTTTGAAGTTGTGGTCACGTTTTATAGTCATCAGGGAACAGCGTGTATGGTGATTGAAAGTTTTTATTACATATTTATCACGCTTGCTCTCGTCTCCGCTGGTGTGCTGCTCTGCATTTTGCTTGTTACTATGTATATGAATCGATCTATAACAATTATAACTGGTCAAATTCAATTTCTAAATTATATAAAATTCTAATAGTCTATAAGATTAAAACTGATCAAAACATTTGGAATTATATAACCAAAGGTTTATCAACAAATCTTTCAAATGATTGTAAAAATAACTTATTATATTCCATCAAACTAACTTCTAATGTTCAAACTTTTAAAATTTTTACTTGGAAATTTTTGCATAGAGCCTTTTACACTCCTGGCAAAATAGTTAAATTCAATTCTACACAAAATGTTATTTGTTGGTGATGTTCTTTAAGATGTGAAGCAGATTGGTTACATATTTTTTATGACTGCATTAAAAAATATTGGGATAAAATTGGTAAATTTCTCCAAGCCATTTTTACTGATTCATTTGTCTTGACAAAATCTCAATTTTTTCTGAATGTTGATGAAATAGTAGCAATGAATAAAAAAGATCAATATCTTTTATGGACTATTTTGGCTGTAGCCAGAAAGTGTATCACAAGAAAATGGAAATCCACTACCTTTCCATGCTTTGAAGACTTTTTGTTCTTACTAAAAGAGACTGCGCAAAAGGAGATAAAAGTCAAGGAAGAAAAAAAATTTCCCAGAAGTTGGACAAATAACCCTTGGAACAAAATACTTTCACTTATTGAAACAACACAAATGGATACAGTCTCTATCATATGAGATCAAAGAGGCATAGAATTTTGTTGATTTGTGAAAAAAAAATGTTTCCTCTATTGAATGTCCTTTTTTCTTTTTCTCATTGGGCCACTTGTAAATATTGTAAATAATGTTATTGTTCTATTCATTATTATTGAATTGTAATCTAAATTTACTGTTTTTCTTCATAAACGAAATAAAAATTGAGTAAAAAAAAAAGGAGTATGCAGTCTCATTAAAATAAAAGAGTTTTGTGCGACCATGATACCAAGTTTGAAAAACATGGTGTGAAGGTGGAACATGGAGGTCTAGTAATATACATTTCTAAACAAAAATATGTATTTTTTTCCAAATTCCTTAACTACTACTATTTGCTGTTGTGGTCCACTCCAATAGTAGAAGATGATGCAAAGTGATGAGGCGCGGTATGTTGTATTTAACTATGATAGTAGCATTTACTTCAAAGGGAGGTTAAGGGGATTAGATGTTCCTAAAGTAATTAAGTCAACAATTAGCCACACACTGTATTATATGTATTGTTATGCAATACTAAGGATTTGTTTAACTTTTTTTTAATAACTGCATTTTGTTGCATTGTGTACTTCATGGTTTTGCTTGTATAATGCAATAAGCTAAGTAAGGCTTAGATGAAACAGGGCCCTGATATCCTCTTAATAAATAATGGAAGTCATCTGTGTATAAAAAATTCCTGCAGGATGATTTAGCAGATCTTTTGATTATTTGATTTACTGTGTGTGTGTGTGTGTGTGTGTGTGTGTGTGTGTGTGTGTGTGTGTGTGTGTGTGTGTGTGTGTGTGTGTGTGTGTGTGTGTGAGCATGCACACGTATGTGTGTGTGTGTGTGTGTGTGTGTGTGTGTGTGTGTGTGTGTGTGTGTGTTTGTGCAAAGAATATGGCAGAAAATGACAGAGAGAACATGAGAAAAAGACAGGGGGAGAGAGAGACAGATAGACAGAGATACCAAGACATAAAGACAAGGAAAGAAGGAGAGAGCTATAAGTCTGTCAATGTAAGACACTGTCATTTTCTAAATAGGAACAGAATATATTGGTATTACACATACCGTAGTATCCATGGAAGTGAACTTGCTGTCTGTTAAATGTTTCCATGCATTGGGACTTGTACATAGAAGCTAACTTTCCTGGTAATGCACTTTTTTTTGTAAACACTGGCCACTTAGGCTGCACTTGCACTTTATTTTTGGTCTTTTTCCACTGTGCTGCTGGAGATTTTACAATGAAGTCAGATCATTTGCCTTATGTCTCCTCATTATTCAGAATCATGACCCAGTAGTTTAGCATTGTCTAGTATAGTATGATATATATATATATATATATATATATATATATATATATATATATATATATATATATATATATTATACAATGTGAGTACACACCACAGCTGTGACAGTACATTATTGCAGAGCTCTCTGCTAATGCTGTGAAGTCTGCAGTAGCCCATGATGCCGCAGGTAAAGTACATAGCTGCTTTCACGGTAAGTGCCTGCTCACAGTGCATGTGACAGTTCCTTCAAAGTAACTGAGAAGTACAATGCCTCCTGCAGCAGATATTTTAGAACTTTAGAATCACAGTTTGGCATTCCACTGAATCAAATAAGTCCTCCTGCAGTTTTTGAGTACTCAAATATTGCCAGAATCTCTAACACATGTTCTTGCAAAAGTGCATCAACAGAGAAATGAAGCATCAGCTGCAATTTTGTGTTAGATTTTAGATTTGGAAACATATATCTCACACAGCACCTTATATATATATATATATATATATATATATATATATATATATATATATATATATATATAAAATGAAGCATCAGCTGCAATTTTGTGTTAGATTTTAGATTTGGAAACATATATCTCACACAGCACCTTATATATATATATATATATATATATATATATATATATATATATATATATATATATATGGGTCCACTTCACTGAAATCCCATTTCACTGAAACCCATTTCACTGAGACCAAATCACCTAAAGTTCATTTCACTGAAAGCATCATTTCACTGAAACTCATCTCACTGAAAGCTTACAAAGCCACATTTTCACAAGACTAAATAGCAAATCAAAGGCAAACAAACTCACAAAAGTAAAGCCTACCTTCTTCCACAACTTAAAAACTATTTATTTATCCTGTTAACAGAAACCAGTCAACATAAAACCAAAGTTTAAGTGGGGGGCTACACCCTACACAGCCCCGAAGTTGAGGGGCAGTGAGCCCCAACCCCCCAACTATATATACTAACTCCAGGTCACAATACAGTGGGGATGAGGGCATATACCCTTAACTTGCCCCACAGTACTCTACACACTGCCACATCAAGTCTATAACTTACAATTCAGTGAAATGAGATTAATGACTTTTCAGTGAAATTAACTTTAGGTGATTTGGTCTCAGTGAAATGAGTTTCAGTGAAATGGGATTTCAGTGAAGTGAAGCAGACATATGTATATATATATATATATATATATATATATATATATATATATATATATATATGACATTATAATGAGATTTACCCTGTGGTCCTGGTTTTATTCTCTTACTGTTTCTACATGCATACTTTTAACTCTGAGCAAGTCATTGTATTAAACAATGTTGTTTGGTAGCCCCTGAAAACTAAGCATTTGGGTCTGTTTATTTTTTGGATGGTTGATTGGTTTGTTGGGTATTTATTTAATTTTTTTTCTGCCTGTGTCAGTCAAAATAGACATTGCATAGTCAGACAAGGACCATATGGCATTTATAATGAATTAGGGTAATTTGGCTAGGAAACTGAAGATCATCACATTTTCTTTGGAATGGAGTGCTGCTATTAAAAAAGAGGTACTGTCATGGGTATGTTGACTGAAGAAAAAAAAAGAGTTTCAGATTTGCTGTCATCAGATGCTGGAATATCAAAGCGTGGCTATGATGGTGAGCATGGGCATGAATCTGAGCAGTGCATGAGTCTGAGCATGTGCATATTGATGTGTTAACTGAGCAATAAGTGGAGATGAAAAGCAGTAGTGTGTTCTTGTATAAGGCAGTTTCAAGGAGTAGTGGGTTGAATAGCATATGACTGAATCTGATGCTGATGCTGAAGTACAGATAGTTAAAACAGTATTGAGAACTATACAGGCTGGTAAAAAAAAAGATAAAATTGAAAGTGGAAAGAGTTATGGCTGGATGTATTGAAAGCCAGAAGATACCAAGTAACTGTTGATAATGGTACTTAAAACAGTTCCTAGTCAGTTGACACTATTTTTTCAGTACATTGACAGACAATTCTGGCTGACAGTTAATGCAGAGAATAAGGCTCTCAACTCTTACTGAGCTACTTCCTGTTGTCAAGGGTATAAGCTATGATACATTCTACCTTCATTTACCTACTATCAGTGTCTGAGCATATGACTTAAGTAGAAAGTGCTCACAGGTCACCCCTGAAAAGGGCAATTGTTCAATGAACTTATCTGGTTAACAAATGAACAACAAATAAAGTGGTTTATATTAAATCTAGATCTGGGTCACAAACTGTGGCTGATACAAATGTTTTTGTATACTAACTTGACAAAACGTGTGAGTTTTCTCTGGGTGATGTTTTTGCATTTATCCCTGTGCCAGCATAAAATATTAAAATGTTAAGTTTTAAAACTACTGTCTTACTGGGACAATTTCAAAAGTAATGGGAGTTTTTGAAAGACAATAAGCTGATGACTGTATCTGATGCATTTCCAGTCTCACAACTCCTGGTAAAACAAGTGAATTTAATTCTCAGAAATAAGGGTGTGGGCATTGATGACATGTTAATATGGCTTAATTGGAGATGCACATTACTATCAACTGAAAATACTGAACCAAAGCCTAATGAATTTAGAATCTGGGAATGTAGCTGGAAAAATTATAAATAATCTTAACATGAAGGATGCCCACACTAAACATTTACTTAGACCTTTTTACATGTGGCATGACAAAATACAACTGTTTTAGAAAGAGAATGTAGGGAGTGTCACAAATGTGGACAGAAATATCATTATATATGGGGCTCTGGCAAAATTATACATATTATAATTTGTGTGGAAAATTGACACACACACACACACACACACACACACACACACACACACACATATATATATATATATATATATATATATATATATATATATATATATAAACCAAAAAAATGATAATTTTGTTTAGAAAAGGGACATATATAAACTACATCATAAACAAATTTGCTTAAATACAATATGATATACATTGTTTCTGGATTATGGCATAGAGTGCTTTGAAAAAAAATCAATAAAAAATTAATGCAAGTTGAAGAAATATAAAAGAAAATGTAGGTGCAGAAAAGCAAGTTATACAGAATAAGGGACTAGCTATGGAAGGAGTAACAAAGGAAAACTGATGAGAAAAAATCTATAATAACAGGAAGGAGAAGATTTTGTTATTAGAAAAAAGAAGAGGACAGTTAAATTGAAGAGAGAGAGAAAAAATATAAATCAGGCTTCAAAATAAATGTTAAGTCCTGCACAAAGAAGATATAAGGGGAAGATGGGGGAGAAATAAAAGAAGTGTAGGACTTTGAAGAAAATGAGCATTGGAAAGAAATTTCCAGTGTAATGTTCATTGTAAATTAATTTAAAGGACTGAGCAGTGAAAAGAGGCAGGTTTGTTTTTGAAAAAGTATAATAGCTGGATAGGAGCAGAAGTTGCATATATTGAATAATAAACAAAAGAAAAGAGTGCAGGAGTTCTGGAAATGTAATTTTTTGGAATAATGTTGCTAGACAGAGTGCGTATATCATGACATATAAACTGCAAAATGTGGAGACATACAGGAAAGTAGGATAATGGTATTATATGTCATCATACAACAAACATCTTGGAGATTAACGTGTATGGAAAGATTAAAGAAACATTCAAAATTAAACAACGGAGTTTAGTTAAATATTTTTTGTTACTAGAAAGTGTGTTATGTTTGGATGAGATTTTTATACAGAATAGGTATGAAATATTCCAAAACTAAAGAAAGTGTTTAATCATCCTAATCAAGTAAAACAAATAGTCCCCAGGATTCATGAAGCCACCAATCCCATGCAGGATTAGTTTTAGAGCTAATCCTGGCAATATGGCCAGCGTATTATCCAGGAATGAGCTCTTGGCATGTGCACACAAGCTCTAAAACTAATCCTGCATGGACCGAGCTCAGGGATGCAAATTACCTCATTTGCAGGTGAAAACTATGCAAATGAGGGTAATTTGCAATCCAGGAAGCTGGCAGCTGTCCATGCATGACTAGTATGTTGTTGTTGTTTGTCTTTCGGCTTTTCCCGGTTATGGGTCACCACAGCGGAACTCCGGTCCACTAATGATTGTCAGTTGGTTTTTATGGTGTCGAGTTGCCAGCCTGACATCCTACCTTCAACGAAGGCACGCCCATTCAACACATGTCTTTCGAATGCCCACTCGACCGCGGGGAGGACATGCAGACTCCACAGAGAAGGCAGCCAAGAATCGAACGGGAAAACCTCTTGCTGTGAGGCAACAATGCTACCACTGCATCACTGCGGAATGTACCCATGCATGACTAGTTGTACTCAGGTCATAACCGAGTACATTTCTGCAAATTGCAAAATGGAGCCATGACAGCTCCAAATAAAGGGTGTATATCATGTGTAAGGCATGCCAATGGCCAAACATATGGCCATTGGTATGCCAAAGTGTTCAGGAAAAAAAGTTTAATTTTTTTAGCCGATTTCAGCTGTTTAAGCATAGCGCAGTGGTGTTCAAATGCAATCAGGCCAAAAATAATAAAAAAAAAAAAACCTGGAATAAGCTTCCAAACCAAAATCAGTATTTTGCCATTATACTCAATGGCAGGCAGAAAACAACATGGCCAGGGAATAATGGCTGCTAAGGGGGAAGGCTCAGTGTGTGACATGTAACTATGCATTAGTAGGCAATCCTAAGCAAATGAGAGGTCTGATAGTGAATTACATATTTTCCTGCAGGTTTAGCTTGCACCCAAGCATGTAAGAGCATTAAACCATGGATTAAGCCTTAGAGCTAGATGACTTCACAGGGGTGTGTGTCATGTAAGGTGTAAGCTTATTGGAGCCCTATGGCCCAGGTTTGCTCTCAGCTAAGCAAAGCTAAGGCAGGGGGTGTATCTAGGGCTGTCTTATCTCACACCAAGAAAACCATGGTGTACACAGGGTAGGATGAGCCAAAATCTTGTAAAAGGTGCTTACAGCACTTACGCATGTGTGCATGGCACACACCAGGTGTAAAAAAAAAAAAAAAAACAGAGGAAATAGCAGCTCCATTCACATCTGAGCACTGTGTTTGCACAGCGCACCCCCAGGCTTAAACAGGAAGCCAATAGGAAGGGAAACCAGCAGTAGGAAGGTAACCAAGAAGAACTAGCATAGCTGGCAGGTGAAATGTATCAGAATCAGCCAATTACACATGCAGCAGCCCAGCGCAGAACACCACTATAAACTATGCAAACACCTTCCTCTCTGTTTTTTCACATATACTCTACACCAATAGTGTATACAAGTGGGGAAATGTTACCTTTCAAAAGCAACAAAATGATAGGGGCTGTATTTGCTCTCATAAATCAAAATGTGGAAGAGACGGAGGGTGGTGAGGGTGAGAATGCTGTCACCAACCCACAGTAAGAAGACGGAGAAAAGTGTTCAAACCCAGGGTAACCTACCAGGGGCTACATGAGCTGGAGATAGTGGAGTGCTATATAGTGGACAGGGACCTTCTACAGCAAATTGTTGAGCTGTGCCGGCCACGCCTCACACACAGAACCAACAGAGGGGAACGAATCCCAGTGAATACCAAGGTATGTCTAGGGCTAAGAATACTAGCCACAGGTACCTTCCAAAGGCCAAATGGGGATGTCATGGGGATCTCACAAGCATCAGCATCCAGGGTATTCCACCAGTTCCTGGATGCCATGTCAGCACATGCCAGTGAGCACATATTCTTCCCCACCAGCATTGAAGTGTTAGCCAGCAATATCCATCTCTTCCACCGAATAGCAGAATACGCTGAGGTAGTCGGTGCTATAGATTGCACGCACATATGCATCAAAGCACAACCCAGTGGGCAGGGTAGGGGACCTACATCAACTGCAAGGGCTTCCCCTCCATCAACTGCCAGGTCATGTGTGATGCCTAGGTCATTATAATGAATGTGTGTGCTGGCTGCCCTGGAAGCTATCATAACTCCCACATCTGGCATCTGATGCAGCTGTACCAGAAATTTGCCAATGGGGACATCCCTGTCGCTCAGCTAGTTGGGATGCGGATTATGCACTGGAGCCGTGGCTGATGACACCCATCAGAAATGCACACACACCTGAACAACAACTCCATATTGAGGCACACGCACAGACAAGAATCATAATAGAGCATGTGTTTGGGATGATCAAGTCATGGTTCTGGTGCCTGGACATGCCCCGTGGAGCCTTGCAGTACCAACCAGCTACATGTACCCAAATTGTCATTTTATGTGCCATGCTACACAATATGATCCTGCGGAAATAGCTGCAGCAGGAACAGCACGGGGAAGGGCCATACAGCCCCCCACCATTGCCAAGGCCTGCATAGGCACAGAGTGACTCGGAGGAGGAACAACCTGAGCCTGCCCCAGTATGCAGATGGAGGCATGCCCAGTATGCCCTGGCCTTGGCAAAGAGGCAACACATAGCACATACACTGACACAGTAGGGACCCAGGGAATGACACCTCACTCTGACTTGTACATACACTAAAAGGGATGCCAAACATGACACTACCTGTGCTTTACCATATATAGGGAGTGTACTATGTGCATCCAACATTGTCAGCCCTCCGGCACCATCCTCAATACTGGCACAGCCACAAGGTATGTCACTCTTCCTGCCAATTGCCAAATGGAGTAGCATGTGTAGTTACTTGTATCTATGGTATGGATGTGGTCACTCAAGGGGATCGAGTGGCTGAATGGGATGCCAGCAGATAGTAGACACTTCTAGTGGCAGCATGAGATCTGTAACAAATACTGGTGTCACCATAGTAGCCAGTACTAGACAAGGTGCCAAAACCTACTGCAGGAAATGTGCTGGGACACATGGGTGTCCATATGACACACACATGCCAGTCAGGGAGGCTCACATACCCAACAACAGTGTCAACCAGCAGGACTGCTGCAGACAAACACAAACAAAGCAGTGCTAAGACCATTGATTGATGGCTATGGAGAAAATCCCACCCCAGACCTACAAAGACTACAACAGGTCAGACAGTGGGATGTTAGTTCAGAAAGGTAGGAAGTCAGAAACTGATATGTAGGTCAACCAGACCAAAGAGCTGTAGTACACTGATATGCCTCTAGTCAGCATGATAGGTTAGGATACAGAATGAAATGGAGTACCTGACATACCAGTACAGTCATAGCAAATGTGTACAAGTGTCAGGTGTGTCCCCTAATCATGTGTCAAAATTTAGAAACAGTCAGGTGTGCTCCCCCCAATCCTATGCAGAAATGCAATAACAATCAGGTATTCTACTCCCCCAATCCTATGTAGAAATGTAGTAACAGTCAGGTATGCCCCCCCAATCCTATGTAGAAATGTAGTAACAGTCAGGTGAGTCCCCCTTATGATGTAGACATGTAGTAACATGTATGTGTAGGCATAATACCAGTGGAGCACAGATGACCTGAGCTGGCCAAGGTAGCAGGTTAGATTGTAGCATCTGTACAATATGCAGGTATGCATGTGTTAGTAAGCAATTGTAAATGTGTGGTGGTAATATGTGTCACCATCGCATGACTGCTGGGCCAGATATACAAGCAGTACACAGGGAAAGGTACCCCAGGCATACAGCATATAGTGTGTCAGTGTGAAATGGACACACTCTTGGAACTGTACATACAGGTATGCATCTCAGCATCTGGCCTTGTAGTAAGGAATGCCAGTATCATCTGGTTGAGCACTTGCAGATCACAAAGGTGACAGGACTGATGTACTGGGAAATGGCTGACATCCCTGCACAAGCCAGCATAATTGGAATGCCCCATGCATATCTATGAGTCAGATGCAAGTAGTGTCCATAGCACACTTGCACCCAGATCAGCCAAACGCCAACTACAGGTACCTCTTTGGTCATATCCCTGCTGTTGGGAGGGGTACAATATGACCCCCACAAGTGTATTTCAATAGCAAAAGAATGCAGCATGCAGTGCAGGTGTCCCATGCTGGTGTGTCCCTAGCTGTAAGTATCACCCTGCCAGCATACACACCACCTGATCAATACCAATAGAAAGTATTGGCATGAGCACCTAGCACACCTACCCTGTCACCCCAGGGGAATATACTGTATGGCAGTCTGGGATTGTAGAACTGACATAATGCAATGGCCTGCTACAGCTGGCCTGTATCACCACCAAATGGCCTGCAGGCCTCTGCCAAGGCCTGTGTCCCACCTGTACTGCCAATGTATGTTATGTAATGGACACCCAAATAAACAACATAACACACTCCACACAAGCCATATGCAAGGCCATGTGGACAAAGCACAGTACATGTCCACCATGTCCCACTGCATGAACTGTGGACCAACACCAAAACACAGTGTGATGAGTTGATAACTATAGGGCAAGTATCAGCAAACGTATGCATAATGTATGGATGAGGATAGAATAATCAAGGGGTGGGGGTGGGAGCATGGACAGCACGGAATATGCATGGTTCGACAAACAACGCCTTGTTCACATACTATCCCTCACTGCAAACACAATAATGTGTGGCTACAAACCTACCCATACACCACAATAGGGGCAGTTCCCTAACTTATGAGCCCTGCTCTGGGTAACCTGTGTGAATCTGTACAGCTGTGAGGTATTGCCCCAGCAAGATAAGGCCATACTGTCATGTCAATGTATGTACAAGTATGGGATCCTCTGCCAGCATGGTACCAAGATGCTGAACTGGATACACAGACCCAGCAGCAAGTGTCTGCAGCTCATCCCCCAGAATGCCATAACCTTCCATGAATATGTAAGTGTCTG
This sequence comes from Protopterus annectens, assembly GCF_019279795.1. Lineage (NCBI taxonomy): Eukaryota > Metazoa > Chordata > Ceratodontiformes > Protopteridae > Protopterus > Protopterus annectens. The sequence goes on along the minus strand of NC_056733.1, from coordinate 35,426,563 downwards.
ACCACAGTACTGGACACAGCTGCATTCAACCTGTGTTCCCCAGTATATCACTGTGAGCAAAATTGTCCACCTGACAGGACATGGAAGACATAAAACATCACAGTGTATAGCAGTACACATGTCTGAATATCTCCACTAACACCAGTACTATGTAGCAGAAGCAGCACAGACACAATCACCTATGGTACACACTATCCCATGCATAGTTTGACCCCATATTTGCAAATGATCAACAGATATCCTTCTGAAACAGTTTGCTACCCATAAGTATAGAACACAAAGGTCTGCACTGGAGTACAAACTACCTAGAATGGATCCACACATTCAATACAGAAGGGCATACTGGGCATGCTCACACACTTAAAACAAAAAAAGCCCATGTCTGCCAACAGCAGTGGACCATACATATCTGACAGGAGCAGATGTTAGTGCATACACCCCTCAGTATGCACCAGTCATGCTTTGCACACACATTGGATAGGAATACACACATATATTCAAGGACAACACACAATAATATGCCAAAAGTACTCAAACAGAGATGTGTGGAAGACAGTGACAGTGACAAAGAGCCTGCCATCATGAGGCCTGTCCCACCCAGCACACAGCCAAATGGCTACAATCACAGGATGTGTAAATGTCACTCATCGTAGAAAGTGACCACTGGTATCCCTTAGCATTACAGACTGTCTGGTGTAAGTGCTAGCTGTGCAACATGACTGTACGTGCCAGTAGTCATCTAGCATTTGTATACACATACCTGTGAAATTGAAACCTGCATGTGCCTGACTGTGGTGTGTCTAACTGTAGATGAATGGGTTATGGCCCATGCACACACACTGGCCTCCCTATATCCCTACTATGACAAGGCTGGTGATATCATTCACTTTGGAATACACCTTTGGAAAAAGAATAGCCCTGTAATCTCTGTGGCATGTTCTATAACTGTGTAATGCTGTAGTGTGATAAACTAGTTAAGTAGGTGTTCTAATCCCAGTCATGGCAAGTGTGTGCATGTGTTCCTTTATCAGTGTAGTGAGCAATGTTTTTGAGACCATTCGCAGCCACTACAACCTCCATTATTGCCCTACTTTAGCAAGTCTGCTGATATCATCAACTGTGAAATACACCTTCGGGGAAGGAACAGCCCAGTAATTTGAGTGGCATGTGCTATAACTGTGTAATGTTGCAGTGAGATAAACTAGTTAGGTAGGTGTTCTATTCCAAAACATGCCGTGTGTGGATGTTTGTGTGTGTTCCTTTAACAGTGTAGTGAGCAATATTTTTGAAACCATCCGCAGGCACTAGAACCTCCATTGGCCTTCTTTGTCAAGTGTGCTGATGTCATCAACTGTGAAATACACCTTTGGGGCAAGAATAGTCCAGTAATCTCCATAGCACGTGCTGTAAGTGCATAATGCTGTAATGTGATAAAGTTGTCAGATAGGAGTTCTATCCCCCAACATGGCAAGTGTGGGTGTGTTCTTGTATCACTGTAGTGAGCAATGCTTTTGAGACCATTCACAAGCACAACAACCTCCATTGGCTTTCTTTGTCAAGTGTGCTGATGTCATCAACTGTGAAATACGCCATTGGGGAAGGAATAGCCCAGTAATCTCCGTAGCATGTGCTTTAACTGTGTAATGCTGCAGTGTGATAAACTAGTCAAGTAGGAATTCTAACCCCAAGCACAGCAAGTGTGGATGTCTGTCTGTGTGTTCCAGTATCAGTGGAGGAAGCAATGCTTTTGAGACCATTCACAGGCACTACAACCTCCATTGGCCTTCTTTGTCAAGTGTGCTGATATCATCAACTGTGAAATACACCTTTGGAGAAGAAATAGCCCAGTAATTTCCGTAAAATGTGCTATAACTGTGTAATGCTGTAGTGTGATAAACTAATCAGGTAGGAGTTCTATCTCCAAACACAGCAAGTGTGGGTGTGTATGTTTGTGTGTGTTCCGTATCAGTGTAGGAAGCAATGCTTTTGAGACCATTTACAGGCACTACAACCGCCATTGGCCTACTTTGCCAAGTCTGTTTATGTCATCAACTGTGAAATACACCCTTGGGGAAGGAGTAGCCCAGTAATCTCCATAGCATGTGCTATAACTGAGTAATGCTGTAGTGTGATAAACTAGTTAGGAAGGAGTTCTATTCCCAGACATGACAAGTGTGGATGTTTGAGTGTGTTCCTTTACCAGTGTAGGGAGCAATCCTTTTGAGACCATTCACAGGCACTACAGCTTCCATTGGCCCACAGGCACTACAACCTCCATTGGCTTTCTTTGTCAAGTGTGCTAATGTCATCAACTGTGAAATACACCTTTGGGGAAAGAATAGCCCAGTAATTTCCATAGCGTGCGCTATGACTGCGTAATGCTGTAGTGTAATAAACTAGTTAGGTAGGTGTTCTATTCCCAGACATGGCAACTGGGTGTGTTTGTCATTCGTATCCTGTGTGGAGATGGCTGCAAGTGTGTAACAACTGGACTCATTTACGAGTGGGTTTTGTAATTTTCCTGTATGGTGGCCATATTAAATGTCACAATGTCCACCAAACAAGGATAACAGATGTCAATCAGCTAAGAGGCTGGGGTGCCAATCCATACCCCTACATGTGATACAAGGCCTGATGAACAAAGTAAGCAACCCTAGTAGTACCCAGAGTACACTCTGAACCCATGTCTCATACACAAATACAGTTACCTAGACAACTACTGCTATGTTGGTAGTACCCTGCATATAGTTCACAGATACTAAGCATGGTGTGATTGCAGTGGTCTACAGAGGCCATGGCACCCTGTCCAGCAATACAATAGGCACATAATTTCAGACAGTGCGCCTTCACTATGTTCCCCATTGCATGCCTGCAACATCTGTGGTGCCATAAAATGTGATCCACAAAGGACATACCATGCCTTACACACATGCCCTGCATGAACCGATGCCACTGACACCAGGGAATACCTGTACCATGCTATCAATGTAGGTACAGGGCAACCGGTTGTCCATTAGCATGTCCTGCCACGAGAGGTCAGGATTGGCACATCTGATTATAACAATCGATGTACACAACAACATGTGCCTGGCAATCCAGGTACACTTCATGTCACTGTACATGAATGTGGGGCATATGCACATCACAGACACCATCCATGTCATGGACTATACAACACATACATGGCAAGCATTGCACAGCAGTGGCCACACACAAGAGTAACCCAGGTGACTGGATGGTGAATACAATACCCACCTGTGTGGGACATTCAAGACACCACACCCCTGAGCCACACCACAGACCATTGTCACATGGCCTGATGCCAAATTATACCCATCACCTAGCCTTGTACAGCCCTCTGGCACAGCCAATCCCTACACACCCGTGAAGCAATGCACGCATGCACATCAGTACTGGCACCCTGTATCTGTGTGTGTGTGGTATATGATGCTCCCAAACACATTCACACCCAGTACAACTACCATTGGCATACTGAAGCATGTTGATTGATGTCAGACACCTTCACAAACCCTTTGCACACAGAACCTCAGGATAATCCCTGTGGTGAATGTAATACCTGTGTATTACTGTAATGAGCTAAATTAACTAGTTAGGAAGTATATTCCTGACCCAGCCAAGTGTGGCAGTGTTGATCCTGACACCTGCTCATGTGGACAAGCACATGTGCTACACCTACCGTATTTGTACTATATCATTGTTGCAGATGTCACTCACCAGCACATATATGGTTGGACAGTTCACTGACATGTAAGCTATGTGGCGCATGCAATAACTGCATTCACATGTGATAGCAATGCATAGTCAGTCAGGGATTTGAAACCCTGTACTGGTAGATGTGTGACACAAACCTGCTTATGTTTTACTCTCCCACCCCTTTCCTGACATACTTTGTCTCTGTCTGTTCCTCCCACACCCTCTCTGGTGGATGTGGAGATGTACACCTGCTTTACTTGGGCAGCAGCTTGTGTTTTGTAAGTGAAGGTCATGATCAGCTGATGGCCTCTTCTAGCTGACTGAATGTGAATCAGCTGTGGTAACATTCCCATAGCCAATTGCATGGAAATACACTACAATATCTAGGAACATCATGTTGGTGTTGGGCCGTGGAAGTGTATGGCAAACATTATCACAGATTGTTTTGGGATTTACCTCAAACAACATACACTGTGGAAAAAGGCCAACAGACAGGAGGGGGATGTGCCAGACATGACTACAGAATGTAAGTGTTGCTATTCTTCATTTGGACTAATGTTGGTTAAACAGGTTGTGTATGGTCAAGGCTAGTATGCATGTTGTAATAACTGTCATGACAGTGGGATGTTTGTGAGGAAACCCCCATCTGTAGAGTCACCTGCAGACTGGTCAATGTGTAGAACCTTTTGTTCCTTGTGTTACTCACAGAACACCTTTCTGAGAACTGCAGAAGCATACTGTTAGGATTGCAGGCACTACATGGTGACAGCCATGAAAGTCACTGACTTCATATCCCTGATTGGACATACGTCAAAAAAGCAGTGGTGCAACAGTATATGTCTGAGGTTATCACAACACCATGCCAATATTGGGCTGGTATTCATAGCTCCAGTCACAACTCTGTCACCCTTTGTACATATGTCATGCAGTATATATGCATGTATTCTCCTTGCTCTGAAACTGTTCAAAATCTAATGTCTGGGGTAATGGAAATATCTATGCATGCTGTTATAGGTAATCCTGACTGCTGTTGACTATTACTAACCCATATCTGTTTTAAAACTGTAACACCATAGCCTGTATGGGAAGGCCGGTCCCAGCGGACCCACTTGTCCCACCTCAGCTGGCCATGGAACCAGGCACCAGCATGTCTGTGGCCCAGCTTGGGACCTCCCTGACTGTTGGCCCAACACTTCCTTTGGGTGGAACCACTGTAAAAGATGGGGCTCAGCACCCCCCGAGAGCAGGGGCAGACAGGAACCTGTCAGCCACCGTCAGGTCCAGCCCATGGTGTGTAGGAAGCTTGACAAGGAGTTTCAAGATCAGATACACCAGCTTGGGGTACGTGTGGTGCAATCAGAGGGTGAGCCTGCCCCTCCTACCCTGCCCCCAGCACAGCCACCTTTGGGGCCATGAAGCTGCAGTGGTGACTGCCCATGGGTGGGGACATCAGTCCCACTGTTTCCATTTGAGGGCTCATGGCCTAGTGACTTCCACACACACCTCCCCGTCCAAGGTGTTTCCACCCCATGTGTCATATACCATCCCTGTATGCTGTCTTGTCTGTCTTGTCTGTCATCCTACCTGACCTATCCTCCCCAAGCATACCTACTCTCCTTTCCAAACATCCCACTTTCACCTTATAGGAAAAAAAGGGCAATCTGTTCTCAAAAAAATTCCCGCCCCATACATATCTATCCATTTTGCACACATGTCCACTGGACACATATAATCTGGTCTAATTGGCTTCACAACATGTTATTGTTGTCCTAACCCCTCTTGCAGGGGTTTGAGTGTCCAAATCTACCGCCAAATTCAGTGTATATGCACAGCTGTTGCTGTAGAAGAAATGGGCAGCTATGGACCTTCCCTACACCCTTCCTGCACATCCCTAGCTCTTTTCCCTACTGTCTTTCCCTCTTTGTGCCCCTTTTTCACCACTTTCCCATCAACCCTTTTTTCTTTTCTTTTAAAGAAATTAGTGCGGGGGTAAGCAGGAGTAAGGACTTTTAAGCGGCAATAAGCGGGTCTAAGACTGTTTGCGCGGGGGTAAGCAATGCCTACACAGGTTAAGCAATATAGAGGCTGAGTGTAAGACACTGTAACCAGAAGTTAGCAGTGCTTACCATCGCGCAAACCTGCTTACAACTGCTTAAAAGTGCCTTAATCACTCTGTATCTAACGGACCTTGTTCTGCCCAGCAACAAAATAAACAGCCTCTGCAAGGATCGAACCCAGGTGCCTGCACACCATAGCCAATGTGATTTAACAATAAACCATGGCAGATATGCCTGACCCTGATGTTTTCACAAACATAGCATCCAGCAATATTATTCAACAGTACAGAAAATGCATTTATACATGTACATGTATTTCTGTGTGTACATATATTTATAAATAAATAGATATAGACCTCTCTCTCTCTCTCTCTCTCTCTATATATATATATATATATATATATATATATATATATTTTTATATATATTTATATATATATAAATATCTACATATATATATATATATATATACATATGCATGCATCTATACATATATATGTCGATATCTATATATACAGAAATATATATACATATATATATATATGCATATATATATATATATATATATATATATATATATATATATATATATATATCTGCATATAAAATATATATATATATCTGCATATAAAATATATATATATATATTTATATATATATATATATATATATATATGTGTATATATGTGTGTGTGTGTGTACAGATATGTATTTATAGATATAATAAAGCATATAACAAAGACATATATGACCACAGGCACCGTTAATGGGGTGAGGGTGCTCAAGCAACATACGTCTTACACGTATCGATATTCTCCATCCCCAGCCAAACAGGTCTGCCCTGCAAGATACCAAATGTTGTGAATCCCATAACCAGGACATGACACTACATAGCCACAACATGTTAACAGTAAGCCATGCCACCTGTATGATGTGAGGCTGGTATCGATAACATAATATACAATACAGTCTGGCTACCATCGTGAATGTACAATGTGTAAGCAATAAACATTCCTAAGATACATAACCACTAACACAGGTATGCAGATACATATATATGTCTCTCTCTCTATAAATATATATCTATATACATATATATATCTATATATATCTATATATATATATATATATATATATATATATATATATATATATATATATATGTATATATATATATATATATATATATATATATATATATATATATATATATATATATATATATATAGATATATATATACATATATGTAGCTACACATACACACATAGAGGTATGTCATAACATATGACATAATCAGAGGGTGCACACCACACAGAACAGCCAGTATCCCTACAGTTGCAACCTCATCAGATTGACAGGGTATGACTCACCCATACAAAAGACGATTGTTGCCTGAAACATATACCCACAGAGACGGTAATGGATGTAAAGGATGTATGCAGGCACCTGGGTTTGAGCCTTGCAGATGCTGTTTATTTTGTTGCTGGGCAGAACAAGGGCTGTTAGATACAGAGTGATTAAGGCACGATTAAGCAGTTGTAAGCTGGTTTGCGTGGTGGTAAGCACTGCTAATTTCCGGTTACAGTGTCTTACACTCAGTTAGCCTCTATATTGCTTAACCTGTGTAGGAATTGCTTACCCCCATGCAAACAGTCTTAGACCCTGCTTAAAAGTGCTTATTCCCATTTACCCCCGTGCTAATTTTTTTAAAAGAAAAGAAAAAAAGGGTTGCAAGGAAAGTGGTGAAAAAGGAGCACAGAGAGGGAAAGATAGTAGGGAAAAGAGCTAGGGATGAGCAGGAAGGGTGTAGGGATGGTCCATAGCTGCTCATTTCTTCTACAGCAACATCTGTACATATACACTGAATTTGGAGGCAGATTTGGACACTCAAACCCCTGAGAGATGGGTGAGGACAACAATAACATGTTGTGAATCCAATTAGACCAGATTATATGTGTCCAGTGGACATGTGTGCGAAATGGACAGCTATGTATGGGGCGAGATTTTTTTTGTGGGAACAGATTGCCCTATTTTTTTTTTTATTAAGGTGAGAGTGGGATGTTGGGGAAGGATAGTAGGTATACTTGAGGAGGATAAGTCGGGTAAGATTACAGACAAGACAGCATACAGGGGCAATGTATGACACATGTGGAGGGGAAACACCTTGGACAGGGATGGGTGTTTGGAAGTTGCAAGCCTATGACCCCCCAGATGGAGACAGTGGGACTGAGGTCCCCACCCATGAGCAGTCACCACTGCACTTTCATGGCCCCAAAGGTTGCTGTACTAGGGACTGGGTAGGAGGGGCAGGCTCACCCTCTAAATGTGCCATGCAGCCCTAAAGCTGACATAGTTGCTTTCTAAACTCCTTTTGGTGCTCCTTATGCACCACAGCCTGGACCTGACTGTGGGTGATTGGTTCCTGTCTGGCCCCACTCCCAGGGGGCGCCGAGCCCCATCCCCTGCAGCGGTTCCACTCAAAGGTGGTGCTGGGCCAATGGACAGGGAGGTCCTGGGCTGGGCCCAGGACATGCTGGTGCCCAGTGCCATGGCCAGTTGAGGTGGGAAAGGTGGGTCCGCTGGGACCGGCCTTCCCATATGGGCTATGGTGTTGCAGTTTTAAAACAGATATGTGTTAGTAATAGTCAACAGCATTCGGGATTAGTTATAACAGCATGCATAGATATTCCCATTAACCCAATACACCAGATTTTGAAAAGTTGCAATGCAGGCAGGACACATGCATATATGGCACAACAGTGGTCATTACAACAGCATGCGTGTTTCATTGATGGCAACAATCCACCAATATGGGTGTATTTCAACATGGCATGTGCATAGAACCAAATGTGAATATTTATAATGCAATAGGACATATGTCCCAACAAACAGTTTGAATGTGCACATACCCATAGAGGTGTGTTATTAGTTCATTGTTGCAGATATGGTAGGGGTGAGGGAGAGAGGACAATGAACAACTAATATATAACTATATGTTTCACAACTTCCTTAGTCACTGCAGTTATTCCTTCATTACATGTATTATTACATTACCCAATGGCCTTGTTTTGTACTATGATATGTTTGTAGATTGCTATCTACGTGAACTGTGTTGTACCTATGGTCTACACCTCTTACCTGGGATACCTGTGGGGAATATATTTGTTAACACTACCTGACAGTTGGTACACATACTCCCAAATTCCATGTTGATGTTATGCAGAGACCTATCAGTCTGTTATTGAACACAGTCTGGTCAAGGCTTGACAAGATACATGTGTTAATGGGACATATTGTCAGTCCTGCTGTCATACACTTTGGGTGGGATGCTACGATGACAGGTTTGTGTTAATGTACATTTTCTGAATATGTACAGGTCTGACTATCAGATGTCATTAAAAGCTGCCTACATGTCTTGGATCATCGGACTGATTTGTCAGGGGGACAGGGTATCAGGCAGCTGATTTGGGTCATTTATCTGGACTTGCTGGACAGATCTGAACAGTTGGGGGCATGAATATCCATACAGATTAGTATCATAACATTCCAAATCATTCTAAACAAAGAGTTGATGGTTATGATTATGCTTACAGCTTACTATCTGAACATTCTATCAAATTCTGTACAGTTGTTGGGTCTACTTATGCATACAGCTTACGATCTGAACAGTATGACAAATTCGGTACAGTTGTGGGGTATGGTTATGGATACAGCTTACTACCACTCCCAGGATTCAACCCCCTGCTGCATGTGCTAAACATTTTACAGTCAACATCACAGTACTGTGTGCTATCAGGGACTTGGTGTGAAGCATTCCAATGTTTTCTGTCTAAGTCTCCCTCAGTTGTACAGTATGACCTTTTGGGACTTACAACATCATTATGCAGAACTTCCTACAAATATTTTATCTGTATATCACACTGTGGGTAACACTGCTTAATACAACAGTACTATTTATTGAATGCAACACTACAACAACATATGAAAGCAGAGTAAACAGAAGCACTACAGGGGTTATACCTTTATTCACAGGATATTACACCTTTATTTATACTGGTACAACACTTTCTAAGACTCTTCTATTTATTTGTTATGACAGTACATGCAGAATAACTACTAACCTGCCTCTCTACGCAGCCTTTGCAACCTAGTATCATGGGCTTGCTGGTTCGCAGCCCGCTCATCTGCAGCTGTCAGAGAAATACAGTGACATTTAGCCATACCTATCCATAGTATACACAAGATAGGCAATTATTAACTACTTAGCAAAATGAGTACTTAGTACTGGGGCATTAACCATCTGCCAAGATTCCTGGATCCACTGTTCCAGTACATCCCCCCTCCACCGCTTCAGGTCAGCATGGTGGTGCCTGGCCTGCTCACCAGTCTGGGGGATACCTGTGGCACTGGTGAGGTCATGGGTGAGACTGTCTCAGGCCTCCATTTTAAACTGCTAGCCCTGGTACTGGCCCTGCAGTAGTCTCTGCTCATGGTGTTTTACCAGGAGCCATACCATGATATTTGACTCCTGGACACCCCAGCACTGTGCTCTAAATCGAGTGCCTTCACCCACTCCAGCCATTCTGCCTACAGTAGGAATCTACAACCAGTTATGGGATGTATTCCTGCCTGTGGGTTTAAATATGGCTGATTTCCCACACTTTTCCATAATTGGTCGGTTTTGAATAGGCTAAGCTATTGGTACACCTGCTTACCTAAGGTTGGCAGTGCTTAAAGAGGTATACCAATGGGTAGATTGACTTGGCTGCCCTACACATTGCTTACACCAACTAAGCTGAGCTGTGCAGTGCTTAGCATTGCTTAATAGTTAAGTAGCATTATATTTGCTTTTTGGCATTGATTTATTATTCATTACGAGTTATATATATGTCTGGTATCCATGATTCATGTGTACATACACTGTATGGGGTCCTGGGGACTTCTACACTTTATTACAATAACACCTCACATCTGGGCTTACTGCAGTACTCGAGTTCACATATTTATGTTATGTAGCTGGGTATACAACATAAGGCTGTATAGAAAGTCCTTCCACATGTCCAGCTTGTTTTCCTGTGGTGAGGTTTGTTTATTAAAACCTCGAGTGTATGTACTGTTGTGATGGCTTAGTGTTTAGGTACTGTGACTGAAGTGTACAGGGTCCTGGGTTCACAACCTTCAAAGCCTGGGTTATTTTAGTCCTGCCCAGAATGTCCACTGATACATATTGAGTGATTAAGGCACTTTTGAGCACTTGTAAGCAGGTTTGCATGACTTTGCACAAAGGTAAGCAATGCTAACCCCCGGTTATACTTTCTTCTACTCATCTAGCTTCCATATTGCTTAATCTGTGTAGGCAGTGCTTATCCCCATGCAGACACACTTAAACACACTTACTAGTGCTTACTACTGGTTAGTTGTGCTTAAACCTGCTCACTAGTGCCTTATTCATTATGCCACTGACACTTCACATGTGCATTTCCTGCAGTACTCTAGTTCATAAATATGTATTTAGTGGGTTTTGCAACAAAAAAATTGGTTATAACATAATTTGCCTTATAAAATAGACTGCGCTGCAGTGGGACTCGAACCGGGAATGCCTGCTCATTAGGCAGATGCTCTGCCCACTACACTATTGCTGTGCTGCTTCATTTGCATATATCTTCCATAATTTCATACCCATGGTTCCTTCCCCCACCCCCACCCCCGAGCTCCACGTACACAGCAACCATCCATTCTCTGGTTACTAGCCCAGCCATACCACACCTCCACACATTGCCCTCACTCCACGTCTCAATACTCATCTAGTATACTGTCTTGACCCAAGCTTCTTCAGGCACTTCATCCTTTTAGTCCACATATGTATGAGCCTTGCCTTGTTCATCTTTCGAGACATGTGTAAACATTGGATTGAATCACAATTTTTTGGTTCATCCTGCTAGGGACAGACCTGTTTTTGTGTCAAGATGAGACTTAGCTGGTCTACACTGTTTCTCCCACTGGTAGCATCCTGCCAGGGGTCTGAGAAGCAGCAGTTTGCTCACACACCTGCCCAGCCTCATCTCCCGGTTCCGCAGAACCGACATCCCAGGTTCGACGTTCTGAGTGTGCAGCATGCCCACACACTCCCATGACGTGCACTTTCTAAATTATTTTCTTAAGTTTTTTGCAAGACTACTGTTCTTACATTATGAATGGACAGGAACTGTTTTGGTAATTTACATAAACTGCTAGTAATACTGTATTTGTGCAATGTACAAATGGTTGCTCGTATTAATGTAACATGTCTGTCTGAAGGGGTCTTGATATTACATAAGACTACAGATATATATATATATATATTTTTTTTTATATATTTGTACATACACACACATGCATTTACATAATTACATACATTTCCTATACTGTTGAATGACTGTGCTGGATGATATGTTTGTGATACCATCAGAAGTATGTGTATCTGCCATGGCTTAGTGGTACATCACTCTGCCTATAGTGTGCAGGGTTCAGGGTTTGCAACTTGGGAGTGCTGATTATTTTGTTGCTGGGCAGGACAAGAGCTGTTGGATACAAAGTGACTAAGGCAATTTTAAGCAATGTAAGCGGGTTTGCGCTGGTTTGTATGAGGGTAAGCAATGCTAACCTCCAGTTACATATGCTTACAAGCAGTTAGCTTCAATCTTGCTTAACCTGTGTGTGCATTGCTTCCCCCATGCAAATGGGCTTAAACCCGCTTAATAATGCTTAAATATGCTTACTACCTCTTACTACCGCTTACTAGTGCTACATTTTAAACAGTAATAGTATAATGGTTCTTGGGGAAGTGGGTGATTTGGAAAATGTATGGAGTTATCATTCATTACACAGTTTATCTTCCATTTGTATCTGTGATACTTTATGGGGCACATGTGATTATCTGTGGACTTTGCAACATTATGACACTGACACATAACATCTGCATTAAATGCAATACTGTAGTTCACAAATGTATGTTATTTATTAGGTTATGCCACAAAAAATATTTATCATAGAGTGATTTGAAGGGAAAATAGAATACACTGCAGTGGAACTCGAACCAGGAATGACTGCTTGTAAGGCTAATGCTCTGCCCGCTACACTATTGCTGTACTGCTTCATTTGAATATATCTTGCTTTTTATCCTCTTTCTGGTATTTAACCTGCATTAACCATAGCCAAGCGATGGGCAAACCCATGCACCTATGGTTAAACTTCGTTTAAAAAAAAAAATAAAAACCTTTTTTATTTTTGTTCTTCAGTATTGCTTTTATACATGTGGGGGGTGTTGCTGGGGATATACATACATCTATGAGTGGTCTCGCTCATTGTTTACTATCATTCTGCAGTCCTTCATTGCAGGGGCATGTATATTCTGAGAGCTCTGCTCTCAGACATGCCTCCTGCACTCGTCCACGCTCCGTGCAGGATTAGGAGCTCAGGCAGTGCGCCATCATTAATATGCATGGCGCACTGCCGTCATGTTCCTAATCTGCCATTTCCATTCATAACTAACTTAGTCATGCACGGAGGGATAATGAATCTGGGGTATGAGTAATGTTGGCTTACATAATGTTATAATTAAAAAAGTTAAATTTACTTATATATTTGAGAGTAGGAGATTAGATGTAGATTGATTTAGTATCAAGGGCTATGTAAAATGGAATGCAATTTCTAAGTGTATGTGCTACTTTTTTTGCAAATGACAATGGGGGAACAAAGATTTTGAAAGATATAACAACTTTGTTAAAGGAGAAATCTCTTAAAAATCTGTTTTAATTTACTATGAAGAATGGTGGTAGTTTTGGAAGAGAATATTTGCATTCGCTATGAACTAGTAAAGGAAGGGAAAGAAGAAAGAAATTAATACCAATGTTATATTAAGAACATATAATTTTGCATCACTGAATTTAAGATGTGATTAATATGATAAATAAATTAAACAATTAAGAAAAGAAATAAATGAACATTTGATGAGTGAGGTCTCTAACATCTCCCCCATTACTAAAATATTTGAAAATTCAATTTACAAGCAACTGCATAAACATATAAACAGTTACCAATTATTCTGTGATCCAACACATGGTTTCAGAAATTCCTTTAGTAATGAGACTGCATTACTAACAGTTACATATAGTAACATCAGTGATGGACTCACTGCTGCTGGTGTCTTTGTCAATATGACTCATGCCTTCAAGACAGTTAAATATATCCTTATACTCTAAAAGCTACAGGAACTTAATTTCTGTGATGGCCATATTCTTATAGTTCAAAGGCTACAGACACTCAATTTTGCTGAAAGCATTATACTCTGATTTAAAAACTATTTATAGGATAGATACTTTCAAACCTTCTCTACCAAATCATAAGATAATTATGTACACAAATGAGATTCTTCTGTTAGAAGCTCACAAAACCCTCCGATCATTGTAACAAGCTACAGTCTCAATTTACAGACATGTGTAATTGGCTGCATACAAATAAAACCTCAGATTAACAGCACCAAAGCAAATGTCATGATGTTCTCTACCACAAAGAAACTTTATTCTCCACCCAATATAACCATAAAAGACTTAAAAAGGAGCATTATAACAAATGTTTCACAACACAGATATCTTGTTGTCATGCTTGAGCTTTCTCAAAATGTAAATAAGTACACAAATAATATCACCACAAAAGTTATCACACAGCTAAAATGGTGTTATCGGCTCACACTCCAGTAGCTAGAATTGCCTTAGCCACAAATGTCCTATTTTCCATGACTAAATATACCTTACCTATCATATTTCTTCACTCAGCATAAAACAGCCATAAAATACAAGATCCTGAAAATAAAATATTTGGATTCACTCTCCTTGCAGAACTAAACCGCTATCATTGTATTCTAAATGAAAAGGCACATGGCCTGGCTATTACTAACAGAAGCACTTATCTTCTAAATACTCTGATATTTAAAAGTCTTAAACTAGATTTTTTCCCACCCCTGAAAAGGCTACTCCAAATTAAAGAACATAGCTACTTTCTTAGAAGTACTCAAGAAAATGTCTTACATTCACTAATACCTGGATTTAAACTGGCTACTGGAGAAAACAAATCTCTCTAGAATGGGACAGACCATATGGAATCAACTTCCTACAGATACAAAAAAACTAGAAATATTAGAATTATTCAAAAATATCTTGGATAACATATGTAGAATGAATCTAAAGTGCATGTGCTTTTGAGACATTGGGTAATATTTTTAGCATAACTGCAGGAACTCAGTTTTGTACATTACATTTTCCTCCTGTATATATTGTAAATAGAAACACCACTGGAAACATGACTCATAGACAGATAGATAGACAGACAGATGGACATCAATATATAGATAGATATAGAAATATACTGTAAATAGAAATGCTGTGTTTTATGGAATTATACTATTATGATGCCTTTTACTAACAATGTGCTATATTATTATTTATTTTGATGTAGTATGCTTTATGTTTCTTATTTTTCATGGTTTTAATCTTGTTTTGTACCCTGTTCATGACTGAAAAGGATCAACAGACCAGCTTTTGTGCCAGGTTATTAAACTATGAAATAAAATATAAAAAAGTGGTTACTGCTGTGGGTATAAAGTGACAGAATAATAAAGTTCCTCAGAAGGATACATACTCTGCATGTAACAGAAACACAAGAAATCAGAATGAATTGGATTTGCTGAAAAATAATGAAGGGAAGGTAGTTGCTATTTGTGAAGATAGTTGAGATAGCAGAGAAATGTATAAGAGCGTTGCTTGAAAAAGGAAAACTATGCCATGCAGCTGGGGAGGAAATAGGGATTTGCTCCTAGAGAAATAGTGTAACACATAGGAAAGGGTTAAAGACAGAAATAGCAATAGGTTGAAATGGAATGCTAGAGGAAGGTATCAACTCTTAGTAGGTGTTTTGAGTGTATATTTATCTGATTTCTTTGTAGCTATAAATGCATTCATCAAAACATGAATGTTGTATTAGTAGCATTAATAAAAACTCCTGTCTGTCTACAGATCTAGCAAATCAGCTGGGCATTGTCTGCACTCGTACAAGGATGCTAAGGCCTGGAACCTCTGACCTGTATCCATCAGGTCTATACCCTCCCTCCCATCTTTCAAAAACACTTTGAAAGACTTCCTACATCAAATCTGGATCTCTTCTTGTTCAAAACAGGATAAACTATATCCCTAAATGTAAAAAAGTACATTTTCATTCCTTATACTTCCTTACTCTCCCTTTTTCACTTACTTCCTTATGGCTATCCAATTCTCTTCCCTGACTTTCTTTCTAAATATACCATAAGCCTCATTTTCCCCTCACTTCATATTGTAGTTCCTATTTGTATTAGACCAACTTACCTTTAGTTTCTCTACAAACTGTCTAAAATTTCTCTAAATATTAAATGATTCTCATATACCTTGTATCGATTCTTAACCAATGTTTTTTATATTATGTCTAATTTGTTATAATTATTTACACCACAGAATGTTTTTGTTTTACTTTTGAAGATTGTAAAATTATTGTTCTTAAAATGTTTTTTAATAATTTCTCTCTGGGCCTCCACTGAAAATGGGCTTCTACCCCACTGGGCTTTCCTAGTAATCAGATATCAACAAATAAATAAATAACACATTTGACAAACTGGAGGACAGTTCGTGTTTTAAGAGATTATCATAATATTTTTGCATGGCATGTATTGATAAGATTAAAGAATAAGAAAGAAAAAGTTCATAAAAATCAGTTGCGTGAAGTGAAAAAAAAGTCAAATGATAAAAATGTGGTTATTATTCGACCTCTGCTTTTGTTGAGTTGAGAAGAAAAAAGATAAAAGGTATGTTAATTCACTCAGATATGAACAAATTGGAGGTAGTTTAAGAAGATCAAGAAATGTCAAATGTGATAAGGTTTGTAAAAATACTACACTCCAGGAGTGCTGGTAATTGTTGATGAAGAATCACAGGGTAACTAAATGACAATTACAGCTTTTGTAAGGTTGAATGCTTAGTCCATTATTATATTTTATATACATGTGTTATCAGACAGACTAGAAAAGAAGGAAGCAAAGGGAATCGGGGATTCCGAGGAGTGTGAATTTAAAATTCCAGTGTTTATGGATGATGTGTAGAATTATGCAGAAAATCATGAATCTATAAGAATAGCTGAAGGATGGGTAGAAAAACATGAATAGGTTCATAGCTGGGTACTATGGTAATGAATACTAGGGCATTCTTAAACCTAGCCATGCAACCCAAATCTCAGACATGTTCTGGTACCCTAGATAAGTGTAAGCAGGGGCTTGAGAGATGAAACATTTATAAGGAAGGGCCTAGGAGAGGAACCCTATACAGGCTTTCGGTGTCCATTAGAGACATAGGTGCCAAACCAGGGCTGAATTTCTTGTTCCCCATCCAGTTGTCCACGTTACACTTAAATTGGGTTAGGGAGGAACTCTGCTTCATGGATGGGGAGCCTGTTCCAGAAAAGAGGTAGTCTCTGGGATACATACCTGTCTCTCCAGCAGATCCTATTTATGTTGCATGCAAAATTTTAATCTTTAGAATAGGTAATTCTGGGGGTCTATATCACGTTGTTGAACTCTTAAAGGTTTGAACGTCATATGGTCAACACCGTATGATCGAACTTTTAAAAGTTCGAATGTTTAAATGGAGATCTTCGTACAGTTTGGAATGGGAAGATTTCCTTTTTCTGCACTGTAGTATGATCTCGGAGTTGGTATATTTAAAAAGCGGTGGGTGTGGGGGTGCAGGGGGGCTTGCCCCCAGCTTAAACCATTCAGGTAGGTTTTTTCTTTGGTTTGTTTTTTTATTACATTTTCGAACTTTTAAAAGTTCGATCATATAGTGTCGACCATATAACGTTCGAACTTTTAGAAGTTTGATTATGTAATATAGATGCAATTCTGGTGCTGTTTGTTTTGCAGATATGCAGGAGGTCCATCAGGGTCTGGTCTGACAATGCCTTGTATGACAGGAATAGATTTCCCCCCTAACAGGATATGAAAACAGTAATTACTAAGTAGAAAAGTGAATATATATTTTCAAATACTGATAGTATTCAGTATGAAGTTAGACAAATAGAGAGTTTCATAAACATACTGCATAATTGGTTTAACATGGAAGAAATGGATATTAAAACCAGGAAATGATGTTAATGACTGTTGAAGAAAGAAATGATAAATGGAAAAGTGGAAAATAAGTAAACAAGTAAAAAAATAAAAGATTTTTATTTTTAAAACATTTATAATGCTATTAGTGTTTATGTGACATCTATTTTTTGTGTGTGTGTGTGTGTGTGTGTGTGTGTGTGTGTGTGTGTGTGTGTGTGTGTGTGTGTGTGTGTGTGTGTGCAATTTCAAAGAGACTGAAATTAAAGTAGCAGGGATGGTGTTTTCTCTAATATGGGTCTCATGATTAAATCTGATTATAAGAAATATTTGTTTGAAGGTTCAAAAAGAGGGATTAAGAATGACAGATACTGTGAAATTTGTTAAAAGTATTGTTTTATGGTTGTTATGTGCATACAGACAGCAGTATGGCACATAGAAGTTTATGGGGTTATATTGCAAGAGAAGGGCAGTGTAATTAAAGGAGAAAGAAAGGTGATACAAATATATGGTGAAAGTGGGTAATGGAGGAAAAGAAGGAAGATTTTAGAGAAAAAAAGCTTGACAGGGGCACAGGAAAATAATTTTCTTGGGTGGTGAAAGCCAGGGAACCTTTTTGGCTAGGCTTATATAGGCCCCAGGGCAGATAGCCTAGTACCTACCTATGAACCTGTGAACACAGGATACTCTGACTACTATACAAGATTCTGGAGTACCCCCAGAAGAGTGTTGGACAGTGTACATTTAGGCTTATATGAAAAACTGAATGTTAAAAATAATCTGAAGACTGAAAGTATTATTGAACATGTTTGTTTAAGGAATGAGTGCTGACAAACATTGAAAGCACAAAAATATTTTATTTTGCGGAAACCCAACCCCATGGTGCAGAGAGATGAAACCCTGATTGTAATACAAGCTGGAAGCAATGGAAATGGGAGGAAGAGTGTGAGCAGTCTTTGTCTGGGAGGATTGACATGGCTCTGGCTCATTGCTTGGGCAAACCTAGAGGGCAAACAGGGTATTACACCTGTAGGGAATGAGCCCACTGAACGTGCACCATCAGATGGTGTATTATACAAGCTGGCATGGACGTGTGCAGTGCTATGCATGCTTCATGCAGGAGCAGTATATAGCAGAGCTTGATAGAGTCATTGTGGGAATTAGGTTAAGGGCTTCCGGGTAGTTGGAAGGTAGTCTCCTGGGTCAAGCAGACTGGCTTTCTCCCAACCTCCTGACCTTCATCTCTTGGAGGAACACATGAGCTGATTTGGTCCTCCAGCCAAAGAATGAATACAGTGCAGACTGTCTCCCAGACTGGAAGGGGTTTGGCTCTCACCTGAATGAGGAACAAGTGAGTCAACTGGGCAGAAGAAGAGGAGCCATTGGTCAAGACCTAGAGACTGGGATATAAACACTTTTTGTAGAATGTAGTTATATAAAAAGTTTAGAAACATTTTGGGAGTTATAACGTGTACCATTTTTGAGATACATGGATTTTTCTTTTTCACTTCATTCCCTTTACAAACTATGGGAACATATTGAGGAGCACTTAGAATAAAAGTGGTTATGAATTTATTAGTAGCTTATGAGATGAAAACAACAGGGAATGCACTGGTGTATATTATATGTAATTATTGAAGTCATTAAATTTATATTATGGCAGATTAGGGAAAGATATTACATGGACCATATAGAAGCAGATAATGTAATTCAGCAAATACAGAGAAGTGTAGGTTTTATGATAAAACAAGTAAGGATCTTTACAGAATAACAATTAAAATGAATGTCTGCATAAAGTGAAATCTATATAAAAGTAAATATGAAATAAACAGTGGAAGAAAACTAAAGAAAAACTAAAGAAATTAAATTTACTTATATATTTGAATTTATGGATTATTGAAAAGTTTCCATATTATACTATGGGTTTTGTTGCATTGTATATCTTTATATTTTTATGTTTAAGTTTTAATAAAAAAAAAACAATATTGAACCCCTATTATTTTTTATAAGTGCCGCTGGATCTTTTACTTTTGCTGGACTATCACCAAGTCAGACAGACAAGAGCTTTGTTTAATGTTGCATTAGATAACTTAAGTACGTTTTGAAACAAAAGTGAGTTCAAAACTGAAAAAATGTTCTGTTATCAAAGAATTTGATAGCACATTTCAGGTAAAAGACATAACAGGATTCAATAAGTTTACATGTTTGCATGGTGAGCAGCAGAACTAATTATATATTCTTGCCGCGCACCACATTTAAACGTAAACAAGCACAGTTTGGTGGCAGGCAAAAGTAATGGTTGTCAGGAAACCATGTAGTGCAACATGGATAGCAAACCTGTTTCCTTACAGCAATCTAGGTTAGCAGGATTTCACGCAATGCCACAGTGATTACCAGGGTTTATCATATAGCAATGTATATGTTACAAACACAGTACAGGACAGTGTATACAGTGCAGAGTAGTGTGAAAAAAACATTCAAGCCATTCTGTACAAAAGTTGGATAAATTATCTGTAAGGTTACATGGACTGTCATTTAAAATAAACAGCCAAGGGAAATGTTTGTATTGCATAGGGACACACAGATGAATTGTAGGAATGAGCACAGGGAAATAGGACAGGTGAGACTTTGTAATGTACAGCAGATGAGGGCATGTAAATGGAAGACAGTTGTAGCAGGAACACTAATCACATAACAACACAATACAGTACGGACTTCACAGTAAAAATACAAGGTGACATAACAATGGAGAAGCTATGTCTTTATGAGATAAACATCCTGAAATGAACAATGGAGAGGACATCTATCAAGGATGTAATATACAACTGGGGTTGGGTGCACATTGTGAAGCTGTGCAAACTAATATGCCTGAATATGAGTGTAATGTCAGCAGAGTTATCCAAAAAGTAGGACACAGTTACAGACCCATGGACAACAGTAAAAGAATCACTCACAATCATGGACAATATCAGAATAATACCACCAGTAATACTATGTCTCTGATACAACATATGTGATTCTGAGTGATCATAGATGGTTCAGCATGAACACACTTATACAACTATTATGATATGTCAGCAATATATGAGGGTAATCAAGCACACCATCCTGACACTGTAACACTTGCTGGAGGTGTTAGGAGGAACACTGCTATACGTGAATGTGATTGTGATAAATCCAGGCTGGTTGACTGGTGTGCATGGTATATATATGGCACAATCCACACTGTCATAAAAACAGCTACGTATCTCCTGTCTTGTATCTGGCGTAACACCTTGATAGGTGTTTCGCACCATCAGACACTAATGTTTATACAACAAAAAGAATACCTAGGTGTGGTCAATGAGATGTGTGGCAGCTCAGTGTTGCTAAGGTGTTACACTGCAGTTACACATCACTGGAAGATGTGTAGTGAGGTACATGAAGAAGGGTACATTGTACTCAGATATCAGTGTGATGAAGGCTGTGATCTATGGTGGTATGTTTGATGTGAATGTCCTGCACATACTCAGGAGTTGTGTTACATACAAGGGAGTACTCACTACTATGGCCACATACTGATGGACATTCCACATACCATCTACCCGAGGACACATGTCACATACCAATTGGTCTGCTTATAGGGTGTGCTGTCTACAGTATTCTTGGTTTGTGCATTTGTTTTCATAATGTAACAAATCCTGCATTTTTTTGCTTCATCTTATGTGTTGTCATAGCTGTGGCAACAATCTTTAGTGTGTGTTGATACTGACTGTATTTTATTAATATCACAGTTAGAGTCAATGATTGCTCACAATCTGTAGTCATCCAGACAGCTGTTTGGATGCAGGATGTGTGTGTCAATCTTCACATCTAGGACTTAAATAATGGACAGAAAAGGGCCTAGCAGACAGCCCTGATATACAGACCTGATCACTGGACCACTGATGTACATAACTTCACACATTTCAACATTCATTAGAAAGTCAATTATCTGAACTAATTGGGACCTAGGGTAGTTCAGATAATCAAACATATAACTGAGTCAGATTTAAAAAAAATTCTAAAAATGTTTTTGATGAATATTAAACAAGAAAAATAAAACAAATGTAATTTAATTACAAAACATTACAGTATATTATTGCAGTACAAGCTCAAAAAACACACACAAGTGAATACATATAATGTTTACATATTCATAGGTTTATAAGTTAATAGGTTGGTACTAGGCTATCAGCCCTAGTGCCTATACAAGCCTAGCCATAACAATTCCTTGGATATTTCTTCCCACAATATTTACTTCCCTGGACCGCTGTCTAGCAGGGTGACTGACGTGATCCCTGGGGTGAATTTCCTATCTCCCATCCAATCGTTAAGGTTCCTTTTGAAAAGGGCGAAGGAGGTTCTCTGCTTGACATGTATGGGCAGTCTATTCCAGAGTATGGGGAGTCTCTGGGTCAGGAACCTATCCCTCCAGCATGTTTTGTTCATTGTGATGACAAGGTGTATATCCCTGGAGTGTGTGGCTCTGAGGGATTGGGATTTCTTTAAGTAAAGCATGTCCAACAGCTCTGGGTTTGACATGGCCCTGTATGTTAAGCAGAGATTGCCTCTGAGTAGACGATATGCTACAGAGTATAGCTGGAGTTTTTTTAAATGGTCAGCATAAGGCATCTGCTTTAGGCCTGTGATTCTTTTAGTGAGGGATTTCTGCGGCCTTTCCAGCTGTTGCAGATGTCTTGTGAGGTACATACCAAATGGGGCATTGTACTCTATAATGGGTCTAATGAAGGATGAGTACAGTGGGACAATGACCTCTTTTTTTCTGGATGGAAAGCCCTTAGTGATGAGGTGTGCCACATAGAATGATTTCCTGACTGTTGTGATGATGTGGTTATCGAAGGTGAGACTACTGTCACCTGTGTCCCTAAGTCTCTCATCACACTTTCAGTGTTTAGTGTACTGCCACCTATGTGGTAATTTATGGGTACATGGTTTTTCCCAAAGGGGATAACTATACATTTCTTGGCATTAAGCTTGAGCCCATGGCTCTGGCACCAAGCATCAGTTTCTGTAAGGCCCTTTTGTAGAATATCCACATCATTTGGGGATTCAATAATGGCTCCCAGTTTGCAGTCATCTTTGTTAGCCAGAGTCCCTTAGTGTTGGCCTGTCCTTCAGAGAAGTAGATGCCAAACAAGAGCGGTCCCAGGACTGTACCCTGAGGTACTCCACCTGTCACTTGTCTAGAGCTGGATTTGGAGTCGGCTACTTTTACAATCTGGATTCTGTCAGTAAGCCAGTTGGCAACCCATTGAGGGATGTAGGGATTTATGCCCAGCTTAGTAAGTTTATCTATGATTCCAGAGTGAGGGATGATGTCAAAGGCATTGGCAAGGTCCAGACAGGCTGTGTGGACCGTCTTACCCTCGTCCACAGCTCTGGAGACTGATTTGAAGAAGGCAATCAGGTTCAGGAGACAAGATCGGCCCTTCACAAACCCAAACTGCATGGGGTCCAGTGTTTGAAGGTTGCCAGTGTCTTTGTTTATAAGTTCCATGATAATGCGTTCCATGCCCTTGCAGATCAGGCTTGTCAGACTAATGGGATGGTAGTTCCCAGGATCCAGGGTGGATCCCCCCTTGTGGAGTGGGTTAACTGCAGCTGTGCACCACTCAGTGGGCATGAAGCCTGAGGTGAGGCTATGATTAAACATGACACTTAGGTGAGATGCCAGTTCATTTTGTAGTTCATGTAGTACACAGCCTGGGATGTTGTCTGGACCCATGGATGCTGTATTCTTAGCTTTGGAGAGTACAGTTTCTACCTGTGTGGCCATAATTACCAGAATTTGGCAATCTTTTGGTATTGAGATGGGCCCTTTAGGGAATTAAGTTTGCATTAAATCGATCTGCCAGTATAGTGGCAATATCCTTGGGATCAGTATATTCAATGTCATTCTGTTGTAGCTCAGATCAGATCTGAGCATTGCCATTTAGATTCTTTACATGACTATAGAATGCCTTGTGGTTGTCTTTGGAATCTCTGGCAATTTTATTTTTCTAACTAGCTTTGGAGGATTTTATGAGGGATCTCAGCTTCTTACTGAGGCTGGTAAGGGAGTTTCTTGCATCCTGGGATTTTCTCTTTTCTGCAACAGTTTCTTCCTTCTTTTGTATTGCTTGTTTATGGCAGGAGACCACCAGATTGGCTTTCTTTTTTTGGAGGAGAGTGTCTTGGTTCTATTTGGGATGGCAAGATTCATGCACAAGTGGATGTGCTTGTACAGTGCCTTAGTGTAGGATTCAGCAGTCGAACTTTCAGCTCCCATCTGCATGGGTGTCATGAAGTTTGTCACTTCTGACTTGAGTAGCATGAAGTTAGCTTTGGAGAAGTTTTTTACGGAGGTTTCCATACTGGGAGGGTGGGGATAGGATGTTGATGCCAAGGATGACTTGCTTATGGTCAGATCTGACCAATAAGGGGGTGACCACTGGTGTGGAGCATCTATCTCCCTTGTTGGTAATGACCAGGTCTAGGATATTGGAGCCCCTGGTGGGACAATGGATTAGTTGATCCAGGGCATTGGAATTTATGAATTCCAAGAACCGTTGGGAAAAGGTGTTGGTACCTGAGTAGTTTTCCCAGTTAATAGCAGGATAGTTAAAATCACCCAGTACTAGGGTGTTTGGTTGTATCTTAATATTTTCCAGTATGTTTAGAAAGGTGTAGTGAGAATCTTGAGGCATGGTGGGAGATCTGTAGCAAGCTATAATTTGGATTGCAGTCTTACCTAGTATTAGTTGCATCTGGAGAATTTCAGATGCATTGTGTTGGGCAACTAGTCTGGAGGTGTGAATATCCTTGGTGAATATGGGCACTCCTCCACCTTTAGTGTTTTGGTCTTGGTTTGGTGGCCAAAAAGTGTGGTAAGAGTTGTAGCCTGGTATTGCAGGGGTGCTGTCTGGAGCCTTGAACCAGGTCTCAGTTACTACACAGATATCGATGTTCTCCATTTTTAAGAGTGCCTTGAGAGAGTGCATTTTGAGATTTAGACTTCTATCATTGAGTAGCATTATCTTCAGATTTTGCATGCTTGAATCTGTTATGGTGGTGGTTTTGTCCTTTGAACCTTACCTAAAAAAGGCACTATATGGGGTGGCAAGAGCTTTAGTCAGTAACCTGAATCCCAGGGGTGACAGGTGCAGACCATCTCTGGCAAAGCATCATGGTTTGTCGATCATGTCGTCCCAGGCAGACAGATACTGGATCCCCTTTGAATGACATCAGAAGCTTAGCCAATTGTTGAAGTCAATCATTTTGTCCTTATACTGTGGTATCATTCTGGGCAAAGGCAGGATGCTACTCAGGGCTAGGGTCACACCTGCCTGGGCCACATGATCCGAGAGCTCTTCCATGTCTCTTTTCATGTAGTCCAGAGAGGTACATCTCAAATCATTCACTCCAACATGGACAATGACAGAGTCATATATGTACTTTTTGTGGAGTGACTTGAGTGCATGCGTTATGTGGTGGATCCTGGCACCTGAAAGGCAGCTGACTGTAATTTTCTCCTTGTTCAGCCTGGTGAGTGGGACATCAGTGTGCCTGACTATAGAATCACCTATGACTAAAGTGTTGGGTACGTTGTCTTGCCTTAGGGGCTGTTGTTGAGTAGCACACTGGTGTTGTGAGATAAGTGTCACTTTGGTTGTGACTGGTGTTTGTTTGTGTTTCAGCTTCGGAGGACCTTGTTGCTTGAGCAGGTTAATGTTAAGGGCTTAGTTTTGCTATGTGTGGGTGTTGATGGTGTGGGTTTAGAAGGGCTATGTGTTGCTTGAGGTGTAGTGCGGGTGTTAACCTTCTCCTCTTGACTGTCTAGCACAATCTTGGCTGGAGATAGCATTGCTTTCAGTTTGGCTATGCAAGTGTATCTCTCACAGGTTGTAGTGTTGGGTAGTAGGAGGAGAGGGTTGTCTGTGTACATGAGGCAGTTGCTGCATTGCCCCAGTATGCCCAGATTCACCAAGTGGACAGGAGCAATCACCGGAAGCTGACCCTTGGACATGCCTTGTTTAGGTGCTTTTTTGTAAAGTACAAGAGCAGTTTTCCCTTAACTTTGCAAGATACTTTGCAATTATAGACTGTTTAGTGCCTATGATTAATTTCTCCTTATTAACAAGGAGAGTTGAGTGCTTGTGTCAGTTTAAGGCTTCCTACTGCTTTCCAGCAGGTTAGTGCTACTGCTGAGAAACCAGCTAGTTCTAAGGGAAAATTTGAAGAGCAGACTTTCTGGCACTTGGAATAGTTTAACTGTAGCCCCGTTGTGCTGTACAATGTGTAAAATGTGCAAACACATGCATTTTTAAGCCAGAAAGTTGAAAGGGATAGAAATCAGCCCAAAAAGGATAATAAAATTACAATTTCAGAGCTGGAAACCACTCCTCTAGTGTTAGATAGGCAGTACCATGCTCAACACTCCCACTGGTAAGCAGTAGGACTTCCCTTTACCACAGCAAGGTCTGGATAGCTCTGAACAAAGAAAATAAAGTCTTGAAACCAACAAAGCCTGGGATCTGGACTATACTAGCTAGGAAAGGCGGGAAATGAGCAAACAAATTAACCAGTTAACCAATAAAAGCTAAAAACTGAGCCCCGTTCCAGTAGTCTTCGATCAGACAAGTTCTAACTGGACACTCCTGTCACTAGGGTGCAGGGGAAACTTCTCAGAAAAAAGACGGCCTGGATTAGTGCTCAAGTTATACAAATAAAACTAAATTCAGCAGGTCTGAATGTAGTCTATGCTACAGCAAACAAGGTGTACCAATTTCAGAAATAAACAGTTCAAATAAGCAGACACAATAAGCCTTTAACCAGAAGTTCCCAGCTCAGAAGGGCGGAATCTAGCCTCTCCTCCCACAAAAGAGTGCAAACCACAAACCTTCTTAACATAAAATAACTGGCCTAAAGCCAAAGTGCTTAAACTAGAAAAATACACTTTTAGAATAACAGATACTGGGCCTTAAATCAGCAATTCCAAACTTAGAAGGATGTAAGCTACCTGTCCTGCCACAACAGTGCAGACCACAAACCTTCTTAATGTAAAACAACTGGTCTGAAGCCCAAGTGCTTAACCAAAAGCCTTAGAATAACAGTTACAATTTAATCAGGCTATTACCAAGCAGTGATAAATGCAGCAGAATAAATACAATTGAGAAATTTTAAGAAGAGGCAAAACAAAATAATGTAATAAAGTAGGAAGAAACACAAATACAGTAAAAGCAAATGAATAAAGTGCAATTTTTTTTCTTAGTAAAGTGCAAGGAGAGAGGAAGGAGGGGCAGAAAATAATTCAAGGTTAAGAACCTAAGTTGGTTGGCCTTCCCAAATGTTCTCTCTGGATTACGTAAAGTGAACACTAGACTGGGAGGGGTGTCCCAAATCAAATTTACAGTATGGGTAAGCAACTGCCAAGCCACCAACTATAACAACACCACAAGAATAGGGTGGGGGGGAGGGGAAACCAGTTTAAGACGGATGAGGAGCATTTTTAAATCAGCAAGCCTTGATGTTCGCAGATAACACTAAGCTGTTAGACCAGTTTTATAAACTCCACCTCAGGAGTAGGGGGGAGCCAGTTTCAGGACAGATAATAAGCCGAAAGCAGTGCCAGAAAATATATAAAATATTTCAGTCAGGCTATAAAATAGTTCAGTCAGGCCAAATTAATACAATGCAGAACTCTGAGAGGTTAAAATGCAAAGAAAATATACTTATCAATCAGCGATATATTCCCAGATTGTTTAGGGATCACACACCAGCAGTTTCCAACAGTGTATAAAGGAATTTACAACAGAAACTATTTTTAAATCAGCAAGCCTTGAAGCTGTCAGATAACACTAAGCTGTTAGACCAGTTTTAAAAACTCCACCTCAGGAATAGGGGGAGCCAGTTTCAGGACAAATGAGAAGCAGAAAACAGTGCCAGAAAATATAAAAAGTATTTCAGTCAGGCTATGAAATAGTTCAGTCAGGCCAAATGAATACAAATGCAGAACTCTGAAAGGTTAAAATGTAATGAAAATATACTTATCAATCAACAATATATTCCCAGATTGTTTAGGGATCACATACCAGCAGTTTCCAACAGTGTATGTTTACACTGTTCCAACAGTGTATGTTTATGATGTTTCTTACCCGAAAACTTTGGAAGGCTGCATTTGGATAATTGTCATTTTAGATAATTGACGGTTGGATAATCGTATTGTATTTAGATGCCACGTATATGACCCAGTGATCTACCCACTTAGTGCTATAGGTTTTTATAACCACATCTGACAGTGCTGAGTGAATACCTTAGTGTGGATTTGTGTCAAATGCCTTGGCCTGGTCAAGTTCCACAGGATGGTAGTGTTCTCATCATGTTCTCATCATGTGTTCCCTCAATGACCTCTATCAGGTCATCTAACAGATGTAAAAGTCATGGACACAGCTGGGATATTAATAGTGTCCATAGAGAAAAGGTCCATGATTTTGCACCAAGAAAATACAGACCCTACAAACCATGCCATGACATAGGTGGATAGACTGAAAGCCCTGCAGCTGTAATCTGTATCATGTAGGATGAGGTAACTTGTGCCTGGCCTACAGGTCAGTCTCTGATCCTCCCTTGATGGGAATACTGCACATCTTGATGAGAATACTGGACATCTGCAAATTAACTCTAGCTGATGACATCAGCAGTGTCTGCTAAGGAGAAAATGCTAACACCAGTGTCCTACATGCTGGTGTAAAGTGCTCTATCTAATGTCAAGGAAGTGTGCAAATACACACACACCAGTTGACTGTAGTGATAAAAGAACCTCTACCTATCTAAGTACACTGACTAGAGAAGTCTGACTTGGACAGTGTCAGACAGTTTATAGCTGATGACAAACACACACACACACACACACACACACACACACACACACACACACACACACACACACTCACTCACACCAGTTGACTGTAGTGAGATTAGAACTCCTACCTAACTAAAGGCAAAGACTAGAGAACTCAGTACTTTACATAAGTGCCATGGCACAAGTCTTTTACTTTTTTTGTGTAGGCATGTGCAAGTGTCAAAATATTGGCAATCCATGGGATTCAAGTGGTAACTGCAGGATACACACTTATCCTGTTCTGACTAGATTCACACACACACACACACACACACACACACACACACACACACACACTTACACACACCTCTCCCAGTTGACTGCAGTGAGATCAGAACCCTTGCCTATCTAAGTTCACAGACTGGAGAACACAATAATTTAGGCAAGTGCCATTGCACAAGTCTGACTTTTACAAGACTGCAGGGCAACTCATGGTGTATGACATTAGCAGTGAATGTTGGAGAGAAGATGTTGGGAGACTTGGATCAAATGGATGTGTAGGCATGTTTAACTGTCAAGATATAAGTTCTGCATGTTACCAGACTGATGAATGTGCAATGTGTATTATGTGGTGGTTGTGTCCCAATGTGCAGGTATACTTTAAGAGGCAGCTTTACAAACTATATGCAAACAGGTGTCCACATTACTACAAGTATTTGAAAATGTGAATGTATATTGTCATTCTAAAGATATGCATGGTATATTACACAGTTCTTATTAATTTATGTAGTGTAGTTGATATGTTTGTGAACAAGTACTGAGACACTAGGGCTGCAGTGCATGGGGGGGGGTAATATATGGCTGCATTGTAAATATGTGACATATTCTTAGATACACCCTTCATTTTTTATGTTTCCGCATGTAGTTTCATGGCATGAAGACTAAATGGACAGTAAACAGAACTAATACATGCTATTATTTACTTTGCACAGCACACTGTCGAGCAGTGGGTTTGTGCGATGGTTAGCAAAGTGTTTGTGCATGTGAGATACACATTTCTACTGTTGTCCCTGTTTGCGTGTAGTTAAGCAGTGCACAAATGTGAGGCTCATTCCAAAATTATGAGAGTTAGTACTGAATGTATGAAGCACACCTGCTGCTTAGCCTGACTCTGTGGCAACAGATGTAAATGCATTGACACATTCCTTTTTCGGCCCAGATGATAGATGGTTCAAACTCAATTGTATGTAATACTTTTAAATAAGTATTGATAATGCAGTGAAATTTTACTTTATGCTACCTTCACCATGTGTTCGTGTATTTTGACATAGCACGGTACATTTAAGGGTATTGCAAGGAAGTAACCACACCACAGAACAGCCACTCACCTTTGATTGGCATTGATGTGTGATACCAAGCTCCGCACAAACATATAGAGCAAAAAGTGAAGGGCTCCACTGTGTGTTGTGTGTGATTCTATTTTTTAACCAGATTATAGGTGTTAAAATGGGGGATATATGAAGTGGTAAACTGGGGGCAAGCAGGCAGAAGAACAAAGGTAAAGTAATATAGGAATGTGCAGGAGGAAAAGAACCATAGCTATCCATTTCTTTAATAGTGTAAAATGAGAATATGTACAGAATATTAGCTGAATTTGGACTGTCACCTCCACAAAGTGGGGTAATAACAATGCAGTCATATTGTATAGCCAATTAGACTAAATCAAGTGTGTCAAGAAGACACGTGTGTAAAATGGAGAGCTATGTATGGGACGATATTTTTTTTTGTGGAACAGGTGACCCTTTTTTTGGTTAAGTAAGAGAGGAATGCTGGGTAAGGGACAATGGTATTTCTGTATCAGATAAATGGATAGGTGAGGAAGTAAATGCAAACAAACAGGACAAACAAGACAAGACACAGGAATGGTGAGGGACACCATGATTGGGGTGAGGGAAGGAACAATGCAAGCTCATGCCTGTCAAACATGAGGACAGCGATAATCTAGTCATCTCCCCACAGGGCTGTCATCACTGTCCCCTTACTACACTGGCTGCTGGAGTGCTTGATCCTTCTATGGACCATGAGGGAGAGAAGTCTGTACATCTAGTGTAGGTGTACACCAATGGTGCTGGGCACACCCTACACACCAACCCTGGCATCTCCTGGCAGGTGATGAAATTGGGTACCACAGCACCAGCTGACAGAGTAGTGCAACCTGAGGACACAGTTAGTCCAGGGGTGTCTGTGCTGGAGCTGGTGATGGGGGGGGGGGCAGGCTGACCCACTGAAGTTGGCTTGCTGTGCTGTGAAGTATTTAGTGATCTGGTACAGATGGATGGCATAGAGAAATTTTGATGACATATAATAGAAAATAGAAAAAAACATATAAGGGTTGGAAAGAGAGAAAAAAGGAGATAAAATTAGTACCATCATATTTATCTAAAAGTATTATATTTAAGTATATGGCCTAACAACTACAAACTATAACTATGGATTGCTCAAAGTACTCCTTGCAATGTACATAATTGTATATATGCTTGGTCCAGTTATAGATATTGCAGGTAACAGCAGGGCCTTTATGCCACTTGTATAGAGTTTAATTTATGTAATATTATTAATTAAATGCAGTATTGTATAGTTATTACTCATGGCATTTGAACACACAACCTCTGACTACAGTCTTACACTTGACACCTAAAGTTGGTTTGTGTCACAGAATTATGCATGCATACTTGGTTTTACAGTTAGGATATGTTGCTCGCTTTGCTACTACTGTAAAACAGAAGAGCATTGTGCATATATAAACCATACAATTTGGTCAATAAGGGAGCAAGTGTATAATATGACTAGGCTTATAAAGGTGCTAAGGCCAATAGCCTAGCTACCTCCTATGAATCTATGAACTTATGAACAAGTCTTTAACTTTTAAAGCTACAATAACATCTCTTGTGCTGCATACATACCACTTGCTTCTCTCAGTCTATCCAAATGATCAGCATGAGCCTGCCAATTCAACTCAATGTCAGGATTAGCTGTGAAAAGAGGAGAAAAGAACAGAAGAGCATTATGCATACCAGTCTTGCCTATGTTAAGCTTTCTATGTATTCTAAATTTTCTTTATTAGCATACTTACACAGCGGTGGGATATTGCTGGTTTGAGACTCATCCAACCACTGATTGAGCATATCCCTCTTGCACATTTTTAGGTAATTAAAGTGGTGTCTACACTGTTCTCCAGTGAATGGGATGCCAGTCGCATTGGATACAGCCTTGACCAGAAAATTCCAAGCCTTAGACTTGTAAGAGGAGACAGAATAGTCCCCCTGCAGAAGATTTTGGCTGTGGTCCTTTACCAGGAGTGCAATAAATAGCCTGGACTCTTGAACACCCCACCTCTGTGCCCTAAAGTGGGAACCTCCCCCTCTAACACCAGACATGTCTAATCCCAAAAGTAGAGCAATGGAAAATGATGGTTTCTTGCCAATTCCTTTTATCTCATTTCTTGGTAGTGTACAAACCCAAGAAACAATGCTAACCATGTTTGCATGATGTTAAGTGGAGAGCAGCAGTGCCAAGCTGGTTGGAAATCAATTTTTTTAATTGGAAGGTTAATCTGACACTTGACATTACTTTGAGGGGTGTCTGCTGCTGTAACTGTTAGGTGATTTAACTTTGCAGACATGCACTGGGAGCATACAATTAATGACCTCACACATTTTTGGTTTGGCTTTATACACTGATAAAATTGATTTTTACAGTGTGGGATTCAACCCTATGCATAAGAGACAAAACATTTTCTTCCACAGCAGTGATTTTTCCATATTTCTACACAAAAGAAGTGCTTCTCAGGCATAGTCATGAATCATTCATAAATACAGATGACAGTGTGAAGTGTTAACCATGTATGTGTGTGACCTGACAAGGTCCTTATATATATATAGACTGATTTTTGTGCATATGTCTGATTTATGTGCGGAGGCCATCCAAGTCCAGATAGCAGAATTTACTTATCGAAATATAGTAGACAGTATACCCTCAGTCACACATCTGAAAACACAATAAGAGTGTCTTAACCCTCATACATATAATTCATATCAGCTTCACTATCTAAAGTGTTATAAGTGAGACTGAATATAATGTGAAATGGAACAACAGTAAAAATGCCTGGAATATCCTGTAGTAGAACCTAATGGAAGCCCTATGCTTAAATCTGTTGTTGCAACATTGTTGAAATAACACTTGTATATTTTTGGGTTTGTTACTATAAACTGGACTGTCACAACAATTACAATATGTTGCACTTCCTGCATTAGAACCCAGGACCATCTGTATTATAGCCCTACACTTACACCTGCTGCCACAGGAATAGGTAAATGACAGTTGCATAATTCCCTGTTCTTTCTTAAGTTCTGTGTGTTAATTGCCATGCAGTGCCACTTAGCGTCTTTGTGTGGTGTCCAACAGAATTAATACAATGTATCTGTTTTAAATTGTTGACTGTCTGCATCCTGTCTGCAGGTGTTCAATGGCTGAATATGTTGGGGAACCTTGCTAACTGCTGCACAATGTCACTTAGTGGTGTTGCACAATGGAAACAAAAACTAAAACAATGTATCCTTTTTGACCTTTACACTGTCTACGTCCTGTCTGCATGTGTTCTGTCTACTTCCTGTATGGGACAGTAGTCCAAGTTTACCCACTACTAAATGTTGTGCAAACAAGATAAGCACAGCTAAACCTGACATTCATTGTGTTGTTCCATTTCTCTTCTTTGTGCTAAGCCACATACTATGCAAACACTAGCATTTTTAAAAGTAAAAAAAGGGAAAATTAGTTAAAATGAAGAAAATAAATCTATGAAATAAACACTACAACATTTCTGTTGGTACACATGAACTATTTTTATACATGTCAGGATTTGAACTCTCAGTCCAATGAGCCTTCAAAGCATAGTAAGGTTGTCTTATCCCTCTTTGCATAAAAACAGCTATGCAGCAGAGAAATGAAATTATTGTGCATGCAACCAACTGCAACATCATCCACAGTACTAACAAAACATATGACAGTTGTTTGTACATGTATTATTCAGCTGTGGTGCACTGAGTGATCACACAACCATTTATAAATGAATAGTATGAGGTCTGCTTAATAACATGCAGTAAGCGCTTTCACCCAGGCTTCATCAGACTGTTTTAAAACATCATCTCCTATGTCTTTTGGATAACTTTTTCTTCTTTTAATATTGGTTGTAGAGTCTTCTTAGCAATCAAACCTGGGCTCTGCTCTACATCTCTGACATCATCCATATCATAAGCAGCTCCATAGTAATCAACATCCCCTGCATTAGTGGCATCCCCAATTCTCATTTTGTAAACATGCTCTCTCTTCTTTTTCCAAGCTGCCTGTTAGTCTTACCACAGGCAGTGCAAGTGGCAAGATATATCACATTAGTGGATTTACAATTCGTACCAGTCAAAAATGAAAAAAACTCCTGTACAGGTTGTTTTCTTGTATACATACTTGGGTTTAAAACCTACCACTTTACTGATATATCATCCACACCTAAAATATCCCAATGTTTTTTTCAATGATTCCTAACATGGTATACATCACTAGTATAAATATAGGCATTACTTAAATCTAGTGTTGTTATTTCTAGAAACTGGTATTATTCTCCACACTATCATCACTAGCTTGGCTTGAAAAATATCTCAACAAATGCTGATCTAATCTCACTCAGTGTGTATGATCTAGACAGCAACCTTTCTCTTAAAATTTCCCTCATTACCCCTCAGATGAAAAAGAGGTCATCTACACAAATTTGATATGTGACTAAAAAAATTCACTTCCTTCATCGGACAATGATAATATTTATAAAGATCTTGTTCCATCAAAGTCAAGTTTCAGTTGCACATTCCTCATGAACAAGGAGAACAAAAGGTTATGGAAACAACACAAATAGGGCCCACATTGAAGAAAATGTGGAGTGTGAAAGGGAATCCATAGTTATTTATTCCCAGCAGAAATAGTGATATTACTGATACAATGATTGATGTGAAGATGTTCATGAGGAATGTGCAACTGAAACTTGACTTTGGTATGTCAGATGTTATTAGCGAACGCAGGAATCTATATAAACCTGTTAGTGTATATGTCCCTATACTACATCCTGTTTTGGAGACTTATATGAAGATGGTGGAACAAGATCTTTATAAATATTATCATTGTCCAGGGCTTAACCGTAACAATAGGAGAAAGAATAATTTAACATTTAAACAAAGACAAGCTATGAATACATTGATAAGTGATGAGTCCATAATTATTACACCTGCTGACAAAGGCGGTCCTATTGTAGTAATGGACCTAGAGCATTATAGGCTAAGTGGTTATGAGATGTTAAGTGACACTAGTTACTATATGAAAGTAGATATGGATGAAGTTATTATTGATGATTTATATAGGTGTCATATTATTGATAAAAACTTTTATAAATTTCTTAAAATTGATAAACCGTTAATCCCTGTACTTAAATGTTTACCCAAAATTCATAAGATTTTATTGAAACCACCGTTGAGACCTATTGTTTATAGAACAAGAACTTATGATGTTATACTAAAGGACAGCAAACGATGGCGAGCTATGGGGGGCACTTCATTAACCACGCCAACCAACACAATAATGGCTGTCTGGGAGGAGGAGCATGAATCATTTCTAGATGTAGATATTTTTTTGGTTATGTTATGTTATGTTAAATATGCGTCATTATGAAAATAAAATACTGAAGGACAAAGCCATAAGGGCTCGACTACTCAAACCCCAAGAGAAGATTAAGATAAGGAAATTTCAAAGTTGATGATAATATCAGTAAAGTGGTAGGTTTGAAACCCAAGTGTGTATAAGAATGTAACAGGACAAGTTTTTCATTTTTGACTGAGTGCAATTGTAAATCCACACTTGTGATATATATTGCTTGTGCACTGCCTGTTCAGCATTTTACATAGGTAAAAACCACAGGCAGGCAGTTGAAAGAATCAGAGAGAGCATTTACAAAAAATGAGAATTGGGATGATGCCATGCTCTAGCATGACATCAATTGGATGACACAGACATCATAACAGATGTAGAGCAGATTCAAGCCCAGGCTTGAACTACAAGGTAAACAACAAATATTAAAAAGAAGTGTTTTTAGATATTTTTTTTATTTTTATGTTTTTTTGCAATGTGTGTTTTTAATTCCTAATAGTTTAATTGTTTAATTATGTAAAATTATTTATGTAAATGTGATGAAGCCGTCTGGGTGAAAGCGCTTACTGCATGTTAATAAAGAATGTTCCTGATTCCAGAAGTTTTGTGGAGGTTCTTATATGGTTGGATTATTCTTCATTTTTTCCATTTGCAGTTGTGGAATGGATACGTTGCTTTTTATTCTTTGAACTGTGACTGTGTCATTATTAGCCACCACGTTTCACACAACCATTTATGACTATTGCTTGTAAAATGCAGATCTGTCTTATCTCTCTGTGTATTTTTGCTCATTCTTGTCTTATCTGTGCAGTAATCTGAAACATGCAGTCTGTAAGGCATTCTGTGTCACTATCCTTAAAATGTGTGAGGATATTAAATGGCACACCCACTGAAGGTAGGGCAGTATACATTGCTGTTGTGTTTTCCTTCTCCCTGCCAGTAATCATTCACAGTTGGAATACATTATCTACAAACACTGATGGGGTGCCTGCACTATATTTACATCACCAACATGGAGCCAAGTCTCACAGCCCTGAATCTACACCATAAAACAGAACAGTGTAGCTGGGGAACTTGAAGGTGAGGAGACTTGTTTATGTGGATAACAGAGAAGAGATATTACTTTGGGATATATCTGCACAGAAGACTACTGACCTTGACAAGGTATGCTTGCATTTTTCAGCTATATACTGCACATGCTGAAATGCCATTAGGAAAAATCTGTTAATATATGTAGATCAATATGTGTGAATATACCTTTAAGAAGCTATCCAAGGGCTTGCACAAGTGTATAAATACTGAGCACGTGTGAGCCTGACTGCCATTTTGTAGTTAGCTGTTGAGATGTAAGCACATATGTATGTAAGCTGTGTCTAACTAGTTCATTAGTATTTAAAGCTGCTGCTATCCATCCTGATGTGGTTGTACGTAGTAAAGCATCTGAACAAAACCCCAAGCCTTCTTGTTATATGTGTAAGAAATGAATGAGAGACATGGTGCAAGAAGTGGCACGTCTAAAGGACATGGTGTTAGAAAAAGCATATCGAAGGGACATGAAGTTATAAGCGGCTTGGCTAAAATCACTGAATTCACTTGTTTAGATGCTGGTGAAATGTACAGGAGTGAATCATTCCTAAAAATGTGTAAACTTTGCAAAACAGGTCAGAAACAAATTTCAGGTATTAAAACTTGTTCAGCACTATTTCTTTTTTGCATAATATGAAACTGGGCATGCAGAATGCTCTAAATAATATTCACAAACAGATACGTATGATATTGATAAGAATATTCAAATTACTATGGAAAATGTTTGAAATAAAGTCTGAATTGCATAAAATTAATAAAATAAAGGGAAACAACCGCATTTTCACAAAGCATGTATTTTTCATATTAAGCAAAGATATCCGAGTTACCAGAAGTGTATAAAGAGTTTGCATGTTTGTGCAGTGCTACAGTAAAGCTATTTTGCAAAATACAGCCAATACAGAGCATATTTCACAAAGTAAAGTATTTTGAAGAGTTTATTGTACATTTGAATATTATTTCAAGTTTACAGAACAGTTTGTTCATATATAATTACAAGGGCCATATTTTCAGTGTGTTTGTGTATACTTTGTGGGCATGGCAGATGGATGTCAAAATCCCAGTGCACTTGTGTTTGACAGTAATATTGCTGAGAACTGGAGAGTGTTTGAGCAAAAGTATGACATCTTCATACAGGCTGCATTTTCTGATAAAGATTTTTTTTAAATACTGATTTTACAGGTATAGGTTTTTGAAAGATTTATTAGTATTCATTTTAAATATTTTCACAAAAACTCTTTTGTAATTCACAATTTTGTGTTTATGTCTTTTACAATAACAGTTTTGTATTGATGTCTTTAAATAAAGTTGATAAAGTTCATGTTCATAGTATGCAGCACGTGGTTAAAAGAAACAGGCTCAAGTACATGGCAGCAATCGTAACCCTGCAGCACTCACTGGTAAACCCCAGAACTTTTTAGCAAGCTCTAGAAGTTGCACAGCCTCAGTGAAGCATAAGAGTGAGTCAGCAAACTCAAAGCATGAACCCCCCACCTAGTTTCATTGACAACTGTAGTAATTGTGGTGGAAGTCATGAATCTAAAAGGGAGAAATGTTTAGCTTTTGGTCAACAATGCCACAAATGCAATAAATAGAATAATTTCAAAAGAATTTGCAAATCAAAAGGCCTACATTCTTTCATTAAAAGGGAACAATTTAAGAAACAAGTTGATCTGTCAGATAGTGGCAATTCTATTCTTTATGTTGATGGTGTGTCAGTGCTTCATGAAATGGTCAAGGCAGTAGATTTAAGGGCAAAGAATGAAGTATTTTGTACTGGTCAGGTAAATGGCAAACCCACAGAGCTCAAAGTTGCTACAGGTTCCAAGTGCAATGTTAAATCTGCAGAAGCATTTGCTAGTGTGTAAACATGATAAGCTTGATTTGGCAAGGTGTGCAAAGCTTGTTGCTTGTGGAGGTGAAGTCCTTATGAGGCTCAGTGGTGCTTTCATGTTAGTCTGTTGGAAGAAGCTACAACTTATTATTTTATGTTGTCAAGAGGCACGTCCAGTCATTATTAGGGTTCAGAGACAGTTTGAAAATGGGACTGCTTTCATTTAATAACAAAGTCTATCATGTTAGCTTAAAAGACCACTACTCTAATTTTTCCCAGCACATTTTTTTCTACCTATACTGATCTTTTCCAAGACAAACTAGGCAAACGTCCAGTTGTGTACCCCATGAGGTTAGACCCAGAGTTCAGTCCATTTATCAGGCCAGCACATAAAGTTCCAATAGCCATACAGGGTGGAGTCAAAGCCAAGATAGATAAAATCCTGTGAAAATGTGTGATTTGTCCAGTTGAAATTCCAACTGAATGGGTATCTTCCATGATGGTAGCTCATAAGAAAAGCTCAGATGACTTTAGAATATGTATTGATCCATGAGATTTGAACAAAGCACTTAAAATACCTCATCATCCAATGTGCACGGTCAAAGAAGCAGCAGCCTTGATGCTGAATGCCACTATTTGTCTGTCTTAGATGCAAAGAGTTTATTTTGGCAAATTCAGCTTTACAAAAAATCCTCATTGCTCACTAGTTTTGGTACTTGATTGGCAGGTACAGATTTTTGAGAATGCCATTTGGGATAAATTCTGCAAGTGAAATCTTTCAGCAAGCAATGGAGCTAATTTTTTCTGGGTATCCTTGTGTTATCATAGTAGACAACATAGTAGTAGGAGGTCATGATAAAGTAGAACATGACAGAAACCCCAGAAAAGTTCTAGAAAGGGCAAATCAAGTGAATCTTAAGCTCAACACACAGAAATACAAATTCAGGCTACAAAAAGTTACTTATGTTGGTCATTTATTTACTAGTGTAGGCCTATGACCAGACCCTTCAAACAGCCATTCTCCAGATGCCAGTTCTAGACAATGTTTAAGCCCCGCAATGTTTTCATGGCATGGTCAACTACTTAGACAAGTTAATTCCAGACTTGAGCCAACTATCAGTACCACTCAGAGAGCTGACATGCAAAGAGGTATCCTGATCTTGGTTAGAGCAACACCAAAGAGCATTTGATGTCCTGAAACAGAGAACTGCAAGTCCACCATCTCTCAGATACTATGATGTTCACAAGCTAGTTATACTTTCATGTAACATTTCAAAATTTGGTCTTAGTACAGTCACTCTATAAGAAGATCGACCTGTTGCCCATTTATTGAGAACTCTTACCCAAACTGAGATGTGGTATGCCCAGATCGAGAAAGAGATTTTTGGCAATTGTGATTGCACATTCAAAGTTCCATAATTATGTTTATGGTAGGCCTATCCAGATTGAAACAAACCACCAACCATTAGCCACTGTCTTGAGAAAGCCAATGCATTCGGCTCCAGCCAGACTGCAGCTTATGATGCTGAGATTGCAAGAGTACAATTTCAATCTTGTTTACAAGAAAGGCAAACTTCTTTATCTTGCTGATACATTATCCATATCACCGAGAAATACCCCAGAACAGCACGAGAATGAGACACTTGATTTTGAAGCCATGGAAGTGAGAAATTTTTCTTCCACACATCTTGATAAGTTGAAAGATCACATAGCCATGGATCCAGTTTTACAAAGGCTCAACCATCAGTCAAGGATGTCCATCAAAGCAATCTAGTTTACCTCAAAAAGTGCAACTTTACTTTCCATACAGAGATGAGATTTTGTCTGACAAAGGTATCATAACGAAAGGTCCGAAAATAATTGTTCCAAAGTCCTTGCAAACAGAGTACATTACTGTCTTGCATCATGGTCACCCAGGAACTGAATCTACCAAAAGAAGGATGTGAGGACTAATATTTTGGTCTTCTATGTCAAAAGACATTGAGAGACCACTTTCATCTTGTTCCATGTGTAATAATACAAAGTCACATCAACAGAAGGAACCACTTCAGCTTAACCAATTTCCAGAACTACCTTGGTCAACAGTAGTCACTGATATCTTTGAGTGGCATGGTCAACATTATTTTGTGTTAGTAGACTTTAGTTTAATTGGTTCAAGACTGACTTACTTCCTAACCTAGAATCCAGTATAGCCATTACTAAGATGAAGCATCATTTTGTTGTTCATGGGAGTCCACACAAAGTTATTTGTGACAATAGCACTCAGTTTACAAGCCAATAGTTCAAAATATTTGCTGAAGAATGGGACTTTACTCATGTCATAAGTAGTCCAGAGTACCCGCAGTCAAATGGTTTGGCAGAACATGCAGTTCAAAGTGCAAAACAGTTATTAGAGAAGTCAAAACAAGATAATAGTTATGTTTTCCTCACTCTCTTGAATCTCAGACATGTTCCTCGTGATAAACATCTTGGTTCACCTGCTCAGAGAGTTCTGTCAAGACAAACCAGAACCATATTACTAATCAGTAGTCAATTGTTGGTTCCATGTGTCAAGAACAACAGATCAGTGAAAGCTAATCTGTTGAAGAAGTGCTTAACCCAGAAGTCCTACTATGATAATACCAGTCAACCGCTCAATCCATTATGAGAAGGAGAAGTGGTAAAGACGCAAATGTCCAAAGGTTATGATCGGACTGGTGTCATGAAGAACATTGATCCAGAGCCGAGATCATACATTGTGGTATCTGAAGGAGCAACTTTCAGTTGGAATCAGAAGCATTTAAGACCGGTGTCTGAGATTATACCACAGCACATAGCCTGTGAGAAAAACTCTTTATCTCAGAGTGAGTTGTCCGGTGTTTCAGTTCCTGAGGAAGTTCCAGAGGACATTCCTTTGCCAAATTGAGAAGTTCCTGATATTAGTTGTGTACCACAGACTGTCTCTATTTGTAAATTTGGTCCCAACTGTGTTATGATATATGGTCAAATCTCTAAACCTTGTAGCAGATATGAAGCAACTTGTACATGAACATTGTGTTTTGTTTCCAATGTATATAGTAACGCATTCCTGACTTTGATATTGTTTTGCATAAAGGGCAATCTTTTTAAGAGGGAGGATGTAGATCAATATGTGTGTATATACCTTTATGAAGCTATCCAAGGGCTTGCACAAGTGTATAAATACTGAGCTCTGTCTGTTAACTAGTTCGTTCTTATTTAAAGATGCTGCTATCCATCCTGATGTGTTTGTATGTATTAAAGCATCTGAACAAAACCCCAAGCCTTCTTGTTATATGTGTAAGAGATGAACGAGTGACTATATATATATATATATATATATATATATATATATATATATATATATTAGGAAATGCTACTTTTGTCTGTATATATTTCTTAGAAGTGTACTGATGGCATGGGCATGTTTGTCAGGACATTTCACTTTCTCAGATGCACAGCCTTATTAACTGTCATCACAAGTGGTAATGTTACAAATGTTTTTCTCTGTATTCTCTTTTATTATTATTTCCATGAAATGGAATGCTCTGTATTATCAATGACACAGGGCTGTTAGCCTTCTAGGATAGACCGTGCACACCACTAGTGGACTGATGGCCAGTGGTAGACATGACTGGCAATAGCGTAAAATGGAATATTTTGTGTTAAATCTGTACACGTTTCAGGGGACAGTTTATTTGATAGCACCTTTAGCATTTTATTGATGGTTTGTTAGCAAAATGTGTCATTTGTCTGTTCTTTTGGGGGTGGAGGAGCAAAGTTGCATTTCTGTTTTGGCACAAACAAGATTTTTGTTATTGTTACTCTCCTTGTTTTAGATCCAACTGTTCTCTGTGTGTGCTTATAATATGTAACAACCACACAAGTAATTTTTTTATATTTGAATATCTTGACTGTTTTATGTTTCTCCAATGGGTAATAGTGAATGCTACCCTGTATGTGTTATATCAAAACAGGACTTTTAGTTATGTGATAGTTCTGCATATTATTCTTCTGCTGTGTTTTAAGTCACCTAGGACTATGGCACCCAGGCGTCCCAATACCTGAGTCCCCAGTCCTTCAGTGACCCTGAGAATGAGGTCATTGTGGAAGCTTTAAGGTGACATGGTGCTTTTCTGCTTGTGAAGGGATGTGGGGATATGTCAGGCAGAATGCAAATCTGGGAGCAGATAGTTGCTGATGTCAATGCAGTAGGTGGCCACAGTAGGACATGTGATCAGGTGTGCTATAGGACCACTGACATCATTTAATCTGCATGGAAGAGAGCAGCTGCAGTGGCCCATGAATGGATAGGTACCGGGGGGAGGGACCTGCCATAGAGCCACCACTGACACCAAATTAAGAGCTCCTGTCCACTGTCAGGGAACCACAAAGCTCACAGGAAAGTGTACAGCAGCATGTTATTGATGTTGGTGCTGCTGTTTCAGAGAGGACAAGTATGTCCCAGGAGGAGCTTCCAGGTAGGTTTACCTCTCTCAGTTGTTAAATACGTCTAGTATATTATAATATATTGACAGCAATACTTCAGTTCTGTTTAACATTTAATTCATTTGTGGGGAATAGTTGTAGACTGATACTGTTAACAACACATTCTGATTGATTACACATGGGCTTAGGGTGGACTTGTCATACAAGTTCTTGTTAAAAGTATCATTAATGGGCATATAAAGGACAACAAGTTTAATCCCCTTTGTTACTGTTAATTGTGATGATGGTGTCCTTACCTTTTGCAAACTTCTTGCAGTACCATCATCCATGGGAAGCATAGCATCATGTGCACATGTTAAGCCAAATATTTTTTTGTCAGTAGTGATGAGCAGTTCAAAGAAATATTTATTTCATCCATATGTGTGATGTGGTTGTCAAGACTGTTGCATGTATTTCTGTACTGTCTGTAGTAGTGGCACCACATTTGACTATAGTAGTGTAGCTATTAATTTCTTTCCTGTGTTTGTTGCTTATTATCACAGGTGATCCTGACAATGGAAGTGTAGGACTCTTACCACCTGATGTCAGAGTATTAACAGACTCTGATGATAGTGGCCAAACAGAGACACAGTCGGGGGGTGCAGAGGTTTAATCTGACACTCGGGTTGACATTCAGCCATCCCCTGTAATTCCATTGGACACAGCCAGTAGGCCTATGCCAACTCACTCCAGTGAGCCCTCAGATATTGGACAGGTGAAGGGTAAGACACTCAATCAGGGAAATGTGGTTACTGCAGCTTCAGTGCCTGTTGACTCTGGCCTTGCCAACGTGTGGGAGAGATGCCATGCAGGAAGATTGTTAGGGGTACTTGGAAGAGGCTTGCTGTCCATCCTCCACCTGATCCAGGTGTGTCTTCCCATGTAACTGGACATATATTTAGGGTCATCATGGAGGTGCAGGCATATTCTATAGGTCCTCCAGAGAAATGCTCAGAGTTGTAGATGTGGCACAGACTGACATGCATGACTGCCTCCAACATGTTGCCGATTCAATAGATCGGATGAATGACACATTGGAATGGGAAATGTCTGTGACAGACGTCTGCTGGGAGGGGGACGACATCCTCGTTGGTGTAGGTCAGCCACATCATCTGCTGTTACCCAACATGGCCATGCCCAATCATGCTCCCATACTGGCACTACTTCCACTGCTCTATCAGTGGTTGAAGTGTCCAAACCCAGATGTGGCAGACCATGGGGTCATGGTTCTGGGCATCCTAATGAGAGAATCTTATCCAGCAGACATCAGTCACATTTAGGTAGTAGCAGTGCATCTGATCATGGGTGTAGATGTACCAGTGCAACTCATGGCAGAGCCATTTCTTTGTGGTTGGGTAAAACAATGATGAACTGCCACCTCTACCATGCATAACTTACACCTGTCTGACATACCAAGACGTAGAGCCAGCACAGAGCTTGACTGTGTTCCTGCAGACAATCACACATCAATTTCACCTGAAGAACCCCTACAGACACACACACAACAGTTAAATGGTTCAGCCATGAAGCTTAAAGCTCATTTTATCCCACTGACCATTTGTTATTTAATCTGAATGTCTGCCTGCATCTCTTTCTTGTTCACATACACTCACTGACCTTTTGTGTTAGCCTAGGTTTCCTGACCCACCCCCCACATCACCCTGTGCAAGTGATGATAACTGTGTCAGATCCTTGTTTTCTATCTTTTGGATTCAGGGATACATAACATTTGTGTTTGATGCTCAGGATGCATAGCTGACTTAGTGCTTAGTATATCTGCATTTGTGATGTTGTTTTGGTACTTTTGACATAT
Organism: Protopterus annectens; assembly: GCF_019279795.1. Taxonomy (NCBI): domain Eukaryota; kingdom Metazoa; phylum Chordata; order Ceratodontiformes; family Protopteridae; genus Protopterus; species Protopterus annectens. Next base: position 35,381,811 of record NC_056733.1, on the reverse strand, counting down.
TTTGGTTTTAGAAAGTTAGACATTTGATAGAATCAAACATTTTTTTGTGCATCAGTGTTTTTAATACTCTTCTGATGGTTGTGAAGCCTGAAAATGAAATGTATCTCATTACTGTCTAACGTCTCTTTTTAATGATTTACCAACACAAAAGTATGATCAAACCGAGGACATTCAGTGACCATCAGCACTTCTGAGAGGTATGAATGTGTGAAGCTTTGATGCCTGAGGCCTACTCCTTGATAGAGGACACGTGTATTCACATAAGTCTCTGCTGGCACATGTTAAAGTCATTTCTGTACAAATATCCAACCTTTTACATGCTTACATTATGAAGTAACAAGATGCAAGGATATGCCATTCATTTATATTATTACACAATGCACTGCAGGTTCAACACTAACCTTTTAAATCCAGCAGTTGCAGCAGTTTTAGTTCAGGGCTGATTCTGTCTGATGCTGGCAATACACAGCCATCACATGGGTAGATAAAGGTTGTGAGTATTGCCTGGCATCAATGTTACTATACACATGTGAGTAGGAGGAAAGTTTTAGCCCCTTAGGTGGTGAGTGAGTGTGCTATGTGTTGCCTCCTAGCCAATGCAAGGGCATATTGAGCATGCCTACATCTGCCTACACCCACAGCAGCTGCTGGTTCTCCATCTGATTGCTCACCTGCATATGGCTGTGGTGGCCTTGCCATTGGTGGTGGGATGTGTGCCCCTTCCCCTTGTTAATCCTGCTGAAGCTAATTTCTCAGGATGATGTTGTGTAGCATGGCACAGATGGTGAATATTTCAGTGCATGTGTGTGGATTGTACTGCAGGGCTCCTCCAGATGTATCTAGGCACCAGAATCATAACTTCAGCAGCCCAAACACATGTTCTATGATATTTTTGGTTTGAGTGCGTGCCTCATTATGACATTCTTCAGCAGGTGTGTGTGCTTTTCTGATGAGTGTCATCAGCCATGGATCCAGTGCAAAACCTGCATCCCCCAGTAAATGACCCTGTAGGATATCACCCCTAGGGAATATCTACTACACCTAGGAGGTGTGCCAGATATGTGAGTCATGGTAACTGCCTGGTTTGCCAGCACACACATTCAGGATGATTCCCTTGGCATTACATATGACTTGGCAGTTAACAGAGTGGAAGCCCTTTCTATTTATGTAGAGCCTTCCCTGTTCCTGGGTGGTGCCATAATTTCTCTATGTGTACAATCTATGACACCCAGTACTTCATGGTAGTGTGCTACAGGGTAGAACTCCTGCATATTTGTGGCCTGTCCTCAGGAGTATGGGGAAAATATATGTGGTTACTGGCATGTTGGAGTATAGTATTCAGGAATTAATATAGGATCCTGGATGCTGATGCCTGTGACACCCCCAGCATGTCCCCTGTTGGTCTCTAAAAGGTTTCTGTAACTAAAATTCTAAGTGCTACACATACCTTTGTCTCCACTGGCATGAGTTCCCCTCGGTTTGCCCTGGGTCTGAGTTGAGGACAAAGAGGTTGTAGAGTTCCTGTAGTATGTCTCTATCCAGTCTGCAGTGTTCTACAATTTCCACCTCGTGTAGATTGCAATAAGTTAAATGGGGTCTGAAAGTTCTTCTCCTTTTTGGGCTTGGTCTATTAGCAGCAGCAGCAGCATAGACTTCAGCCTGTTGCACATACACATGAATTAAAGCAACAGCAGCCCCTAACATTCTTTCTATGTAGACTCCTTTCCATGGCTGTATTCCAATAGGTTTTAGAATTTACAGGGAGAACCAGCACTGAGACTATACAGTTGCTTTATAGCTTATTGACTAGCTCCTCTATATTAGATTGGTTGATTAGCATACAATTCAGCTGCTTATGCAGTAATTACCATGGCTGCATGGCTCTACACACCATGTAGAGCCACTTACATTTTTTATATCTATCCCATTTCAATCTATGTGAAAAATTAGATAAAAAAGAATACTGCCCTGGCAGTGGCCAATGCTGAATCTGGAGTAAAGTCCTGTAAATGGTATATGCACTCACGTGTAGCATTCTGAACACAGAGATATGTTATCACTTGCCTGGCACTTTAGATGCATATGGAAACTTTTGTTTTATTAACTCTGTAGTGCAATTCAATCAAAAACGTTATAACTTTGACAATGCATGCACCAGTACCAATGTGAACAACATCAAAACACTGCAACTGGCACCATGAATACTGTCACATTTTAAATACTTATGTTGTGTTTAAATATTTGAGTGAATACTTTAGGTGCTGTACAGTAGGAGCAGTTGAATTTTCAGTCTTTAAATGTTAAATAGCTAAATGGTAGTAAACATTCATTAAACTGTATCTCAGCACATTTTAGTTATGAAAATGTTTGAGAATAAAACTGTATACAGAGTCCACAACTGTCAATTTTATGATTTTTGAGTATGAAAATGTACTCTTCTCAGTAGGTGATATTGTTTGTGAAGTTCCCCTCAAGTTACAGCAATCTTTGGATCAATTACATTACTAAAGGAGCAGCAAAGGCTTTAACCAGATAAAGCAGCACCATTCAGATAAGGTTTCAGTCATTCTGTGGTCTCCTTCATGCACAACTTGAACAGACACCTTTTAATGTCATAACAGGGGAAAGTACAGTTGTGTACACTTACCATAAATGCAGATGTTCGTGTGTATTCACTGTTGTAGTCATCACACTTGGGTTATCCTGCCAGAGGTAGCCCTCAGTCAGCCCGAATACCAGAGGCTTAGTATTTTGGCGTCGGTTGCTGTTGCTCCAGGACTGACGTCAGGTCATCAGTGGTATAAAATCAGGCAGCAGACACCATTACATCAGTTTTTCTTCCCTAAATGTCAGGAGCCCCCAAATAGGGAGCTAGGTTATGGTGAAAGAACACCACCAGTAGAAAGTAAATACCAAAAATCCCTGTAAGGATTGAGGAAGAGCGAGAAAGAGAGACAAGGGGGATGGAGGGTGGGAAACCAGGACTGCAACAGTGAATACACTCGAACATCTACATTTATGGTAAGTGTACACAACTGTACTATGTTCTTCATATTTCACTGTTGCAGTCATCATACTTGGGTTGATTGCCAAAGCTGAAGAAAAGGGTGGAGGCAGTCAGGAAGACTGGGGGCTGGCTAGGATGCCCGGCAAGACTGCGGTTGCAAAGCCTGCCCTGGATTTGGAGAAGATAGGCAGGTGGTAATGCTTGGTGAAGGTATGAACAGAACTCCATGCTGCAGCCTCCAGGATGTCCCTGGTAGGGACCCCTCTGAGAAAAGCTACAGAGGTGGAGGTTGCCCTGGTGGAATGCATCTTGACCCCCTTAGGGGGCAGTTTTCCATGGTATTTATAGCAAAAATGAATACAGTGTGCTATCCATCTGGAGATTGTTTGTTTGGATATGGCCTTGCCCTCTGCCCCTGCTGCAAAGCTGACTAGTAATTGGTCAGTTTTCCTAAAAGATTTAGTCCTATCCAGGTAGAATCTGACCTGTCTGTGCACATCTAGAGAATGCAAAATCCTTTCCACCTTGTTTTGTCAGTTAGTGAAATAGGTGGGCAAATGAATAGATTGGTTGAGAGCCACACTGGACACCACTTTAGGCATGAAAGTTGGGTTAGTCCTGAGGGAGACCCTGTCAGCATGAAAAATGATGAAGGGCTCTATAGCCATGAGTGCTTGTAACTCTGAAACTCTTCTAGCTGAAGTGATGACCAGAAGCAAGGCTGTTTTCCAAGAGAGGAATTTTAACTCTGCTGAAGCTGCAGGCTCAAAGGGGGGTAGTGTAAGCTTTTCCAACACAAAGTTAAGGTCCCAAGCTGGGGTAGGAGCTCTTTTGGGAAGCCTTAAATTGCTAGGCCCTCTTAGGAACTGTTTGATAAGAGGGTGAGAAAAGAGAAGTGGCTCTGTGCTGTAATGAGCAGAGATGGCAGAGGCATGAATTTTAATAGAAGAGAAGAACAGACCCCTGTGTAGTAGGTCTGCTAGGTAATCCAGGATGAGAGGTAGGGAGGGCTGTGCTGGGTCAGCTCCTTTAGCCTGGATCCAGGTGCAATACCTTTTCCACTTGTCAGCATAGGATTTTTTAGTGCTGGGGCATCTGGCCTCACGTATAACATCCAGGACTTGCTTGCTTAGGCTGGCAACTGGAGGAGAGGTCAGCGAATAAGCCAGGCTGCCAGGTTCAGGGTCTGCAATTGTGGATGTATGAATTCACCATTCTGCTGGGTCAGGAGAGTTGGGATCTGAGGTAAGTGCCATGGAGGCAGGGTGGACCGACTGCACAGCAGTGGGTACCAGTGCTGGCGTAGCCAGTCTGGGGCAATGAAGACTGCTCTTGGTTTTTCCTCCCTTATTTTGAGTAGAACCCTTGTAAGTAGAGGTAGAGGGGGAAATGCATAGATTGAGAGGTTTACCCATTGGAAGGATAGGGCATCCACTTTTCCAGGCCTTGATGTGAGGTTCCTTGGTGCAGAATTTGCTGAGCTGGTGATTGTTGTGGGAGGCAAAGAGGTCCACATTCGGAGTGCCCCATTTCTGGGTTACAAGGTTAAAGCTGATGTGGTCTAACTGCCACTCGTGTGGGTCTAGGAGGTTTCTGCTTAAGTTTTCTGCTAGAGAGTTTTGGGAGCCTGTCAGGAATTGTGCTAGCAGGTGAATTTGCATGGCTGAAGCCGTGTGCCAAAGGGTCATGGCTAGCCTGCAGAGGGGGTAAGAGTGGGTTCCTCCCTGTGTGTTGATGTACCACATCACTGTGGTGTTGTCTGTTTTGATCAGTAGAGGCCCCGGGGAGAGTAGGTGTCTATAAGCTGTCAGAGCATGCTGAACAGCTAGCATCTCTTTTTGGTTGATGTACAGATGTATTTGATTTGGGTTCCAATGGTCCTGAATGCACCTGACATCCAGGTGTGCACCCCAGGCATAATCTGATGCATCTGTGGTTAGGGTCTGGGAACATTGGGGTTGTGAAAAGGGAAGGCCCTTGTTGTGGTTGCATGCTGCTGCCCACCAACGAAAATCTTTCCTTAGACAGGGTATCATAGGTATGATAGTTTCCAGGTCCTGACAGTGTGACACCAAAGGCTTTTTAGGTACCATTGAAGTTTCCTCATATCCAGTCTGGTATATGGAATGAGTAGAATGCAGGATGCCATGAACCCTAGAGCTTGCAGGATTTTCCTTGCAGATAACTGGGTTCTGGTGGCTAGTTGAGAGAAGTAGCCTGTCAGATAGGCTTGTCTTTCTGGAGGAATGCCATCTGGGATGCTGTGTCCAGGCTTGCTCCCAGGAATATAATTTGTTGAGTGGGGACTAGCTTGGATTTCTTTTTGTTTATAGTATACCCCAGGGAGGTCAGTAGGTCCTTTACAAAGGTCAGGTGCTGTAACAGCTTTTCCTGACTGTCTGCCTGAATCAGGCAGTTGTTTAAGTAGGGATAAATTTGAATATTCCTCTGTCTGCAAAAAGCAAAGGCTGGAGCCAGGCATGTTGTGAAAACTCTGGGAGCAGTGGATAAGTCAAAGGGAAGCACAGAGAACTGAAAGTGCATAGATCCTGCCCTGAAACATAGATGTTTCCTGCAAGAATCCCTGAATGGGATGTGTAGGTAGGCCTCTTTTAGGTCTAGGGTGGCTAACCAAGCATCCTTGGAAAGCATAGGAAGAAGCTGCTGGAGGGTGAGCATTTTGAATTTTGGTATCACCAGGAAGGTGTTTAGAACTGATAGATCGAAGATTGGGTGCCAGGTGCCCTCCTTTCTGGGCACCAGGAAAAGCCTGGAATAGAAACCTTGGCCTATCTGGTCTGCAGGAACAGGCTGTATTGCCCTCATGGAGAGCAGGGAGTGCACTTGGTTTTGGGCTTCTACCCACTGGTTTGGCAGTAGATCTGGGAACCCTTTTGGGGTTGGCAGAGTGTGGAAATAAAATTTGTATCCCTGGGACACAATGTTGAGGACCCATCGGTAGTTGGTGATGGAGACCCAGTTTTTTGCATGGGAGGAGAGTTTTCCTCCTAGAGACACAAGCAGGTAGGCAGAAGTAAGAAGTGGAGTTGTAAAGTAATTGTGAGTTCTTTCCATAAGGGGGTGGCTTAGCACTCCCTGTTTTTGAAGTGGAGGCACTCCATTGCTTAGATTTCTGCATTCCCTGGTACTGCTGTCTGGGGGGTCTGTTTCCCCCTAGGGTCTTGTCTGAGCTGGCCATGAGGGGGCTGGAAAGGACTAGTGCTTAGAGGGGCAATGCCTACTGAACCTCGAAAGCTGGACCTGTAAGAAGTCTTTAACTGTCTGCATAGATTTAGCTTTTTCTTCCACCTTTTTTAAGACCTCTTCTGCCTTGGTGCCAAACAAATTGTCTTTGTTCAATGGTGCGTCCAATAGTTTTGATTTGACATGGTCTGGCAAGGTCTGTTCCTTAAGCCAAGCATGCCTTCTAAGTACAGAACCTGACTGCTGCCCTGCAGGATGCTTTTAGGGTGTCAAACCCACATTGCAGGGTATGCTTAGTAACTTGGCTTGCAGAATGCATAAGCTCCTATAATTCTTTATTTTCTGCACATGCCGGAAAGGTAGATATTTTTTGTTTAAGGAGTTCCATTGTATGTTGCTGGTATTTCAGCATGTAGAACTGACAATTTAGTGCTCTAATGGCAAGAGTTGCAGAGGTGTATACTTTTTTACCCCATCTGTCTAAAGCTCAGGATTCCCTGTCCTAGGGGGTGGGATTCTTAGCTGTGGTTGCTTTTATTCCTTTAGGTCCTTGGGAGATGATCTCTGAGTCAGCAGTGGGATTTTTGAAAAGAAATTTGTGTGAGTCAGGGACTCTATAATATCTGTCAGGTTTCCTGGGAGCAGGTGGGAGGGTGTCAGGAGTTAAACTGTATTCCATAAAGACATCATCCACAACATCCAGGACAAGAGGAATGGCTAAAGGTCTGTGCCGTGGTAAATCTAAGAATTCCCCGAGTCTCTTTTTGGACTGTGGATAGTCCTGACATTCCCATTGGAAATGCTCCCTTAAAGTATGTAGGGTTTCACCAAACGAAAAATCCTCTGGAGGAGAGGAAGAAGGAATGGATACCTCTGCATCTGAATCCTCATAAGCAGACAAGGGTTGCATGCCTTCATATTCAGAAACCTCAGAGTCATTGGACTCCTGGTCAGATAAAACTGCTGGGGATAAGTCTCTTTTTCTTTTGGAAATGGTAGGCTGGCTTCCCCTAATAAGCATGATACAGTCTTCCGCCATTTTAAGCATTTGAGATTGAGACATGGAAGCAGGTGCTTGAGCTTGCGTCATCGTTTTTTTAGGCATAGTTCATACCCTGGGCCTTAGAAACTCAGTAGTTTAGAAAGAACTGAAGATGTGAAAGAAGTCGTCAGTTTGTGCTGAATATTGGTAGTGTGAAGAACTTCCTCAGAAGCCGATGCCTGCTCAGTGGCTCCAGACCCATCCAAGGTAGAGACATCCACAGGATCCTTAGTCAAAGAAGAGTCTTGCGGCATACCGGACTCAGAACAGGTCTTGGTAGCGGCCTGCAAATCCACAGAAGTGGGCATCAGGGTCTGTGAAAGCACCTCACTGAGGACCAGCGAACTGGCAACTAGCTTTACGGAAGCGTCGTCGGCAGTTTTGGACCTGTGCAGTCTGTCTCTGTCTTTATCCTTATGTTTTTTCGGGAGATCAGTAGTCAGATGGCTTACCGAAGCCATTTCGGAATACGGAGATTGAGAACGAAAATATTTAGCTACAATAAGGTCTCGATGATGTATAGTTTAGGCATTGAACAAAGCACAAAACCAGCAGTGAGGGACGTCGTGGTCTGGGGCTAAACAGGAGACACAGTAAGAATGGAAATCTCAGTGTGGTATTTGCTTTCCACAGGCAAGACAATTGTTAACTTTTTCTTACATCGGTTAGAGCAAGAAAAAAGGATCCCCAACAGGGTACTTAGTTTTAGCAGACTTTAACTTCAATTCAGAAATGAAAACTCAGGTAGCAGCCGACCGGCACTCGTGCAAACTGCTTCTGCTTCGGGCTCCTCAGCAAGAAAGACTGATGTAATGGCATCAGCTGCCTGATTTTATACCACTGACGACCTGAAGTCAGTCCTGGAGCGACAGCAACTGATGCAGAAATACTAAACCTCTGGTATTTGGGCCAACTGAGGGCTACCCCTTGCAGGATAACCCAAGTGTGATGACTGCAACAGTGGAACATGAAGAACATCTGCTGGGAATAAAGCAGTTTCATTTTTAACATTCAATATTAAAAAACATGGAAGTTAGGGAAGCTGAAGACAGAACCCTGTAATGTAGACATCAGCATCCCCCAGAAACACACAGAATGCATAGATATAGACATAGACATAGACATAGACACAGACACACAGAACCACAGAGGCACCCACACACACACAGACACATGTATACACACACAATTTTACTTATGCTTAGATTTGAACTAAGTACACCTATTTAGTGAAAGCAACAGACTTACCCAATCAAGAGTGCCATCTTGCAATAGCTGTGTATTTTTGTTTATGTGTGTGTATGTATGTGTATGCACATGACAACCATGCATCTGCACTATACCCATTTACATACACTTTCTTGTGAACTAGATATCACTTCCTTATTACTGATGTAGGCCAACTAGTATTAAAATAGGTGCAAGCCAACAAACGATTGCCATTATGTATGTCCACTCTCAAACCAGTCAGAATTGGGCTAATACGATTTTGCATGGGGAAGGTAGCTGATAGCATGTGCATGACTCCTAGGAGGCATTAAACCAAAGAGAGCAGAATTTTGAAATTGTAAGTACAAAACAAAACTATCTGTACTCCTGCATAGTGAAGACCTAACACAATTTCCGTCATAATGCCAGCTTCCTGGGGGTTGGCATAATAGTTAAGGTGTTTACCTCATAAACACAAGGTACGCCATTTGATTCTCAGCTTCAAGGGAAATTAACTAGGCTTAAAATAGCCCAGAAGGGCAGCTAGCCTAGTACTAACTCATGCTGCTCCTATAAATCAAAGAAGTGTTATGACAGCTTATTACAACTTCATTTACTCACTGTATTTGAACATTTGTATTCTTCCTGGCAGATTTTAAAAGTGCACTTTCTTTGTAGCAGCTGGTTGCAAAAAATGGTTTTGAATGTGGAGAGCAAGTCTTTATTCCTAACTGTACAGCTATTCACAGCACATCTCTACTCCCTTGTATCCCAATAAAGCATAACTGCCCCCCCAGTGCACACATGCACAGCCTCACAAAAATAGCAGTATATCTACATAAGATTAATTTAAACAACTAGGTGAAGGTGAGTGAATTATAATAATAGTTGTCATGTATTTACATTGGGTATTTCTGCACATGGCATAGATGTTAGCTGCAATTGTAAGGAAGAGGGCAGAGTGGGGAAGTATCTCATCCTGCTATAAGGGACACTCCATACAGCTGGGAATGGCAAACAAAGGTGGAGTGGAGATATTTAGATTATAAACTAGAATGTCATAAACTTCCCTGTTTCAACGTATGAAATGTTATGTTACCACAACAGATGAATCAATTTAGCATTTGTACCTAACTTCAGCACTTATCTTAAATGTGTTGTTCATTTCCTCTTAACTCAGATTTCAACTTGCATTGTATAACAGTACTAACACGCTACAGAAACCTTCTTGGACCTTCTCTTTGTGTCATTTCCTAGTCTATGAACAGTAAGCCATAAAACATCCATTAAACATAAAGAAAAATGTTCCACAAGTGTATGCTTCAGACAATGTTTTGAAATTGATATTATGTGTAAGCATTAACCAAACAGTATAAGTTCATCATTTTGGCAGTTAACAGTACGTTTAGCATCAATTTCCTATGTGATCAATGGAAGACAGTAGCTGATGGATGATGCTAAGGGAAAGTTGTAACACCAACCAGATCGTAATCTGCATATATGGCATATAGTGTGTACATTTTTACAGAAAACACATTTGTTAACATTTCTGGGCAATAGCAGTTGGCCCGTATGTAAAAATATTATACTGTATCTACACTGTCAATTACAACATTGTATCACTAATAGTTTTCTACAATTTTTGGTACAAACTGTCAACATGGGCATAATCATTTATGTATTTGTTGTTTTTTGCTTACCAGCTAACTACACCATGCAAACATTGCCGACTTAAAAGTATGGGAAATATAGACTTATTTCTGAACAGCTATAGTGCACAATAAGCAATTATTAAAACAGCAGCCCAAGATAAAAGGAATGTAAACAATGCAGGGAGACGAGCATGATGTGAGACACACTAAATGCCCATTTTTGAAAGCTGAGGTAGAATAGCAAACTAAAAGTGCAGCTTATCTTGCAAGACCATTTTGTTTTGCATTTACATAATCAAGACTGATAGAGCATACACAATTAAAAGTCAGTCTCCTAGTTTTCACAAAAAAATAATTAACACCATTTTGAACCAAAGGCCTTGGTCATATGCCAGGGAGGGGAAATTATTCAAGAATAGTGACCTAGCCTGGCTGGTCTACCATTCTAAGTAAATGCACCCCTGCTTCTGGATTCAGTTTCTGTGAATAAAACAGACTTTAGTCTGATGATCAATGCAGAGACAGTAGGTATAGTTGTGGCTGTTAATGAGACTGTATTCCATAACCTAGTGCTAATGATGGAGAAAGCCTTGGGTCACTGTACTTAGTTGTGAAGGATGGAGAGAGCATATAAATTATGAAGATTTGTTGTACAGTGGCCTCGTTTGTGGTTGAAATGTTTGTGTTGCACCTAGCAAAGTGAACTGGTCTGGGTTCTACAACTGAATCATTTAAGATATCAGTTAAGAGCACGGCTCTTGGGTGCATGGACAGCAATGTAGCCTTCGGAAGAATAAGGCACTGCTGCTTGTTCCTGTGGGAGATAGTAATACACTAGCAGTTTTATTTTTTAGATAGTAGCATTCATTTCTTGGTGGATTAATCTGCTGTTATAACACAGAGTGTATAATTCAATCATAGGTGTCAGTATCCCTTCATCAAGTGCTGTCTTGGCTTCTTTGATAAGGAGTGATGCAGCTTTGTAGCAAGTGTTTAGTCAAGACAGCATTTTACATATAGTTTTTGAACATGTACTGTGAAGGTAAGAGATGTATCTAACTAGATTTCTAAGTATATGAGCAGTTGTCCTGTTTCAGAGACTAATCTAGTTAGGGGGGATCAGACTAAACTACTTTCATGTTGCAGACAGAACTGCTTTCATTTTATGAAAGATGACGTAAAAAGATCTGCATTAAACACTTAGCAGATTTTAGACGATTAATCCAGCGCTGAACTGATCACATTACGCAAATGGGTTGGTTCTATTCAGGTACTCAGAACTTCATTGCTTAAATTTACTTTGCTTGAACATGTTTGCTTGAGACATTGTTTGCTTGTGTTTGCTCACTACTCATTATAGCAATATATGCACACACAAATCTAATGCAATGAGATGTATTCCTATATCACAGTATCTCACAGAAAGAGCAGAGCATTTTTTTTTGCCTGGTTTTAATTCATTGTTTGTTTTCTGTGATAGAGTGACCCTAGACAGACAATGATAAATTATTCCATGTGGGGGCAGTGAAGCCATACATGGGAGGGGATGTAGATGGGCCTATTTCACTACAAAACATATTTGATGAAGATTTTGCGTAATTTTTAACTGCTATTTCAAATTAAACTAGTTTAAGCTCTAACACATCCTTAGATGTTGTATGTAGTATGTACAACTAATTTTGAGTCATTGTTGCTGTGCTAGTTTGTTTCAAGGACTTTGGATTTTATGGACAGTAGCACATCCTTGAAGGGCCAGATAGCCAGATGACCATATCATCTGCATGAAGCTAGGAAGACAGTGACTGCACAATAAAAATTACCAAGAGCATGAGACCAATGACTGATTCTTGTGGTTATCCTGTACTTAATAGAAATTGTTGAGAGTGATGGTAGCCCACATGTGCTCTACAATACTCATTATATGGATAACTTGTTAACAATTGCAGTCCATTTTCATGTAAGACACACATATTTAACTCTTTAGGGGCCATAGGTGATGCACAGACTTAGAGGCTATTACTTGGTCAATAAAAACAATACCAACTAGGTTACATTCATTCAGTGCCTTATATAATATGCTGGCAGGTGCTGCTGAGGAGGGTCTGCTCTGGCCTTTCCCCAGAGCCATACTAATGTTCACAGCAGAAGCTGTACACTTTGTTGCAGTGCTTCAACTGAGAAGAGACAGCTTTTGGAAGCATTTTGTACACAGGTGAACATGGAGAGATTAGTCTGTGTGATCCAACCTGAAGTTTGGACCTTGCATGGTATAAGGAATAAAGATGGAAGCCTTTCACAGTTCAGGAAAGATATACATCGTTACTGATGTAGTGGTACCTCATATAAATGGGAAGGAAACTGCAGGCAGAATAGGTTATGCAGTAGTTTGATGTATAATCTATCAGAGCCTGCTCTCTTGTAAGTGTAACTATTCTTCTGGCAATGATTGACATCAAGGAGTGTTACCTGTCAAAGTAAATCCAAACAAGTTATCAGCTCTGTGAGTTGGAGACATCCTGAGAATATGGTGCAATAACTTATGGTTGGTGCAAAAACATTTTGTGGGTGTTTCTGCAATACTGCAGGGTGAAGTTTTAGAAGATCAATTAGCAAGAGGGAGAACTGATGATTGTACTTCATCCTTCCAGACAAGTGAACGACTTCTTGAACAGAAACCTTTATGATTCCCAGGTAAGGTAAACACAGGAATGTATCACATTAGTGAAGTTAGTTTCAGTGAAGGTAAAATGTTTGAAAGTTCTTTGACGAAACTAACCTCATCAACAGTGGAGTTTACCTCTTTCTACTCTGTTGTGTGTCCTTGGAATTGGTATATATAAGTTTGGGGGTTGTGGGGGTATTACCACATCAGTGGTGCAAAAAGACCTGCTCCTCCAAAATAAAACATGTTGACTTATGTTCACTGAAGGTCGTTTGGGCAAAAAGTTTTTGAACTTTTTACCATCATGGAAACTATAGAAAAAACTCACTGAGACTCACCACGACAATAAGAAGCTGACCTTTATTTGTCAAAAATAAAATAAAATAAAATAAAAATATAAAAACAAAGAAATGTTTCAATCCAGTAAGCGCTTTCACATTTCAAAGAAGGCTTCATCAGACTGTTCAAAAACCAGCAGACATTGCATATAAAAGCATCATTCAATTAACTATTAAACCAATCAGTATTACTATCTAAGTATGTATGAATGAGAACTAATATATATAAATCCAGCCTTGTGGTCACATAAATTGATAAAGAAACAAACATTTCATAGAATCTTTTAAATATGTACATAATGTATATAAAAATGCTGTTGATAATAATGTTAAAAATACTGTTAAAAATGTACACTGTTAAAAATACATTTATACAACTATAAAAAATATATCATTAGAGAAAAATTATTAATAAAAAAAGGGGGTCACTATAGACTTGCTTCAGTATCTAAATAAAACCATCATAATATATATATATACCAGGCAAGTTGATCTGGAGTTGTGTGACAAATCAGATATAAATAAACCAGTAGATATATCCATATTCCATAACAAAGAATGTAGAATAAATGTCTAACAAAAAATAAATGTGTATGTATATATATATATATATATATATATATATATATATATATATATATATATATATATATAAACACTTATAGGAAAATGTATTAAATATTGAAAAATATAAATATAAAATGAAAAAATGTACCATATAGCTAAACAGTATGTACATGTAAGCTTCAATGCTTAAAACCCCTTGCACTCAGAAAGGGTTTCAAAGAAATTCTGTCATTTAAACCGGAGGCTTTGTCTGCTTGCAGCCTCATGATCCATCGAATTTCTCTTTGTTCAGTATAATTCTTGTAATCACCTAACCTAGTATCTTGATGTATCAATTCTATGGCCATAAACTTAAATTTGTGTGTCGTGCCTTTATCTATAACATATTTGGCCAGAGCATTATTTTCATCTTCCCTATTAATAGCATAAGTATGTTGTCTTATGCGTTCTCTAAGAGTTCTATTTGTCATACCAACATAGAAAGGTGCACTTTGTGCATACTGCTAAATAGACTAAATCATGTGTCCGACAATCTACGACCATCTTCATTACCATATATATATATATATATATATATATATATATATATATATATATATATATGGTTTTCCCCATTGAATTCCTTCTTGCTATACTGTTCTAAAATGCATTTACCATCTCTCCTGATTTATAACCCCTCTCTTGAAATCCATCATGTAAGACCTCCACAGTTTTTATAAATTGAGCATCCAATTTAACTTTATAGCCATAGAATTGATACATCAAGATACTAGGTTAGGTGATTACAAGAATTATACTGAAGAAAGAAAAATTTGATGGATCATGAGGCTGCAGGCAGACAAAGCCTCCAGTTTAAAATGAAAGAATTTCTTTGAAACCCTTTCTGAGCGCATTGAAGCTTACATGTACATACTGTTTAGCTATATGGTACGTTTTTTTCATTTTATATTTATATTTTTCAATATTTAATAAATTTCCTGTAAGTGTGTGTGTGTGTATATATATATATATATATATATATATATATATATATATATATATATTTTTTTTTTTTTTTTTTTTTCTTAGACATTTATTCTACATTCTTTATTATGGAATATGGATATGTCTACTGGTTAATTTATATCTGATTTGTCACTCAACTCAGATCAACTTGCCTGGTATATATATATTATGATGGTTTTATTTAGATACTGAAGCATGTCTATAGTGACCCCCTTTTTTATCAATAATTTTGCTCTAATGATATATTTTTATAGTTGTATAGATGTATTTTAACAGTGTACATTTTTTAACAGTATTTTTAACATTATTATCAACATCATTTTTATATACATTTTTATGTTCGTATTTAAAAGATTCTATGAAATGTTTGTTTCTTTATCAGTTTATGTGACCACATGGCTGGATTTATATATATTATTTTTCATACATACATAATTAGATAGTAATACTGATTGGTTTAATAGTTAATTGAATGATGCTTTTATATGCAGTGTCTGCTGGTTTTTGAACAGTCTGATGAAGCATTCTTTGAAATGTGAAAGCGCTTACTGGATTGAAACGTTTCTTTGTTTTTATATTTTTATTTTATTTTATTTTATTTTTGACAAATAAAGGTCAGCTTTTTATTAATATGGTGTGTGTCAGTGAGTTTTTTCCATTGGACTTGGTTTATATGCTTTTCCGAGGCACTTTGCCCTTGCTGGTTGATTTGATACAGGAGTTTCATTTGGATTTATCAGTGCAGCAAGAGACATGGCAGAAGAGACCATAGATAATATTACCCACTAGTTTGTTTTTTCTTTAAATGGAACTGTGAGTGAGAATAATGATATGACATTCAGGAAATTAATTTATACAGAACGCAATCCCTTATTGCAACTCTCTAAGACTGACCTTACTAACAAAGAGAGAGGTAATGTCGATATGAACAGAAATATTAATTTGCTACAGTTGACAAGGAAATTAGAACAGATCCTTGACAAGCTCAAGTACAAACAATGGCAACGCAAACACATGGAAGCATGTATTAGCTTCAAAATAGTTCCACGAGTTTGCGCGTTTTAAAAATGCCAAGTTTTTTTGGTAACACCTATCCTGACTTACTGAGCAAATGGCACTGCCTCAATCTAGATAAGAGTGTGGGGTACATGAAATTATTCATTGAACAGTATCTTATATTAGAGAGTGATTTAAAGTTGGAATCCACTAAATTATGTGAAGAACTTGAAATATTGATGTCTACTAGTGAAATGAGAGAGTTTCTACATAATGTCAGCAATACGATGATGTTTTTGGAGAATAAGCTGTTACAAGCTAAGAGGAAGAAACTCAAAAGAGACTTCCTCGATTTTCAGAAGGGGAAATGTCTTCATGTGGCCATGTGATCAGACGCGGTACAGGGGAGTTCAACAACAGTTTACAAATGCAGCCAGAGACAACCCGACGAAATGAGGAAATGGCTTATCAACATCTACTGGTCCCTTGAATGATAAACTGACTGTGATTCCGACATCAACAGTGACAGAAACAAACAATGATGTGCCGATATCTGACATTGGCACCCTTGGTATATATAATGAAGAGTCAGCAAGCATCAATGCTACAGTTGTTAACGTTAGTGGGAACACTAGCAGCCATGCTGAAAAGGGATTATTAGAGTCAGTGACCGCTAATTCTCACCCAGCAATAAACATTGATGTCCGGAGAAAAGAACCTAATATCACCAACACATTGACTGCTCAAGCTTCAAAGAGTGGGTTTTGTTCTTTTCCGTTGACCATTCAAATACAACAGAGAATGCCATGGTCTCCATCAACAGATCCCAAAAAACAGAAGCTACCAGAGGAGAGATTCGAGTTTCAGAAGAAAACCTTGAAACATGTGAGTCAAAGTTAATAGTTAATATTTCCAGTCATATACTCATGTTACATGAGCGAAGCCTTTTAAATAAAGGGCTTTCTTTCATCCCAGTGAAATACATTGATTTTACTGATCATTTATTAGATTTGAAAATGTTTACTAGGAATTTGTGTTTAAAACTAATGTTTGGTAACATTGACAATAGTAAAGCTAATGGTTTTAAAAAGCCTTCTGTTTTTGTCCCTCAAATGAATCCTTTAATAGAATCATTTGAGAAAGCTGTCGAAAGGGACTTATTAGAAATGTATAATGTCACTGACAATAATGCAAAACATGTTTTTTATAATTTGAACACTCATGAGCAGTTAGCCCTTAAAGATTTGCAATCTAACAAAGATATAGTGATTAGTGGAGCCGATAAAGGTGGGGCAGTGGTTATCCTGGATACTGCAATGTAAGAGACCAAGATGGATACCCTTTTAAAAGATAGGGAAACATATTTTAATATGACCTTTACACAGTTAAATAAAGTGATTAATGGAGTACATGATGAATTATATGACCTATTTTTATGTAATGTGATTGATTTTAACCTTTACAAATACTTTTTGATTGAGAGACCGGTTGTACCAACTTTCAGGGGCCTACCCAAAGTCCACAAAGACAACAAAAATTCACCTATGAGACCGATAGTCTCCAGTAAGGGATGGTTAACTGAGACAATTTCCATATATCTAGCGAAACAGTTAAGGAAGATAGTGGAAAAATACTTACAGTGATTAAAGACACCAAACAGTTTATTGAGAGCCTTACTGAATACACCTCACCTACAAAGAATGATGAAATAGGTTTTATGGTGACACTAGATGTAAATTCTTTATTCACTTCCATCCCCAATGATATAGGTGTAGACTACATGACGTTTCTTTTGATAGAAAAGGACATGCCAAGGAACATGGTGATAAGATGTGCTATGCTCATGGATATTGTGTTAAAAAATAATGCTTTTGTATACAATGACCAGTATTTTTTACAACAGAAAGGAGTTGCGATGGGCACACCGTGTGCCAACTCCTATGCAAATTTAGTAATGGCATACTGGGGATACACCTACATTATACAGAGCATATACAAGGAGAACATCTTATTATATAAGCGTTTTGTGGATGATATTTTTCTATTATGGAAAGGCGATGAGGCCACACTTCAAGAGTTCATTAAATATATCAATAGCACCACTAGTTTCTTGTCTCTAGATGGGAAATGGCCAGTAGAGAAGATAGAGGTTTTGGATGTTCTGCTAATAAGAGAGGGAGACTCCTTACAGTTGCAGTTATTTAGAAAAGACTGTAGGAAAAATTTGATTTTGCACCGTACCAGTATGCATCCTACACATATTTATAGGAACATCGTGAAGGGTCAAGTTCTAAGAGCATCCAGACTCACGAGCCAAGATGTTCAATTTCAAAAACCTGTGGAGGTCTTACATGATGAATTTCAAAAGAGGGGTTAGAAATCAGGAGAGATGGAAAATGCATTTCAGGACAGTATAGCAAGAAGGAATTAAACGGGGAAACCATATATATATATATATATATATATATATATATATATATATATATATATATATATATATATATATGGTAATGAAGATGGTCGTAGTTTAACTGAGGAGGCAAAGAATCATATGATGTTGAATAAGCCTGTGATTTCATTCACCAGTAATAATAGGAAAATTAAGGAGATTTTTATGAAAAATTGGAACATCTTAACAATCGATGATAAGTTACATCAATTAGTAGGAGATACCCCTAAATTTACATATAAGAATACCAAATCTTTGAAACGTCTATTATGTTATGAGAAAAAAGAGAAACAGCAGGTAGAATCAGCTAGGAAAGGGACCTACTCATGTATGACTTATAATCAATGTTGTTTCATATTAAATAACAACAAGTTTATTCATCCAGACACTGGAAAAGTATACTATTTTGATTTCTATGCAGATTGTCGGACACATGATTTAGTCTATTTAGCAGTATGCACAAAGTGCACCTTTCTATGTTGGTATGACAAATAGAACTCTTAGAGAACGCATAAGACAACATACTTATGCTATTAATAGGGAAGATGAAAATAATGCTCTGGCCAAACATGTTATAGATAAAGGTACGACACACAAATTTAAGTTTATGGTCATAGAATTGATACATCAAGATACTAGTTTAGGTGATTACAAGAATTATACTGAACAAAGAGAAATTTGATGGATCATGAGGCTGCAGGCAAACAAAGCCTCCGGTTTGAATGACAAAATTTCTTTGAAACCCTTTCTGAGTGCAAGGGGTTTTAAGCATTGAAGCTTACATGTACATACTGTTTAGCTATATGGTACATTTTTTCATTTTATATTTATATTTTTCAATATTTAATACATTTTCCTATAAGTGTTTATATATATATATATACATACACATTTATTTTTTGTTAGACATTTATTCTATATCTGATTTGTCACACAACTCCAGATCAACTTGCCTGGTATATATTATGATGGTTTTATTTGGATACTGAAGCAAGTCTATAGTGACCCCCTTTTTATTAATAATTTTGCTCTAATGATATATTTTTTATAGTTGTATAAATGTATTTTTAACAGTGTACATTTTTAACAGTATTTTTAACATTATTATCAACAGCATTTTTATATACATTATGTACATATTTAAAAGATTCTATGAAATGTTTGTTTCTTTATCAATTTATGTGACCACAAGGCTGGATTTATATATATTAGTTCTCATTCATACATACTTAGATAGTAATACTGATTGGTTTAATAGTTAATTGAATGATGCTTTTATATGCAGTGTCTGTTGGTTTTTGAACAGTCTGATGAAGCATTTTTTGAAATGTGAACGCTTACTGGATTGAAACATTTCTTTATTTTTATATTTTTATTTTATTTTTGACAAATAAAGGTCAGCTTCTTATTGTCGTGGTGAGCCTCAGTGAGTTTTTTCCATTGGACTTTGTTTATATGCTTTTCCGAGGCACTTTGCCCTTGCTGGTTGATTTGATACAGGAGTTTCATCATGGAAACTATCTTCAGCAAGTTGATATGATTCGGGAAGACACTCATTGCTTTGGGAAGGTTACATTTGTTTTCCTTATAATGTTTCCTAATGATATTGGAGTCAAGGCAGGATGAACGTTAGTGCACTTTTACCTACTGAAACCTTTTTACGCACTGCAAAGATCCGCTTAAACTCGGCTATTAGCAATGCAGCCATACGCCTTCTGGCTTATTTAGTTTTGTATGGATTATGTTTGAATTATGATGACAATAACATATTAATCAAGAATTGCAATGCAGTATTATGGTCTGTTTATAATACAACTCAGTGTCAGTCAGCGGCAGTTAATTCACTTGGCAAATACAGTTACTTAGCCTGCTAGAATAGTCTCAAGGTTATAATAATTCAAGGAATTCTTAATAATTTTAATATAAAACATGTAATTTTGCTACACTAATCAATGAATATGGGTGATTTCTTCATGCAGTGGGGCATCTATAGGGACAGTTGCTACAGATCCAGTCCAAGACTGTGTGGTTACCTGTAATTAGATCTGACCTAGTAGGATCAGTGGGTAATTGTGAAAGTGGCATTCCATTAAGAATGCTTAGTGAGAGTTCTGCCCCCCCCCCGATGACACATTTGAAAGCCAAATATTCCAAACAGTAATACATAATAGCTACAAAAATGTAGAAGAATTGTCAGATGTAACTAAAGCATATATTCTGAATTAGTTGTGGTGAATAGTGATTAAACACAGTGTAATATAATATAATATAATAAAATATAGTATAATATAATATAATATAATATAATATAATATAACATAATATAATATAATATAACATAACATAATATAATATAATATAATATAATATAATATAATATAATATAATATAATATAATATAATATAATATAATATAATATAATATAATATAATATAATATAGTATAATATAATATTATATAATATAATATAATATAACATAATATAATATAATATAGCATAATATAATATAACATAACATAATATAGCATAATATAATATAACATAATATAATATAATAATATAATATAATATAATATAATATATTATAATATAATATAATATAACATAATATGACAGTTAATATTAAAATGGAAAGGGGGAGACAGATTACTTAGACAGGACCAGTACTGGAAAGGTGCAGGAACCATGGGAACATTGTATGATGGGGTTATAGGTTCATATGTAGTTACGAGGCTACTGGCCCTTGGGCCTATATAAGCCTAGCCAAAAAGGTACCCTGGCTTTCGCCACCCAAGAAAATTATTTTCCTGTGCCCCTGTTAGAAAGGAAATATGGTATAGGAGATGGTAACTAACCATTCAAGTGATAGAAGGAAGAATGGAGTTACAGTAGAAATTCATAATGAACAGAAGTAATGGATGTCTGCTACAAGTGCCTAGGTGATGAGCTGGCAATATAAGTGTCTTGATAATTTACATTTTAAAAAATTACCTTGTCTGATAAGTGGTAGCTTGTTAATTCATCATACAGTGGTAATAAATCTGTGGGTAGATTAAGTTCTTAGTAACTGTAATATGTCTGTGGTGTAATTGTTATCTAGGGATCTACAATCTAGTGTAAACAGCACTGCTCCCCTCTGTTCCCATTTGACCTGTTTGCAGTGTACTAATAGAACCACTGACATGTTGTGAAAAATATATTCAAGAGTCTGAGCAGATACCGTGTGGCAAAATTAGACGTTCCTGCACTACTGTTTATATTAATGCCAAGCCAGACCTTTTCTGTTTGATGCATACTGAATTAAATTCCCTAAGGCAGAATGTCTTAAAAAAGATATTCAACATATTCCCTGGCTTTCTGCATCACCCATAAACATAAGTTCCATTTTAGTAAGTCTACACACACTGACACACATATGAATGTTTTATATAGATAGCTAGCTAGCTAGCTAGAGAGAGAGAGAGAGAGAGAGACAGAGACAGAGATGTGTATATATTAGTTTAGAAATTAGGTTTTAAGTTTTAAAGTGCATGAGTTCCCCTTTTAATCTCAAACTCTCAAACTCATTATGTCTGTTAAACTGTAACTGCAAAAATGACTGCACTGGTTAATAATAGACCAAGCAATGCTGTTATAAATGATCAACAACATTTTTCCATTTATGAATGTAATGAAGCTCTTATAGCTACGACTGCAGCATTTTTCAGTCTGTGCAACGTTCTTCTCATACCAAGCTATCAGTGGTTAGCACAAGTAAATCTTCATACTGGATTTTACACCCAGTTCTTTGCCACTTAAATTCAGTGAGAATCCCTTAGCTGTGCTGGAGAAGGTTAATAGAGTCCACTTACTCTTAACAGTGATTTAATTTCTAATGAACCAGGTAATAAGTTAATTAGAAAAAATGACTGTAATTCTGTAGAGCCATTTTGCCTTACAAACAACCGTCAACTCAGACAGCCCAACATGGTTAAGTCAGATGAACCGCTTAAAAAAATCATGTTGAATAACAGTGGCCCCAATGTGGCTTTCTGTCAGGCTCTGCTAAGTAGTTCCATATAATCAGAGTTGTAAATTCCGATGACCACCTGTTGTGTTCTTACTCACACCAGTTAGAAACCCAGTTTATTGTTTAAGGTTAGTGATATGAACATGTGAAGCTTTAATTATGCACAGATGGAGTTCTGTGTCAAATGCTGTTGTCAAGTCTAAATAGACTGCCCATACAGTAAATCCTAATCTTAAATCTAATGTCTCACTCAGAGTAAAATGTTATTACTTTAGTCAAGCAAGCTCTGCCAAACTCTAGGTTGGTCAATGTACACTAGAATGGACTAGTTTCTAGCTGCTATTAATTTTTTTAGCATTAAGCACGTGAAGGTTTTCTCAACAGGAATTTGAGACTTATTCTTCTTTTAAACATTGCTGTAATGTAAGAATATTGATATTCTAGGGCACATCATCATTCCTCCCTGACCTACTGAGTAAGAAATGTACTAGTTTCATCAAGGGAAGTCCACTATTCATCATGAACATCCCATGTACCCATCAGGCCACAGAGAAGCAGAATTGTTTGTCCTTTTATAGGTACTTAATGATTGTTTCAGTTCTTTACTTTTATTGAGCATGCCTCATTTTCTTATAAAAACAGAATGACACCTGTTGGAAAAATCCAGGCTTACAAAATTGTAAATTGCGATTATTTTGAAAAAAAATGAAATGTAGGCTTGCTGAAATCACTGCTTGTATATAACATTTCTGGTTTTCAGTAATTTTTCCATTGGATCCCAAACCAAGTCAACTGAATAAGTTAAGGTTGCTCACATCCATCCATCCATCCATCCATCCATCCATCCATCCATCCATCCATCCATCCATCCATCCACAACCCCTTTTACCTATTTTTGCACATGGGGTCAGGGTGTCGCTTCAACAGTGACAATCATCTACAGCCAAGGTTTATACCACCAGGTCCTAGCCCTGCTATCGTAGTTCTTCCACACCACACTCACACTCATACTCATATCTATAGCCAAATGAGTGTGTCCAATCCACCTGCTGCATGTCTTTGGAATGTGGGAGGAAAACAGAATGTGGGAGGAAACACAAGTGAATTCAGGGAGGACATGCAGACTCCACACAGAAGGCACCGCAGCTGAGAATCGAACCAGGGACCCACTCTGTTACTCCCAGAAGGTGATTAATTACAGTCAATACAAAGAATCTTATAAATGGGTTTGATGAGCATGATGTGCTATAGTTATGAATCCCATACTAATGTTTTAGAACTTAAATGCTTCACATGGTAATGTTACTTAAGAAAGTTGACCCTCCCACTGCAATACATATGAAAGAATTGTCTCTGTCTTATGTGGTAGTAGTTACCTCACTTCTCAGTTTGGGCTGAGGGATGAACATGTATCTAAGGATGAAGACACCAGTGGTCTGCCTTATGTGGTTGTACTTATCTCACTTCTCAGTTTGGGCTGAAGGATGGACATGTATCTAAGGATAAAAACACCAGTGGTATAGACAAGTATGGGTGGACAGTATTTCTACAATGAAAAGGGCTATGTGTTTTGGGTGCAAGGCTGCTGTGCATCATGAAATACAGGATTTTTTTTCTGGATTACAATAAAGAAGACAAATGCACATACTTCAAAAAGAGATGAAAGACCCAAGATCTTGGTGTCCCTTGTTAGTTTTGATGTGTTGATCCGGGGTCAGGATCAAATAGACTGTCAATGTCAAAGACAATTACAGAGTATCCCATGGATACACCCTCTGTAAGTGCTTCATTCATTGCATGAGCTACAGCACTACTGATGGAGTTAAGCAATCACCAGAGAATATTGCTTTAGTTTTTAACAATACTTTCATACACAACTGAACTCTGTTGAAGCAGATAGAGAGAATAGTGCATTAGAAAAATAAAGCTTACCTTTCTATGTTACTTACCACTTTAATGGCCAGGTGTAGTATGAGATTGTGTGGAACTTGGCCCCTGGAACAGTCTCCAAGTTTAGCCCTTTGGGGTATGGAGGGGTTGTGTTCCACAAAAAGATGCTGTGGCACCAGTTCTCTGCCACTCAGTCTGGTCACTTGTCTTTGATCATCCATCCCTCTCTTGTCAAAGGACTGGCCTGTCATCTTTCTTACGATGAAAGACTGTTCTGGCATCACCTCCTATTGTTACTGATTGTTTTTTCATCTTTTTCAGGGTGTAGAAGTATTAATCTAGCTCTGAAAATGGTTTTGATTGTCCATTTTACTATTACTACCTGTCTGCTCATGTCAAATTGTGCGTCAGATAAGCTGAGCAGGAAAAGGGCAGATCCTCACAGATGGAAACTAGATCAGGGGAGGATTTGATCCGTCTGTGGGTAGTTCTTCAAGTGGACCTCTTTGCCTCTTCTCTGAACAATTAGCATTTGGGGGTTATCCCAATAAGGTAGTCAATTGGTCCAAATTATATTTTTTGTGGTGGTAAGATTTGTATGTTACCATCTCACACAATTGTAAAGCACTATAAGCCATTCAACTGTAGAAAGTGGTGTGTGTACTTTCTTCAGGTTCCATTCTTTATGTTAACAACATACCACTGAGTCTCATTTCTTCAAGCACTATAGTCTACTTGTCACTTGCCACTGGACACTTTCTTACTTAGTGGTAATTCATCTCATTTGCTTCTCACTTATATGCTGACATTGTGTTTGCATAGTTGGTTTCAATAAATCTCATTTGGAACCCATTTTTCTAATCAGAGTCTTATTGCCAGTGTAAGTGACCTATATTTATGGTATTATGATTAGCAGAAAAAGAAAGTTTCTTATCACATGTTGTAAGGGCATATCACTGGGACTTATTTCTTTACCTGCTTTTTTGAATTCCTGCACAAATATTACATCTAGTTCATTTCTGGATACATAGACAGTTCAGATGCCATTTCACTTCATAAATGGCCCGAGTTTCTGTGACTTGAAATGCAGATAATCACAATGTGACTGTGTTCAGACAAGCCATTTCTTGCAAGTATCATTCTTACCACTGATAATATTTTTGTAATTATCACTCACTCCATGCAGTTTATTTGTAGGCACCATGAGTGTTCATCTATTGACAACAGGAAAACTGTGCTCTTATGAGACCCTCCAAGATCAACATAAATATAATATCTTGGTACAGATTATTTTTGCCATAGGTGGAGGAATGTTGACAGTGGCATAGTTTGAGACCATTTGGCATGTACCATAAATTTTGGCTAAATCTTCAGTTTCTGTAAAATGTCAGGCCACCAAACAAAAGTATGGGAAAATAACTTTATTGTTTCTATGTACAAATCATTTATAACATCCAGCACTCTGGAATGTAACTTGGCTGAATGCACAGAGTAACATTTGATGGCACACAGGCAGCTGTTCTTCACTAGCAAAAAATTCATGGCGTGATAGTTATCACCATAGCTCACTTCTACAACTATATCATATACTTGAGGCAGTAATATAGTTATCACCATAGCTCACTTCTACAACTATATCATACACTTGAGGCAGTAATATAGTTATCACCATAGCTCACTTCTACAACTATATCATATACTTGAGGCAGTAATATAGTTATCACCATAGCTCACTTTTACAACTATATCATACACTTGAGGCAGCAATATAGTTATCACCATAGCTCACTTCTACAACTATATCATACACTTAAGGCAGTAATATAGTTATCGCCATAGCTCACTTCTACAACTATATCATACACTTGAGGCAGTAATATAGTTATCGCCATAGCTCACCTCTACAACTATATCATACACATGAGGCAGTAATATAGTATCACCATAGCTCACTTCTACAACTATATCATACACTTGAGGCAGTAATATAGTTATTACCATAGCTCACTTCTACAACTATATCATACACTTGAGGCAGTAATATAGTTATCACCATAGCTCGCTTCTACAACTATATCATACACTTGAGGCAGTAATATAGTTATCACCATAGCTCACTTCTACAACTATATCATACACTTGAGGCAGTAATATAGTTATTACCATAGCTCACTTCTACAACTATATCATACACTTGAGGCAGTAATAAAGTTATCGCCATAGCTCACTTCTACAACTATATCATACACTTGAGGCAGTAATATAGTTATCACCATAGCTCACTTCTACAACTATATCATACACTTGAGGCAGTAATATAGTTATCACCATAGCTCACTTCTGCAACTATATCATACACATGAGGCAATAATATAGTTATTGCCATAGTTCACTTCTACAACTATATCATACACTTGAGGCAGTAATATAGTTATCACCATAGCTCGCTTCTACAACTATATCATATACTTGAGGCAGTAATATAGTTATCACCATAACTCGCTTCTACAACTATATCATATACTTGAGGCAGTAATATAGTTATCACCATAGCTCACTTCTACAACTATATCATACACTTGAGGCAGTAATATAGTTATCACCATAGCTCGCTTTTACAACTATATCATACACTTGAGGCAGTAATATAGTTATCACCATAGCTTGCTTTTACAACTATATCATACACTTGAGGCAGTAATATAGTTATCACCATAGCTCGCTTTTACAACTATATCATACACTTGAGGCAGTAATATAGTTATTACTATAGCTCACTTCTACAACTATATCATACACTTGAGGCAGTAATATAGTTATCACCATAGCTCGCTTTTACAACTATATCATACACTTGAGGCAGTAATATAGTTATCACCATAGCTCGCTTTTACAACAATATCATACACTTGAGGCAGTAATATAGTTATCACCATAGCTCGCTTCTACAACTATATCATACACTTGAGGCAGTAATATAGTTATCACCATAGCTCGCTTTTACAACTGTATCATACACTTGAGGCAGTAATATAGTTATCGCCATAGCTCACTTCTACAACTATATCATATACTTGAGGCAGTAATATAGTTATCACCATAGCTCACTTCTACAACTATATCATACACTTGAGGCAGTAATATAGTTATTACCATAGCTCACTTCTACAACTATATCATACACTTGAGGCAGTAATATAGTTATTACCATAGCTCACTTCTACAACTATATCATACACTTGAGGCAGTAATGAGTCATTTCTGTTTCCTTCTCCATACCAGAATTCAACACAGAAAACTCGGTAACAACTGATATGTAGCTAATATCGAATGGATCTATGGTTGTTGGGTACTCAGAAGTTTCATAATAACAGTTTTTATTTAATTTAAGAATGTATTTTTCTGCTGTTTGAATGGATGTTGTTATGTCATTTGTCAAATTTCCCTTATAAAAGAGCCTCCTTTGTATTCTTTCACAAGACATCTCATGCAAAGTCATAGGTATGATGAGGCAAAAGGGACAGATGCCTGGGTTGCAAGCTGTTTGTGGGCACACTGGCACAGCAAAAGAGTTGCTGACTGGTCCAGCATCAGTGCTGATTGGTAAAGCAGTATCATTGCCATTTAAGTAGCAATGATTTGAATTACAGCTGATAAAATGGTGTACTGAATACAATCACCATGTTTGTATTCCTACAATAGTCACAGTACTGAAAGAAGGCAAAGAGCTGCTATGTAGAAACAGACTGTCTATTTTTTTCTCTTTTGCTCTCCTCAGTTCTGGTAGGGGGAGTGTGCCAATTGAGTGTTGGATTACCCAGGCCAGGATGCCATTTTGTCTCAGCTACCACTCTGATGCCATGCACAAATCTATCTCCTTTCATTTGTAAGTTTTTTTTCAAACTTGCAATTCTCATATAGTCTGCGTAGTTGTTATATGTCACAAAATGTGTTCACACGTTACTCAAGTTCTCTTAAGAAACTGAAAATTATCTGCAGTTGTCAGAAGGTATACATGTAAATGTTAATTAAAGACTTCTACATATTTTTTGAATGACTTTTCAGATGGTTCCATTGATTAATTGGTGCTACAAAGCTACAATTGCAAAAACTGTCACCTATTCAGTTTGGCAGTAGGAGCATTTTCTTAGACTCTGGAGTGTCATTTGATAAAATGCAACGTTCTGACAGTAAAAATTAATTAGTCCCCTCTAAAAGCATCAAAAATATTGCTATAGCAAACATACTTGTTAATTTTAAAGAATGAGGGAATGTTCAGTCATTATATTCTTTAGGGATTCCTGATGCTCCCAAAACAATATTCAAGAGCTTTTTATGAAGTCTATTGTTGATCTGAAACACTCAGTGCCCATTTCTGTGTATTTCAGGAATCATAGATCACGTAAATAGAAAAAGGAATGTAAAGGATATCTGCTAGAGAGAGAGCCTTAGACGTACTGTGAACTGTAACATATTTACAATGATGAGTTTTAATTAGAAGAAATGAAAGCTGTTAACAGAGATGATTTAGAGGTATAGTAATTATGTAGAGGTGTCGTGACAGGATGTTTGAATGGAGTCCAGCGGCAGCGACTACTACTCCAGTCATATTTTCCTTTCGGGGTTGAATTGTTTTGTGTGCAAAGATTAATGCTCAAGGGTGATGAAGTTAGTACCACTACACAAATGTGTGTTCAAATGCCGACGACATTTCCGGAGCTGCAGCTTGAAATGGCAAAATGCGAACAGAAAGAGCATGTGGCATTATCTATTGGTTGAATATGTCTGCAAATCGAACAGGTGATTCATGAGTTGGCTGTGGTATATGTGACGTGTTTAGAACTTAGACAGAAAAAGAGGACCCAGTTTGACATGCAATTCCTTGAGCGACAACGTATTAGGTGTTGATGTATTCCAGGACAACAATTTCAATTTCTTGTTGTATGTTTATCATAACTCCAAGTATCCTTTGGCTGTTCTTTTAAAAGATAGAAGAGAACAACTTGTGCTAATAGTACTGAAAGCAGGTTTTTTTCTCAAGCATTGAATATCTGAGCAAGTGGTGCATCATAATGGCCCAAAACTCCCAGACAGGAGTTTAAATCTTTTGTTAAAGCAAGAAAAGTCACACAATAAGCTTAAAGTCTGTGATGCCCACAGTCAAATGGTCAAGTAGAAAGAATGATCTGAACAACAAATTGCCTTCTAAGAAATTTTCACTTTTTTAGCAAATGTGGCCTGACTGTTGTTTATCTCGGTTAGAAAACAATATTCCAGTCTATAAAAATTTCTCGAGCACAACTACTAATTGGCAAAAAAGTTAAGATCAAAGTTATCTGCTTTACTTACATTTAGTCCTAGACAGTAGGCAACCAGTGTTAGAGCTGTTGCACAAGAGACTACTGAAATAGCAAATGTTTTATGACAAGATGGCGAGAAACTTATCTCTATCTGTATAAGACAAGATGGTCAGATTGGTCCTAGAGCAGACCTTAAGACACAAAATGTCAGTTCAGACTACTGCAGCTGTTCATCGTATCCAGCTGAGCTCCTGCACTGTAACAGGTCATAATGTGCAGATGTACAGGAAACATCTGCCACACTTGTTAAAGCTGCCAGTTACAGTTCGAAGTCAACAACAAATGAGAAGAATTACGACTCAGCAGAAGTTATATTAAAGTCACATTCAGATTCATGGGCTTCAGCTACAAATACAGGCCTGAAGGCAGTGCTTCTACATTATCAGAGCTACCTAAACCCAGGGGTATTACTGCTGCAAAATTGACTGGTGATAGCCAAAGTAAGGACAGCTGCAAGCTATCTAATGACTGTAAATATTGCATCAGATATATGCATCTTATGAAAAAGCTGTTCACATATGAAGAGTATGGATAGTGCCTAACAGTCTGGTGCATGAAATCACATTATTGGTGCATGACTCATATCTTATAGTCGGCCTTTAAAGCAGTATAAATATTTGTTCAATTGCATATAATATTATTAGCAGTAGTAGGGTATGTAGCATCTGTAAAAGGGAAGCCACTTATCTCAGTGCTATTTCTTTAAATAGTCAGTAATTCTTGGCTGTGAGGCATGTAGCCTGGGCTGGCTCTAACATTAGCATCTTAGTGGTGTTTGTCTATGTATAATGTGGTTCTATGTTTGTTTTTCTTTTTCCTTGAACCGTTTTAACTGTATGTTTAACATGACTTTTCATTTGGCTATCTGATCAGTACCTTTCAATTAATATTTCTGCCTAAATTGTCAGATTTCTCTTATGTAAATGCACATACAACTGCCACCAAACTCTGCTCTGTGTTTATGCCTGACAAACTCTCTTACTCGTGTTATACAATCCATTTCTAAAACATTGTTTCCCACTGCACAGTGCACAAAGCTAACAAACGGT
This sequence comes from Protopterus annectens, assembly GCF_019279795.1. Classification (NCBI taxonomy): domain Eukaryota; kingdom Metazoa; phylum Chordata; order Ceratodontiformes; family Protopteridae; genus Protopterus; species Protopterus annectens. The sequence goes on along the minus strand of NC_056733.1, from coordinate 35,351,370 downwards.
TGTATTTCTGAATTTAATTACAATGCATACATTGTTTCCTCTGTAATTAGTGACGCAATGTTTGTTCTTATTATAAAACGCATCCCTGGTTGAGACTGCATATGGTCGACCTTTCATCAATACTCTATCCCAGTTAACAAAATTAAATATAGATCTAACAATACATGTATGCATGTCTATGTATGTGTGAACTAGAACATGTTACTTCAAGATGGTACACTTATACACATATGTATATGCATCACCTAGAATACATGGTATATGTAGATGGTACACATATTTACATCTGCGTATGCATACCTAGCTGACATGATATATCCAGTTGGTACAAATATACACATTTGTGTATACATAACCTAGCACACATGATATACCCAGATGGTACACATATATACATCTGAGTATGCATAACCTAGCACACATGATATATATATCCAGATGGTACACTTATATACATCTGTGTATGCATAACCTAGCACATGTGATATATGTGCAGATGGTACACATATGTACATCTGTGTATATATAACCTAGCACATATGATACAGATCCAGATGATACACTTATATACATCTGAGTATGCATCGGCTAGCACATACAGTATGTACAGATAGTTTACAGACACACACACACACACACACACACACACGCACAAACACACACGCTCTCACATGCACATGCACACACACATTTATGTATACTATCTGTACACATTTAAGCATGTATGTGCATGTAAGAACTAACACATAGAGCACTACTCACTAAAATGAACTTTTTCCTTGGTGTTGCTTCACATCCAAGCTGATTAAAGTCAGCCCAAGTAGAAATATAAAGTGATACTTTCTAATCAATTGATAAACAATCCTTCCCTCCAGCTTACAGTATAGAAAACATGCAGTCAGATATCTTTGAACACGTGTGGATAGTTCCCATTCATTTGTCCATTATGTTGCAGCAGTGGATAGGAAGTTGTATAACCTTGTTTAACAAAATGAAAAAAAAAGATATATCTTCAAGGTCAAAGGACAGTCTTATCCCATTGTATTCTGAATTGACTGGGCTTATCATAAAATACAGTGTTCCCTTTTGAATGCATCTTGCTAGACACATCAAACAATTAGACGGACCGCAGAGATTCCTAACTAAGAAGATCAAGGGCTTTAACTTTTCCTTTAAACTGAAAGCTCTATCCCTGTATTCAGCATGCTATAGACTCCTTAGGTGTTATATACTGAGCTTCATGGGCCATAAGGGACCCAATCGTACAGGTCCTCTTATACCTTCATAAATCAGACCATCATATAAATACTTGGACCAGAGACCTAAACCTACTTAAACAAATAAACAAGACAAAGTGGGGAGAAAACTTTGTCATGCAGCACCCCCCCTTCTCTTGAACAGCCACTTTCTACAAACTAAGCAGTGAGATTCGCTATCTTCCTTAAGAAGGGAGACAGATGACTGGATGGACATTAATAAATTCACCCTGCTGTGACCAGCTTCTCCCTACTTGCCGAGGAACATAAGACCTAGAGTGGGTGTTGACAAAGTCTTAATGGCCTCCAGGCTAGCTATGATGCTACAGTTCTACATTAACTCTTTGCAATGGGTACCATCTAATCATTCTATCATCGAATGATTGCTGTGGCTTTAGATATAACAAGCCGGTTATATGCAAGCATATGCAGTAAACAGCTCAGTAAAATACATTTATTTTATACATTTATTTTATTTTTCTGCATCCTGAACCTCATATAGAAAGAAAGGTCACTACATCTGCTTATTATGGGAAATATATTTTCAGACAGGTATAAAGTGTATCCAAAATGAAACAGAATAATGAATTAAATATGTAGGGAATGGGTATGTGGATTTGTGATAGGTTTGATGAATGCATGCATGTGCAGACAGCTTGAAAGACACACACACACACAAATTTCTATTCCTAGTTTTCTTCTGTACAATTATTTTTCTATTTGCTCAAATATTATTTTGATACCACGAAAAGCTTTCTTGCTGATTGACAGCCATGTGACCAAGTGCTGACTTCTATGTTTTTTAGACCTGTAACTCACTAAATAATCAGGTTTACAGAGTGACTTACTAGGTGCAACAGTTTCAACACACACACATCAATGTTGCTGTCATTGCCAGTTGTCAGATAAAAGCATTTTTAACTGAAACTTTTTTTTGAATAATAAAAGCATAGTTAGAGAAGAGTTGCATATGAAATGAATATGTTGATTTGGAGATATCAATAGCTATATATAAACGAAGGTGTGATAACTATAGCTGCAAAAAAGAAAGCAAAACTGAGATGAAAACATAGTTCAGTATCACCTAAAAAAGCAGAAGTAGGCAAAATAACTCATTTTCTGTACACAGACATTATCAGGTGAAACAAGACTGGGCAAGACATTGCAACTGTACTGAAGGTTTGCTTGTAGTCACATGGATAATATCCGCCAGAATATAGTAGGTCCTAGATAAGGAAAAAGAAAACACCTTTGAAAATGTATTCATGAAAAATACCTAAAGAAGGGTTTATTTTGAAAGTGCTGGAATAATGTGAGTTAATTTCAAAGTAGTAACTTTAATGGGAAGAAAACACCATAATAGGAAGAAAATGTAGCCAGTCACTGAATACTACATTTGAAGTCGCATGGTGATGTGTAACCAAATTAGAAAGGAAACAGAAAAACAGAAGCATAAGTTACTGCAGTAATTTCAATTTTAGCTTCAGTTTTAGTTGCACAGGATTATCTTTGTGGATATACTTACAGAATCCTCACAAACAGTTGAGGTGTTGTTGATACTAGTGCTGTTAAAAACAGTTTAGTCACCTAACATAACATAAAGACAAAAGCATTTATAGTGAGTATTGTGGCTTATAATGTTATGACTAATAATAAGCAAGAGCTATGCCAGCTTACAAATGAAAAGGTATAGATTTCAGCAAGGTGATTATTGGATCAAATCTGCCTCACTTCATTAATAATATATATGTAAAAACATGGCAGGCCTGCCAACACAATAAATGAGTTTATGTCTGCAATATTGGTGAGATTTGAAAATCATCAGAAGCTTGTGGGTGTCAGGCTGTAAATGAAAGAGATGAACACTCTGAAGACAGTCTTGCCTCATCCTAGGAGGAGGCTGAAATGGGTTTGATATACTAGAAACTGCTCCTGCAGATTGAGAGGAGTAGCTGTGCTCCAAAGGAGCTGAACAGATATCACATGATTGTTCCATGCAGTGCTCCACTAGTGCAGTGCACTGTGTGAGGCGAATGGATGTGATAGCATTGCTACATGCACAACTCATGTTATTGTGCTGGAGAGCTAAACAGATATGACAGCGTTATTACATGCACAGCTCACACTGGTGCACTGAGAGAAACAAGCAGATGTAAACAAGTCATACCAGCACACTGTGAGAGCTGAACTAATGGGTCATTGTTACATGCACAGCTCATGCCAGTTAGCTGGGGGAGCTGAACAGATGTGACAGTACTGTTACATGCACAGCTCATGTTAGAGAGCTGGGAAGCTCAAGAAATGTGACAGTATTTGCTACATGCAAAGGGCATGTTAGTGAGATGGGAAGCTGAACAGATGTGACAGTGCTGTTACATGCACAGCTCATGTTAGTGAGATGGGAAGCTGCGCAGATGTGGCAGTGCTGTTACATGCACAGCTCATGCTAGTGAGCTGGGAAGCTGAACAGATGTGACAGTACTGTTACATGCACAGCTCATGTTAGTGAGCTGGGAAGCTCAAGAAATGTGACAGTATTTGCTACATGCACAGGACATGTTAGTGAGCTGGGCATCTGAACAGATGTGACATTGCTGTTACATGCACAGCTCATGTTAGTGAGATTGGAAGCTGCACAGATGTGACAGTGCTGTTACATGCACAGCTCATGTTAGTGAGCTGGAAAGCTGAACAGATGTGACAGCACTGTTACATGCACAGCTCATTAGTGAGATGGGAAGCTGAAGAGATGTGACAGCATTTTTACATGCACAGGAAATGTTAGTGAACTAGCTATCTGAACAGATGTGACAGTACTGTTACATGCACAGCTCATGTTAGTGAGATGGAAAGCTGAACAGATGTGACAGTATTTGTTACATGCACAGGTCATGTTAGTGAGCTGGGCAGCTGAACAGCTGTGACAGTACTGTTGCATGCACAGTTCATATTAGTGTATTGGGGAAGCTGACTGAACAGATGTGACTATATTGTTGCATGTCCTGATAATTTACAAGGTCAGAAAGATTGAATGAGGCTTCTCTTGCATGATTTATGTTGTGGCTGGTCTATCCCGCTGCACAACCATCCATGCCCTACATGACAAAACTGCTGAAGCCTACAGAGAACCCTACTCATTACTGCACTGTGAACCCCTGCAGATTCTCTGTTATGGAAATTGCTTGTAATACCACAAAGGAAATACTTCTGCCTCACAGCTCTAGGGCCCAGCATTCAGTTTTGACTTAATGTCACTGTCTTTGCTGGGTTTACATGTTCTTCCCATAACTGCATGGGTTTTCTTACGAGTACTCCTGTTTCCTTCCACCACCCAAAAACATGCCAAAAGACTGGCTACACTTAATTGTCTTTGTATTTAGCAGCATAAACTGGAGAATTTGTCATAAATTCTCTGTATTTACATGCTGCATTTAACCAGTGTGAACTAGAGAATTTGTCATAAACAAAACTGCAACTGAAAGAAAGGAAATGTTATTTCACTGAGAAAGGACATTGTCCTTTGTCATTTTAAATTTTGTTCCAAGGCATGCTATGAGGCTGTGCTTAGTCTAGCTGGTGGAAGGTACAACAATAGCTGCTTTGGATAAGTTCTCAGTTTTATTCTGGATGCACTGTGTAAGGGCAATTTTAGTGACATGCAATGGGAATAATGGAACCTCTTTAAAGAATTTAATTTTTTTTTCAGGAGGGCAACCTCAGGAATATACTATCTGTGTTAATTAAATATCTTATTAAGATATTATATACATTTTTCAGTAGATGGACTTATCAGCAATCCAGTTTTGTAACATGTCATTTCAGTATTACAGATATTGTTACATTTCCCATTTTTGTATGCAATAAGCATAAGGTTAGGGGTTGGTGTAATGGTTAAGGTGCTTACCTCACAGACACAAGGTACAGTGTTTGATTCTCACATATGAAAGGGAAATTGGCTTGGCTTGAAATGGCCCACAAGGGGAGATAGCTAATTACTCTTACTTATGAACATTTGTTGAGGGTTGGTATAATGTTTAAGGTGTTTAACTTGCTGACACAAGTTATAGGCTATGATTCTCACTTTTGAAAGAGAAACAGTGGTGGCTCGTGCTATAGGACTACAGGACTGCAGCCCCCCCATCTGTAAAAGAAAAATAAAAATAAATTGCCTCCCACGTTAATAGAATAAAATAAAAAAAAAATCACGAGTCTCGGAACTCCAACTCCACGCATGCGTGCTTAGTTCCTGACTGCTGTGTTAGGCAGTCCAGAACTACACGCATGCATGCGTGCTTTTCCTGAACTCCAGACTGCTCTGTTAGGCAGTCCGGATAGGGAAGGAAAGGAAATCCACCCCCTGCCGGCCCAGAAGTCTGTGCGATGATGACCGCACAGACCGGAAGAACACCGGACTGCATCACCCGCAGGCTGGGGGCTCCAGCCAACTCACTTCTCATGGGAAAAGCAGAACAGTCTGCGAAGGCTGCTATGGAGGAGGACAGGTGATTGGTGGGCTGCTATGGAGGACTTAGCTGCCATGGAGGATTGGATCTGCTGGAGGTAGGGTGTGTGTGTGTGTGTGTGTGTGTGTGTGTGTGTGTGTGTGTGTGTGTGTGTGTGTGTGTGTGTGTGTGCATGTGCGTGTCTGAGTCTGTGTATGTGTATGGACTGAACAAGAAAATCAGTAGCTGTGAGGCAGCTGTGCCAACTGCTGGACTAGTGTATTAGCTATGCTTAAGTTTCTTTTTTGTTAAATAATTATTTATTCTAATGGATATATCACGCTGTGCTTCAGACAGTCATCTCTGTACCAGTGTCATACTACCACTCAACTTTTTGGTGCAAGAATCCCGGACAAAGCTAAAAATAATGACAGGACAAAGGACAAAAACTGGGGACAGATTTTAAATATTTATATTATAAACTTAACAAATTGCTAGAATAACACTTGTGTGTTCGGATGCCTTTTCTGCAGGATAGGAAGACTGAAACTCAAGTGCCTGTCATTATTCAGTGATTTCACTCCTCAATGATTTTACAGGAAGCCACAAATTTTATGAGGAACAGAACGATGCGAGCGTGATGGTGATCTGTGTTTCCTTCAACCAGTCTGCATGAGACCATCTGTGATAGTACAAATGTTAAAATAAATGCTGTTGCTATTAAATACAGTTTACCTGATACAAGCTGCTTTCTATTTCTATATATCTGTCTTAGAGACCATCTTTGATGTCAAAAATGTTATAATGAATGTTTTTACTATCACACAGAATTACCTATCTGAAAAAAGCTGCTTTCCTGACAGATTATTGTCATTATTTGCAGGATAAAAGCCCCATTTACATAAACTTGAGTCAACATTCTGTTGTGGAATACCTCATGTAAATTAGTTAAAACTCATTATTATGGCTATTTGATAAAACAAACTGATCTGTTTTATAGCAGACTTGAACCTGAAGAAGTTACTGCCACATACCTGATACCTGCCAGCACTCCATTTCATCTTGGAGATAGTTTAGACTGCATATATTCTGTGCCTGGATAATTTTTAAAACCATATTGCTAGAGTTTATAGACCTTGAGTTATATTTCATGATTCTTAAACTGTTATGAATGATTAATGTTTATGAAACATATGGCTTCTCCATGAATATCTCGATGTGTCACCATGTATTCTGTATATATTAATTAGTATTCCAATGTACAAATAAGAGGTGAACCATAAGGAATGCAACCATTGCTAACCATTATTGTTATTACCATTTTTTTAATGGATTAAAAACATATTTTCATAATGTTCTGGAAAATGTTGATGGAACTATTTATGTAAAATTATTTTCTTACACTGTTTGATGATTAGATATTAAAATGCAAATGATGGCATAACCCTGAGGTGGGTGAGGTAGCCTGCAATTTATGGATTGTTAAGATTTTTCTTGCAAGCCATAAGTATCATGTTTTAAATAGTTCTGCTCCTTATAGTCTAGGGTTTGGCATGTGAATCTTTGTAGAGCAGGAAGAAATGCACTCCTGAGAATGCATAAATCTTTGTAGAGCAGAGAGAGTTAAAGTCCTAAAAATGGGCTTAGGTGCTCAGTCAGATTAGAAACTGTGTCTGGCAGCTAAGAAAATCTTTGTTTATTTATTTATGTATTTATCTGTGCAGTGAAAAGGTGTCATTGTAGAAAATTATGCAGTTATGATAATGAGGGGTGGGGAGGAGAACATATAGCTGGGATGCCATAAGACTGGCAGCACAGAAAATATGTATTCATATTTATATAACTGGCAAATTAGTCCTTAGGATTTATTGTTTGTGAGCTGAAACTATGCAACAATGTTTACTTCTGGTACTTACAAAATTATTTCTAATAACTGCAGCTGAAGCTTTTCCCATTAAATATGGATAATGAAAAAGGAGGCACAACCTAAGTTCAACAAAAATGTATCTGTTAAGTGTATTATTAATGATGCCAACAGAGCAATAATAGTTTGAGGAACTTTGCTGCAAAACCTTACAGAATGACCTTATAAGTAAGAAAATATAAACAAAGGAACAATAGAAAGATGGAGAAGACAGTGAGCCCCAAGACAGACCACTACTACAGTAATCTTAAGGAAATGAGTCTGTGTAGATACATGATAAATCCATGGTGTACCAACCACGTGTAGTCTAGGAAGGTTATTTATTCTGGGTAATGGCCAGTGGATCATTTGGAATTATGGAACATCTACAAAAGGATGAAGAAGTCAACCAAGAAAAAATATTTGGACATGTCTGATAAAGATGATGTTTGAGAAAGGTGACTGTCATGAAAATGCAATGATGCATTCTGACATTGATATCGGGAGAGATTTCTGCACTGCTAATTAAAAGGCCCAGACTGGTAGACATAGCCATGTCATTTTTATAAAGAAAAAAAGTTGGCATAGACTGGCCTTTCTCCATGCCTTCTAGAGCTCATCTTAAAGGCTTACTATTATGACATTAAAAGTTAAACACATTGCTTTTCATAACACAGAGTCTAATTATTATTAATATTATTATTATTATTATTATTATTATTATTACTATTATTAATATTATTATTACTATTATTATTATTACTATTATTATTATTATTATTATCACTATTATTATTATTACTATTATTATTATTATTATTACTATTGGTATTATTATTACTATTATTATTATTATTATTATTATTATTATTATTACTATTATTATTATTATTATTATTATTACTATTATTATTATTATTATTATTATTATTATTATCAAGCCTGTGGCAGTTTTTCATATGTTCTCCAAGAAAAAAAATGATGATGAGAGTATCTCAAAACACTCCAGCTTTACTCCGTCGCACATCACCTACTCCGAGGTGATCTCTGCCTGACATACAAAGCTATGTCAAACCCAGAGCTGCTGGACATGCTACACCTAAAGAAATCCCAATCCCTCTGAGCTACAAACTGCAGGGACCTAACCCTTGTCGCCACAATAAACAGGACATGTTGGAGTGATAGATTCCATCCCAGAGACCTTCCATCCTCTGGAACAAGCTACCCACCTACATCAAGCAGAGTTCCTCACTAGCACTCTTCAACAAAAATCTTGATAAGTGAATGGGAAATAGGAAATTCACCCCGGGGATCAGTTCTGTGGCTCTGCTCGACAGGGGCACAGTAAAATAACCTTCTTGGGTGGTGTATGCCAGGGAACCTTGTTGATTAGGCTTACACAGGCCCGTGGGCTGAAAGCCGAGTACCTACCTATGAACCTATGAACCTACAAGGATTTAAACTTTCCCTGATCAGATACATGCTGCTATGTTCATCGCATCTTACAAACATTACATTCATATATTATTTATTTATTTGCAGTTTGCTTACCAGGATAGTCCACTGGGCCAAGAAGAGCCCATTTTCAATAGAGTCCTGGGGAGAAAAGCTCCGTAAAGACATTGCACAGTGTAAACAAATCATTAACAATTAAGTAGTAGGTTAGTAATACATTAGAACAGGTGATACAACTCATAAAGAGATTATACAAAGTAAACAAGTCCTTAACAAATAATTAATACAGTAATACAGGTGAAGAGACAATTAAAATTCACAGTTTTAGCAAATTTAAAAAGAAAAGACAAAAAGAAAACTTTCAGTAAATATTTACAAATATGTTTGTTCATACAGAGGAAATATAACAGTAAGGCAAGGGAGCTTTGCATAGGTATATTATGAGAGTTATGATAGGATAGGGTAAGTGGGACAGGGGAAGTTTAGTGTAGAGGTAAGCAAAGAGGGAATCGTAAGAAGGAGTAGCGTAAGAAGGAGTACAGTAAGAGGTAATGAAGTAAAGAGAAAGGTGGGTAAGGAGGGATTTTAGCTTAGTGCGAAGAGTGGGAAGGGGGGTGAGAAAACAGGATATAATACTGAGTTATGTGGGGTGAAAGCAAGAACATACCTAGTGGCATGTAAGATTGGAGTGAAGCAAGATTTTAAAGGAAGGGTGGTTACGGGTGGTACAGATGAGAGGTGGCAGGGAGTTCCAAAGGCGTGCTAGAGAAAAGAATAGTAGATGTCTGCCTGGTGGGCGGGGAGGTTTATGTAATTTGATCAGATTCTAGTTATTGGATCTTAGTAGTTGATTGGGTAGATGCATTTTGAAAGAGGAGGCCAAGGAGGGGCAGAAAGAGGGACTGAAGATCAGTTTGTGAGCATGAGTGAATTGAATGTGGGTAAGATGATTGGACAGCTCTAGCCAATTAAGTTTGTGAAAGTCATTGCAGTGGTGGGTAGAGAATTTGTAGCCTGTAGCAAACTTGGAGATTTTATTATATCTGGAAGACAGTTTTGTCTTTAGAGAAGAATGTAGGTTAGTAAGAAGTGGGGCACCATATAAGAGGGAAGGAATAACCAGAGTTATAGATTATTTTTATTTCAGAAATGCATGTAGATTTTTTTATTTTTGTCAGCTGTTCAAGTTAGCAGTACTAATATTAAAAAGTGTCCCTTCTTTGACAGGTTCCTAGCTGTATTGTGTGGCTATTTTATATTTTTGCATCACATTTTTGGTCCATTTTTCATAAAATTGTGTTTTTTGGCAAATTAGTGGCAAATCATTAAAGACTGAAGTTAGAAAATAATGACAGACATTTGAGTTTCAGATTTCATACCTTTCAGAAAATTCATACTAATGCAAGACCTACTATCCTATTATCTTTCTAAGTTTATAAGAGCAATATTTAAATTGTCCTTATTTTGGGGCCTTTGTCCCAATTCTATGTATGGCTCTGTCCATATTTCTTGTTCTGAGGTTGAGAGGTATGACAAATGTGTCAGGGCCATCACAGTCAGCCAGAGACATTTCAAATTGTGACATACTTGTTGCACCCCACTCCCCCATGTAGTGACTCTGGATGTGTCCAAGCAAGACAAGGAGCAGTTATGCAGTGTAAATGTGCAGAGTATTCCCCCATCCAAGGTAGACACAAGTGCTACTTTTATTCTGTCCTTGATTTTGCAGAATGTACTGGTTTCTGTCATATTTTTCTACTGTTGATTTATGCTTATTATTATTCATAAGGTGCCTGTTGGTCTGTGTTTAAGTAGCAATGCTTTATGACCATCAGGTAAGCTTGTCTGAGATTGTAAGATGCAAGTAAGCTTTAATAAGCATACTGTTAAAGAACTGCCAACATTGAAAGCCTTTCCGTTGTTGCCATGCAGAGAATACTTATATAACTAGATAATGTATAAGCCTTGGGTATTGAAATGCATATGACAGTATTTGTAATAAAGGACAGGATTACATTATTTTAAGATGCTCATTACATTTGTTGGAGACTTGAAGCCATCTTTGCAGGCTTTACCTGTAAACCAAACATAATGCCAATCCATCATGTGTGGTCCATTACCTGTACAGTAATCCTTTAAGCAATGTATCTTGAGCTTGTTTCATGTTTGCTTTTCATTTTTTACTTTGATCGTGTTTTCCCCATGAAACAAGTAGATAGTTGTTGTCAGGCAGCAGGTCTTTTTTGGATAAGAAACATTTTTACAAGTGAGGGTATCACAGAGATTGATACTTTTAGCATGTTACTTGGTACTTTAATAAAGCTGAATATAAATTAGAATTAGAACTGCAGTGCAAGGAGAAGTGGTTTGAGCTGAGTGCTGCTTGTTTTACTTATACTTGATTTTGACTGGCATTCCAACAATGTATTTAAAAATTAATTTATTTTTGTCATGCCTCACAACTTTTTTGTTTCCATCTAGATATTAAGTAAGTTGCCATGTAGCCAATGCATTGAAATATTTTTTTTCTTCTACACTTCATTTTGTCTTGATTGGACTCTCATAATGACGGTTTGGTGCCCAGGGCAGCGTATTTAATTAAAGTTACAGTTTTGTGGTTTTGAGCATAGCCCCTCCCCTTTCTGGTTGGCCACACCCCTTCCCATTGACCCCCACCTATTCAGTTGTCTCCTGCAGCCCCCCCTTTGATGTGAAGTCACCAGCTGCCACTGAAGAGAAATTGGTTAGGCCTACAATGGAAACTACCCTAGTACTTACCCATGAACCTGTGAACCTAAGAAAAGTCCAATATAGAACTGGCCCTAGTGGATACTATTAGTAACTCTGCTGGTCTTGGATAGACATGTAACACCTCCTCCACCATGAATTATTGCACCCTATTGATCAACCAGCATTTTACCATTGGATTACATGGGAATTGACACTTAATGTCAGTCATTTTGTTAGTTATTCTGCATTATGGGATGGTGCTGAACCCTGTAACAAGATCAAGATAAGCAGCATTCACTGTCAGGTCCTTCATCAGACATTGTTGCTACATCTTTCAAAATGCAATCAGAATAATAAAGCACGGCCGCCCCTTGACAAACATATACTATTCCATGTCTAACAGAATGAGGCCCCTTATGTCATTCTGGACGAACTCCATTGTGACTCTCTCCATAATTTTACATACAACATCGGTCAGGCTGTTTGAATCTGACATGCTTCCTCCTTTGAAATGGCAGTACTAGAAGCTGTTGTTATAGGTCACAAGTTATAGACATTCTACATGCTAACATTTTTGTCTAACAAAATGTTAGTTATACTTTCATTGATTGAGTGCGGGAAACCAGATTTATTTGTTTACTTTATTCTTTGTTGACTGGCAGGATCCCACTAGGCCAGGATCCTGTCTTGAGGAGAGACCAGAGGTGGTATACATACTAACTAACTACAGGAAATTTGGCCAGACCACTGAGGAATTTTTCCCACCTTTTTCCTTTTAATAACAGCTAAAAGATCTTTTACATCTAGTTAAGCTACCATCAACTCATTCAAATGGAAACTCAGTTTAATCTCTCATTCAAAGGATGGCACACTGAGAAGTACAACACCCCCCTTATGTCACACTGCTATGGCAGTACTGGGGAAATTAATCTAACCACCCGGTGTGAGAATAGAACCCATATCCTTCTGATCTTCCACCAACAAATGGGAGTGTGCTGCTTGCTGAGCCACTGACACTGCAGATACATTGTCTGGTTCCACAGGGCTTAGATTAAGTTTATAAGTTTACTTTTGGTAGCAGTTATCAAGTCTTTAGTTATGTAAGAGATGTCTCTGATGTCTCTTGTTTTCTCGGTATCATTGTGACATGAGTGTTTGTGGCATTAGAAGTACTCCATGTCATATGTGCTTGCTTCACAGTCACTTATGTGCAACAGTTCAAGGTGACATTGGCTCACACATTGTTGCTTGCTTTAGAAAGGAGCTCGACTGTTGTGCTTAAACTAGTTTACAATGAGTGGTCTAATCCTGAAACCTCCTGAAGAAGGCTCAAGATGGGTTTTTGTCTGCATGTCCTGTCATTCTTTATCCAAGGTGTAGGGACCTTGAAGTGAGAATAATAAAGTAACTAGATAGGATGGATGAAGCCCTCCACATGGAGGTAGATGGGTCACCCAATAAAAAAATTCTAAATGTAATTTATTTTGATTCATGCATTAGAAACATTTGTGCACTCAAGCTGTCAGTTACAAGCAGCTGTTGCCGAATAATATTGATATTAGCTTGTGTGTTTTAGGTTATCATTTTGGACCTGCATCTTTGTTTATTGTGAAGTTTACACATAACATAAACACAGGACCACAGAGCAATGACAAGAATATTATATGAGCACACTACACTTTAGGGGACATATAACGGGTAGTTGAAGAAGAAGAATACGTGATGGAGATTTGGGTAGCAGCTAGAACTAGAAATATAAAACAGGTTATAGGAAATATAATTTCAGTGAGACCGATATAGAGCAGTACATTATTTGATTCTGCATTCCAATGCAATAATGGAGTGTGGATCAAAAAGAGATCACTGGCAGCAGGTAAAAGAGATGGGGTAGGTGTAGGAAGGGCAAATTCATTGAGATTTAGTTGTAGCTCTTCAGTAAACTCAGGGGATTATATATCAACTTCCCTTTAGTGTGATCGTACACATAATTGACCCCTTCACCATCACAATTTGACAGCGATTCATACAGCCTCCTCCAAGAGATTCTGGACAGATGTTACAGTCTTTGTTAGAAGGTAGTAGAAGTAGTCAATGCCTGCATCTCTGTTTTCTTTGACATGTACTGCATAATGATGAATGACTTTCCCATCATACAGTGCACCAAGTTACCCTTGTTGGAAACTCCCTTTATTATCTAATGCAGACGAGTCCCTTTTAGTTGTCAGATTGGCTGCAGCAAGCTTGTGGGTTTCATAGACTATCTTATGTGAATACAGGTTGTGTAAGCACCAGATATCAGATTCTGCACATTTTGGCCTTGTTGGTGAAGTGTTTTATCTCCAAGTTAAGGGTGTAGCCAAGTATGTTACTCAGATAAATCTCACAAGTACAGAATCTTCATTGCATTTGAAATAAGCATGAATATGTGTTATTAATTCATGTTCTCTGAAATTGCGTTTTCTAGCTTACTGCCCTCTCCCCTCCCATTATGGATACACTAAGTAAGTAAACATGCATACACTTTAAGAAAACAATACAGATACATTATTCACTGCACATTTATACCATTGCAGTGGGGTTTGGAGAGTAGAAGGACAGGGCATTAAAAAATAAAAGGGAAATAAAATGCTGAGAAAAGACTTCAAGGCAGTCATTAAATCTATTCAAATTTAAGAATGGAATGTGATTTGGACTTGGTCCTGTTTGCCACACTCCATTAGCAATTCTTTCATACTCTCTGGCCCTGGACCAGGTTCATTCATCTTCCCAGTAGACTCATTTATCCTCAAGAGGATGCTTAGTTGGATGTTTTTCACTTCCAGAAATGTTTATTGCTGTCCATCTGTGAACTGATGCAGATTATTACCTGTTGCTGCTGTCAGCACTACTTTTATTATGACAAAATGATGTATATCACATTACTGAGAAGAAGGAGCAGTGCAAAAAGGAGAAACCCACCCAATTATCATGCACAGCAGTGCAGCCTATATGTTACAATAATAGAGTACAGCAGTGCAGCCTATATGCTGCAATAACAGAGTACAGCAGTGCAGCCTGTATGCTGCAATAACAGAGTACAGCAGTGCAGCCTATATGCTGCAATAACAGTACAGCAGTGCAGCCTATATGTTGCAGTAACAGAGTACAGCAGTGTAGCCTATATGCTGCAGTAACGGAGTACAGCAGTGCAGCCTATATGCTGCAGTAACAGAGTACAGCAGTGCAGCCTATATGTTACAATAATAGAGTACAGCAGTGCAGCCTATATGCTGCAATAACAGAGTACAGCAGTGCAGCCTGTATGCTGCAATAACAGAGTACAGCAGTGCAGCCTATATGCTGCAATAACAGTACAGCAGTGCAGCCTATATGTTGCAGTAACAGAGTACAGCAGTGTAGCCTATATGCTGCAGTAACAGAGTACAGCAGTGCAGCCTATATGCTGCAACAACAGAGTACAGCAGTGCAGCCTGTATGCTGCAATAACAGAGTACAGCAGTGCAGCCTATATGCTGCAATAACAGTACAACAGTGCAGCCTATATGCTGCAGTAACAGAGTACAGCAGTGCAGCCTATATGCTGCAGTAACAGAGTACAGCAGTGCAGCCTATATGTTACAATAACAGAGTACAGCAGTGCAGCCTATATGTTGCAATAACAGAGTATAGCTGTGCAGCCTAGATGCTGCAATAAAAGAGTACAGCAGTGCAGCCTGTATGTTACAATAACAGAGTACAGCAGTGCAGCCTATAGGTGCAGCCTATATGCTGCAGTAACGGAGTACAGCAATGCAGCCTATATATTGCAAGGACAGAGTACAGCAGTGCAGCCTATATGTTGCAATAACAGAGTACAGTAGTGCAGCCTATATGCTACAGTAACAGAGTACAGCAGTGCAGCCTATATGCTGCAATAACAGTACAGTAGTGCAGCCTATATGCTGCAGTAACAGAGTACAGTAGTGCAGCCTATATGCTGCAGTGACAGAGTACAGCAGGGCAGCCTATATGCTGCAATAACAGAGTACAGCAGTGCAGCCTATATGCTGCAATAACAGAGTACAGCAGTGCAGCCTATATGTTGCAATAACAGAGTACACCAGTGCAGCCTATATGCTGCAATAACAGTACAGAAGTGCAGCCTATATGCTGCAGTAACAGAGTACAGCAGTGCAGCGTATATACTGCAGTAACAGAGTACAGCAGTGCAGCTTATATGCTACAGTAACAGAATACAGCAGTGCAGCCTATATGCTGCAGTAACAGAGTACAGCAGTGCAGCCTATATGCTACAGTAACAGAGTACAGCAGTGCAGCCTATATGCTACAGTAACAGAGTATAGCAGTGCAGCCTATATGCTGCAATAACAGTACAGCAGTGCAGCCTATATGCTGCAATAACAGAGTACAGCAGTGCAGCCTATATGGTGCAGTAACATAGGACAGCAGTGCAGCCCACATGCTGCAGTAACAGAGTACAGCTGATCTGAAAAAGTTTTTAACATTAAAACGAAACCGCTCATCTTTCTGAAAACCTTGAGTCTGGTGTGGGCACGTTATTTATTTCATGGTTGGATTATCTGCAGTTTCAGCACTCTACTCTGTTATTTCAGCCTATATTCTGATCATTGGCTTACATATTTGTACTGAAAATTATGATTTTTTTCCTTTAAACCATGTAGGACTCCAGATACACTACTTTGAATATCAGCATCTAAGTCTGCATTGTTAACACCTAAGGAAAATGCTTATGAAAGCTTGATTTCTCATCACAGTCATTTTGAGTGGATCTGTAAAGCCTGGTTTGGTACAAGTGAAAATGTCTGAAGATCAGTAAATAACATCTCACAATCTCCTTGGATAAATTAAAGGCAACAAGCCTGTTAAGACTGTATGTTTGAACTCATTCAAAACACTCTCTCACAGATATTTTATAATTGCTCCTTTTTTTCTAACATCCATTTTAATTGATCAATTAATTAATTTATTTATTAATTTTTGTGCCAGTTCTTTGAGAGGCCACACCTGACTATTTTAGAAACTGGCTGTGCTAAGAGTTGTGCATTTGTGAGAGGTAGTAACAGACAAAAATATTGCTTTGATTTTGAAAGGACACAATTTTTTTATTGTCCATCTCTCTTAGCAGTTCTGTTATAACCCCTCTAACCTTCTTCCTTTTAATGAATTGTACCACACAAGTTCACAGCCATAGTCATACAATCATGAGATGGATATTATGTTTTGCATTTTTTAATGACAATTATTTATGTGCTTCAGCAATGTGAGTGATTCCAGTCTATTGCCTATTTTGTCGATGCTTAATTTAGTTTTGTACACATTATAAACAATGGTGCTATACAACGAGCAACGACTGAGGCTCCACAAAGAAATTCTATCTTATAAAATTTTTTTCTTGTACCACTACTTAATGAAGATGTATGTCATTGGACACCATTACACATGACCTCACTAGTGGGACGTCATTCATTATATTGATGACCATTATCAAATGACATTATGTTGCAGAGTGAACATGCAATATTGTGACTATATAAGTCACAACACCTTAACACAAGTGACATGTGTGGACACATCACTACCAATCATCCTGTACATCACTACACACAAATTACACTGGAAAAAAATGAAGTGCAAATATGAGAATACATTGATTTTTCTTACTAATAACATTGTATGAATTTGTAAGAGAAGAATGACTTAGTAACACACAGTTCACCAGTGGATTCATCTTTAAAAGTAACCTTACCACTAATTCAAGGAAATGGTGGGCTCAGAGTTAAAATAAAAAAGTAGGGGTGAGAGTGCAACACCTACATGAGAGATGAGAGGCAACAGCATTAAGTGCAGATGTGTTTTGAAAATATACTTTTGCTTCTCGCAAGTAGTCTGTGAGAGTCTGAAATTTCAAAACTACAGTGCCAACTAAGTCACATTTTAAAACCTGCACTTTGATATTTCCTACTATATCCCACTAGCACCATGATTAGTGCTTTAATTTCTTACACTTACTGAGCCAAAACATTCAATGAAACATTGACTCTGAAAGCTAGTAGAGATCTCTGAAACTCCAGCTTGTTTATAATGCTGCCTTTCAATGACCAATTTCTACAGTTCTCTCCATGTGCTATCTCTTTGCTGTCCTGCTTCCAGTACCTTCTGTACTAGTAGGTAACACACCTTCTTTGTGCTTGACATCTTCACCACCTCAGCCTATTCTGGAACTGCTTGTTTATTTGTCAATACTCATTTCCTCTCAACTGACTCTGTAGTTGTTGATGACTGGGAATTTATATAGATAGAATGTTATTTTCTTCTGTTCATTGTCAGAAAACTTTGCCATCAAGTGTCACATTATAACGGTGCTTGTAACCACATAGTGTCAGCTTCCTCCAACAATCTAATGAAATCCCATTACAGTTGATAGAGGTATAAACTGTAGCGTGCATGTCCAGAGAGCCACTAGAAATGCTTTTATTTAATGTTTGCAATTAGAAATGTAATGTGAAATCAGACTGTTCAACAGGATAGACCTAGGGTGATACAATAACTTAGCCATGAAAAGAAGTCAGCCATTTATAGGCAGGTAGAATTATATATATATATATATATATATATATATATATATATATACTAACGCATCTCTTCAAATTGGGGGGGTGGGGCTAAAAGAGAGAGAGAGAGAAGCACAGCTACCACAAGTAAAGAAGGCTTTCACATATCAATGTCAGTCTGTCAATGAGTTGGGAGAGCTGTCAATACAGTAAATAGGACCTACTCTAGCCTACTCAGGCCCGAGGGATGGCCAGCAGTAACAGAGATAAACTGTTAACAAAAGAAGCATTTAATATTTTGTACTCATAAGGATGTTTTAAAAAACAGAGTCCAGCAATCCAAATACTGCACAAATAAGATTTATGTCCCCAGATTTCTATACTGTTGGACTAACTGGAAGGTCACACAGCTTGTCTTCCCTCATTTGCCAACCTCATAGCACCTGGTATACACTGGCAATGTAACACCTGCCTGATGCTTGTGGACAATGAACTAGTACTTACCCTGTCACAATCTCCCTGTGAGAGATGCAAATAATTAACTATGGTGGATGCATCACTCCCAAAAACACAGTCTGTAAACATGACACAGAACTGCATACCACTCCACACAAATATATGGAAAATTATCATATGCTGAGGCTGTAAAAAGGACACTGCCTAATCCTTCATGGTCTAACAAGGCTTGGTCTCAGTGGAAATTAAACACAAAACATAATGTCATGTCCATAACTAAGAGTCACCATAAAAAAAAAAAAAAAAAAAAAACTCAAGCAGAGTACACTTAGGCCGTGTAGTACCAAACTTGTACTGGTTATTGATGACCCCTTAGTAACATACAGAGACCCTGCTCTCACAAGGCTGGTCAAAAATAGAGTGATGTTGAATTGTCTTTCAGGTGCCAAGATCTCATATGCCTAAATGGCCCTGAAGACCCTCAAGACAAGAAAGTATAACTATGTCATGGTGGTGGTCCATGCGAGTGACCTGG
Organism: Protopterus annectens; assembly: GCF_019279795.1. Taxonomy (NCBI): domain Eukaryota; kingdom Metazoa; phylum Chordata; order Ceratodontiformes; family Protopteridae; genus Protopterus; species Protopterus annectens. Next base: position 35,332,021 of record NC_056733.1, on the reverse strand, counting down.
TAGGAAAAAACTAACAGATATGCAGAGAGAAATTTCTGAACTTTCTGCGCATGTCAAAAATTCAAAAAAGGCTCTGGCATTGAGCCAATCCTACCTTCGCCAAGAATGATACCAATATACTAGGAAATGATGAGTGGTTTCAACAATTGGCTAAGCAATTGGTGTCATTCAAAGAGGACCGAGTGTGTGTCAGCATGAGATGAACTGCTACACAGTCCTGCTTGCTTTGTCAAAGACAACTTATGTCTCTTTTTCCAGGGTATCCACATGCTGGCTAAAACCTTCTTTTAGACTAGGTCCAGCTAACAGATCTACCAACCTAAAAATATAACAAATAAAGCATTGTATAATATCAGTGAGGTGCTGCTCAGTGCTAGGAGCCTAAATAACAAATTGCCTGATGTTGAAGCCTTCCTGAATTTGGAGCACATTTATGTATGCATTATCACTGAAACCTGGTTTAAAAGTGGAGAAAGTACCTGTCTATAGCAGTATTTTGCATCTATTACACCTTTAAACCAGTGGGAACTGTGATAGAATATCACTATTTGTTAAAGACCACTTTCTTTCTGGTGTACCCTCCTACAGTGTGAGACCACAAAGTGATAACCTCCTTTTTTAAAATTCTTAAACTACTAGATGAAAATATCACAGTGTTCAAAGACTTGAAATGCACAAACCTCCTAGTATTCTGTGAGGAAGTCTTAAAATTCAAGTATAATGTAACCTCCAAAATCTCAGCACAGCTGGTACATATGCAAATAACTTCTGCACTTACCTATAAAACAGTATAAATCTGTCACTCTCTACCAAAACCAAACAAAAAGGAACAGGTAAGAGAAAACCAGCCTGGTGGTCCACATGCCTAAATAATCAATAAAATAAATAGAAAAAGCTCATTAGAATATGTAGCAAAATGAAATACCCACAAATCACTGTCAACATCAAAAGGTTATGCAAGATACTGAAAAATCCCATCAGGAAAACAAAGGCTCCCCAAGAACTTATGCTAACATTGGAAGGTAAAAATAATTACATATCCTTCTCTATCTGCAACAGGAGGTTACAACATAACACCTAACAGTGCTCTAAACTTATTCATAATGGTACCATCTACTCTGAGCCACATAAAACAGTAAATAAATTCAGTACAAATTTCACCCCAGATAAATCTGTACAAAGTCCTGTTATACCTATGGATTTCAAACACCCTGTCATCACAAAATAATACTTGTTAAAAGTATTCTCCAAAACCAAAAAACACATCCTCTATGGAACTTGTTAACATGCCAGGCTGCCTGCTGGACAGCATTAAACTTGTGCTGGTGACCCTCCTCCTACAGCTATTCAACCAAAGCTTATCCACTGGGTTTGTCTGTGAGGTTTGGTGCACAGACATAGTGATGCCACAAGGGCGGCTCTACCATGGACCCTGGGAATTACAGAACCATCCTTCTGCTGAGCCTCATCTGGAAGGCCATGGCACAAGTCATAACAGACCTGATAAACTACAATATAAAAAAATTATAAGACTTGATCACAGCAGTTTGGACTTATTAATGTTATATCCTGTCAAATGAATCAGGCATGGATAGTTACCACACTGTCAATACAGCATACCTTGACCTCACCAAGCCATCTGATGTTATAGCACATACCAACATTATCAACAAGCTGAATGTGTTCCAACCTGAGCCCTTTGTAGTTAGATGGATAGCTCAAAGGGATGCGAGTTAGAACACAGGCTGTGAAGGTGGCATGTCATCCTTACATAGCATGAAAGTAATACTGGGGTACCACAGGTATCCAGGGTGAGACTTCTGCTATTTGCCATATACTTCTCTGGTCTCCAAAGCAAAAGCAGTGAACTCTGGTTAACTAAGTTTGCATAGCCACTTCTGATATACAGAAGCTACAAACTGAACTTGTATATGTTAATAGCTGGTGCTCTAAAAACAAGCAAAATGCAAATAAAATGCAATATTACTGTATTTGGTAAACAAATCCTCTGCCCAGCTTATAGTACTGAAAACTCCACACTGCATAATGAAGATGTTGTAAAAGACCTTCTAAAGTGGCTAGATAACTCCCTCTCTTTTGATTATTTTGTGCAACTGTTGTCTTTCGGCTTTTCCCGGTTAGGGGTCGCCATAGCAGAACTCCGGTCCGCTAATGATTGGCAGTAGATTTTCATGAACACCGAGGTGCCAGTTCAATGTTCAACCTTCAATGAAGGCACACCCATTTACGCATGTCTTTTGAATGCCCACCCAACTACGGGGAGGACATGCAGACTCCACACAGAAGGCACTCCCCGCACTCCAGCCAAGAATAGAATAGGAGAACCTCTTGCTGTGAGGCAACAACGCTACCGCTGCAACTGTGGTCTGGAAATCCTTCTATCTAACACAGCTGATAGAAAACGACATTTTGTCTGGATCCAAAGAAGTCCTTACCCCTCTAGATTCTGCATTGATAAGTCCCATCAATTAATACAATACCTCTTTTGGGATGTTTCTTACTAAACATATCAAGCAGCTGGAGAAACCACAAAGGTTCCTGGCAAAAAAAGATCATGGGCCTAAAGGTCCTGAGCTATCAAGAGAGGCTGTGGGCATTACTCCTATGTTCAGTGTTCTATAAACTCCTTAGGAGCAATCTGTGCCTTCCTTTCTAGACCATTATGAACATGGCTGTCCAAGACCTCCTATTTCTCCACAAATCAAACACTCCAGTGAATGCTAGAACCAGAGATCTGAATTTGCTTCAGAAAATAACAAACCACAATGTAGAGACAGATTTGTTACATAATGACTATCACTTCTCTGGGACAAACTTCCTCTCTAGATCAAGCAATATGGTACAATGTCTTCCTTAAAAAAGAATTAGACAATTGTTTGGGTATTCATAAATTTCCCCTGGTATGGCTGGCCTATCATTCCTTGTAAAAGGAGATACAGTTTAAGGGTATGTGTGCTGACAAGGTATAAATAGCTACATGTTCCAGGTGCCTTGTACATTCTGTGATTCTGTGGTATGACATGATACCATATGATACCTACTAAACTACAAAATCAGAAGGGACTTCTACAATAATCAGCATGGATGTGAATCTGACAGTCATTTTTCACAAATTCACACTACTGTCTTTCGTAGAACCAGTTAACCTATAGTATCTGTCTATAACAAGACAGCTGACACTGGAAGGAAACAATGTAATCATGAATATCAGAATATTATGCAATAATCCAAGATGGAAAACATGAGCTGGGCTGTGAGTTTGCTAAGATCAGAACTTCACAAAACAGATTTTTTGTGATACTACAGATTTCTATGTTTACTTCTCAGAATGTTTTTCTCATCAAGTGGCAGGAAAGTCTGCAACAAGCTGGATGCAGATAGATAGATAGATAGATAGATAGATAGATAGATAGATAGATAGATAGATAGATAGATAGATACATAGATAGATCATTAGGTAGATTAGATAGACAGACAGACAATGAACAAGACAGATAGTGTGTGTCCAGATAAACTCCCAAATGCAGACAATTATCTGAAGAATGACTGATGACCCAATGGAAGCACACTTTTCTCGGACTGCTCATTCTGTAGAGGACATAGAGTACCAGGTAAGCTTCTTCGAGGGCATGACTGTATGCCTGTAGGAAGGTATACTGTTGAAATCAAGCATATTACATAGTTCAGTATGGTTGCTAATGGTATGAATGTGGGCTTGAGTTTTATTAGATACTAAAACACTTAGGAAGGTTTCTATGCATTAGGTATACAGAATGGTAGCAAAATTATTTAATACTGAACATGCATTGTTTCACATTAATTGCCTAAAGATGACCTTTTCAGAAGACTCCTAAAAATAAAATACTGTTGCAGTGTTTGGTGGTGCTGTTATAGCATTTATTCATACATCTATAGTTTTTATTAGCAGTATGGCACAGTTCTAATTGTTTAAATAAGAACATTGGAAAATGTATGGATGTTATTTCTAAAGAAGTTCATGTTTATTAAATTGGACGAAAGCGCTAAGAAGGTTGTGGCATTTTTTCTTCAAATCCAGTACTGGCAGTATTTTTACTTGGTTTCTTGTGGTTTTGCGATTTTACAGTTCTAATTGTGATAGAAGTAGCCTTAAGTTTGACAGCCTGTTTGATGCTCATTTGTAACATTAAAACAAGGGCATAATGCCAATTCTACTACTTTTCTAAGCTGTCAGCTAGAAATGAAAGTTACCAGCATGTGATCACAACACGTATTTACGTATGTTACTGGATGACAGTCACTGGCTCTTTCTTCCTTCCTCCCATGTAAAGTAGAATGCAGTCTTGTATTACATACTAACTTCTTGCACAATTGACCCAGTTCTCTCAGTGGCTTGCATCTGCAGGATCTCAATGTTCTGTTCACACATATCATAAATAATTTCAAGGGATTTACACATAAGAACCTAGCATCCTACTCCATTGTCAGTGCTTGCTGTTTCCAAAAAGCACAACACTACAATCTGATTTAGTCTGTTAGTGCTTGGCAAACTATATCATATATATTTCACAGAGAGAAACATAAATTATACACATTTAAGTCTAGCAGAAACTGACCTTCTAACATGTCTCTATTTATTGATTTATTTTCTTATTACTTATCATTCTAAATGGTTTGAAATGAACTGTATCTTATTTGCTCTCAGTTTATCAATATTTTAAGGGAATTATTTTGGTAGGATCTTAAATGCTTTTAGGATATGACATGAACTCTGCATCTAGGATTTAAGCTGACAACACACAAGCATACCTTCTTCATTATCCATCTTCATTATTTCTGTGTACGGTTTTAACATTTACTACTGGTTTTGTAAACACCAGGAAGGCCTAAAATGGTCCATTGAGATTATTGTTAAATTTAAATACATACAAGCATAGACACACATAAACACACACACACACACACACACACACACACACACACACACACACACACACACACACACACACACACACACATAAAAGAAGCCTGGACTAAACTACTACTGTTCACTTAAAAGAGTACTGGAACTTAGAACATTGCCACATTGTTTACATGACTAACTTTATTTTATTTTATTTTATTCTTACAGTTGCTTTAAATACCATGTTAAATCAGTTTTAATTTTAAGTGTATATTTTGTTTCCATCATCATACATTTTTTCTTTTTCTTGTTCTTTTCTCCACTTTATGCAAAATTATGTGAAATAACAATACTAATTATACAATAATATTTTTATAAATAGTTTTTTGAGTTCTTGTACACAGACCTGAAGAAGTCTAGAAGGATGAAAATGATCTTTGTTAACAATAGGTTATGGAAATAGAATATGATTTTTACAACTGATTTTTTACATGCAAAGTGTATATGTATATATTTATATATATTTTTAGATTGCCAAATGGTCTAAGGTTTATATATTTCCAGACGTAGTATATTGTCTTGGATAAAAATCACAGGGTTAATAATTTGGTTAACTAAGAAGTACCACATAATTATTAATTTTATGTAAAGTACATAAGGGTTATTTTATTATGACAGCTACTAAGTAGGGCAGGACCAGCTCGAATGTCATACTGATGGGGGAAGGGATGTGAATTTAACATGTATACCAATAACACCTTGTTTTACAGCACAATAACCCACTCCATTGCCCAATAAAGCTTGTGAGGAAACTATTACTCTGTTATTTTTGTTTTACTTGGATCACTTGTCTGTGTACTTAATAAAGGATTTTTGACTAGAAATAAACTGCCTACCTTGTTTGGATTACTTTCAAGTACTTAGAATTCTGTACAATATTTCAAATGATATACTTTTATTATTTTTTGACTTAGGACGAGTTTAAGTTCGTTATTATTACTACCATTATCTGATCTGATTAACATACAGTGATTAACTAGATATATCTTCCACATGGAGAAGTTTCTTAGACTGTTTTGTTTAAATACATATATACATGGAGGCGCTACAAAATCCTGAAAGCCCAAAATCCTGAAACCCAAAATCCTGAGACCAATCTTGAACGTTCAAAATACTGAAAACTCAAAATACTGAGTCTCATAATACTGTAAACCAACAGGATACTAACACTTACTATATTCCAGCACAGGTACATACAGAAACATATTACCCTTCAACTATAAGCAGGGGGCAAGCCTCCCTGCACCCCCATATGGTGGGGCTGCTCCCCCCACATCCCCTGCTACTTAAATATATAAACTCTGAGATTGCACTTCACTGCACTAAGTGCAATCTCGGAGTTGATATATTTAAGTAGCAGGGGGTGTGGGGGGGATTGCCCCCCTGCTTATACTTGGAGAAGAGTAATATGGTTTGTCTTTTATTTGTTTCTGTATGTACTTGTGGTGGACTATAGCAAGTGTTGGTATCCTGTGTCTTTTCAGTATTATGAAATTCAGTATTTTGAGTTTTCAGTATTTTGAACTTATAAGATTTTGGTCTCAGGAGTTTGGGTTTCAGGATTTTGTAGCGCTGCCATATACCTACATACTTACATACATACACAAATACATACATAAACAGATGAAAATATCCTATAATCTAAAATGTTTGCTAAGATTTATTTTCAAACAGTGGTACTTTTTTCAAAATGTCTCTGTTTCTGTATCTGTGAATATTAAAGCTCTGTACCCAGCACTGATGTTATTGCCTCCAGAAGAATGGCCCATGTTGTCCAAAATCTCATTCAGGCTGTACCACAAAATTTTTGCTGGTGCAATAACAGTGTGCATTAGTGCAGCATT